>NW_006159579.1:3777437-3783905 GCF_000334495.1 Tupaia belangeri chinensis | reverse complement strand
GAGCGTAGTATCAGCCCGATACTACGTCAGGGTGTTAGAGTCCCTGACGATCGAGATAAACCTCACCACTTCCCCGAATAGATCCCCTAGCTCGCCCCGCACCACACGCAGCGCAATCTGTTTACCCAGCCTGCGCCATGCTGTGGGTTCTGCTTCCCCATCCATCATACTATCTGCCAATCTCAGCTGGGCAACATCCTTCCCAGCTTTAAGGCCTGGTAGAAACACTGCCGCTTCCAGGAAGCCTCCCCTGACACCTCTTCTCTGAGATGGGTCAGAATCTCAGTGCCTGCCCCAGCAAGGCCCAAGCTCCTGCTGAGGGGGAGCAGGGCGTCTGCTCATCACCTCAGCCCAGTGGCTGCAGGGTGGTTCTTCAGTCTCACAGCCAAGACAGCCTCTGCCACTGACCAGCATGCGGTGCCTGTAACCCAGCAGACCCTGGATTCTGCCCATAAGGTATGGATCCCCGTAGTTGTGATGGGGCCAGGAACTGGATCATCTCGTCCTTCCAAGGGAGCCCAGGGCACGCCATATTTCAAGGCCCTCGGATGAGAAAGGTGAGGCATTGACGTCCACTGGAATGAAATCAAGGCAAGAACACCAGGAGGCAGCTGCCCCTGATGTCCCGAGGGAAAGCTCCGGCAGGGCTGGCAGTGGACGGTGCTCATTCATTTAGCAAATGTTTATTGAGTGGCCACTGACAGGTGACAATAATAACAACTGACAGTAGCTGTATACACGCCCCGAGCAAGACTCTGGGCTTGTACCATCTGAGTCGATCTTTGAAAATAATCCTCTGAGACAGGCACCATCATCCTCCCATTTCACAGATGAAGAACCCAGGGCTCTGAGAGGAGGCGTGACCTGCCCAAGGCCTCCTAGCTGGTAAGCAGCAGAGCTGGGGTTTGCACTCAGGCCAGCTGGCCCCAGAGTTCACACACCACCCACTGCAGTACGTACCAGACCCTGGGCTCCAGCCATGAATAAATGGCTCTGGCCATGGTTTGCCCAGCAGCAAGGGACGAGACATCAACATGAAAACAACACATATTTCCAAATGACGGCATGTATAAGGAAGGAAAAGAAACAGTTCCTCCAAAAACCAACGGCAGGGGGCACCTATGAAGTCTCCCTAACGGTCTCTTGGCCTCGGCTTTCTCATCTATATAATGGAGAAGTAGGGCCAGCTGACACTTGGAGACCTTCCGACTGGGACATCCCAGGAGCCCAGCCTTCCTCTCTCTGGGCCTCAGTCTGCCCATCTGCACAGTGGGCTGGAGGCAAAGCAAAGCTGGTAGTGATTCTAGGTGCCTTCAAATTTGACCTCTGGGCTTCCCAAGGCCAGGTCAGCCTGGGGTTCCCGGTGGGTCTTTTGAGAGTGCATCTTCACGTGTTCCCATGATGACACCAAGGCCTAGGAGGGGGTGTGGTGATGCTGTAACCTGGAAATGATGCCTTGGCTCCTCCCTCCCAGGAAGAAGGACCTTTGTGTCTAGTGGACTTGTTGTGCCACGGAAGGGTGAGCCCTCGGCTTTGCTGGCTTCTCTCGGAGCCCCACTGCAGCCACACAGTGAGGATGAGGGGGAGGGTCCCACTGAAAAGGCCCTACCAGGAGGGCTCTAGGTCCTGGCAAGCCCCATTCTCTCCCCCCAGCCTCTGAGCCTCTGCCTGCCGCGGGGTGCTGTCCACGGTGCTGAAACCTCAACTGGGCTGCCAAGACCCCATTCGCTTGGACCAACACTTTCAGGAGCAGACTGCACATCGCCCAACTGGGGTCTGGGAAATCAGGACGGAAGGTTAGTCCCTGGGGACAGGCAGAGCGCCATGGCTAGTTTGACTCCACACTTCCTAGCGGTGCAATCTCAGGCTAGCTCTTCTTGCTGTGCCTCAGTTCCCTTGAATGTGGAAGAGGGGCAACAGCTATACTGACCTCATGGGTGTGCAGCGAAGACTGGATGCAGATGGAGCAGGCAGGAGATGGAGGGGCCCACTGAGTGTCAGCTCATTGTGGTTACACTGGGGACTGTTATTTCGGGGGTGCTACTCTGACGGGCTGCTCTGTGCCTGGCCTCCCGAGAAGTTTACGTGCTCCTACCGCAGTACTGTAAAGTAAGTACTAAACTAGAGGTAAGAAAATACTCTGAGCCTCAGAGAGGTCAAGTTAGAGCCCAAGGTCACACAACTGGTGAGTAAGAAGAGAGATTCAGACCGGTCAACCTTTAAAATCACCACATCTATCCTAACTGACTCCCACTGTTCCGATGTGGGAACTGAGGACCAGAGAGGGACCTGGCCTATCACTAGTCACCCAGAAAACCCAGGGTGTCTCACCCCAGTGCAGACCTCATTCAACTGCCCTCACACCCGCGTGGCAGGCAGCTCCCCCACGGTGATCCCTTCATATCTGCCTCTGTCAAAGGCAGACATGAAGTGGCCCAGAGACAATGAGTGTCAGCTGCAGCCTCTCGGGGCCTGCCAGTGCCCTTGCCAGCAGGCATCTGAGAACCAGGGAGAGGGTGGTGTCAGAGTAGCCTGTTGAGGCCCCCTCCAGCCCTGGCCTGGTTTCCCAGCAAAGACGAAAACCAGACATGCACCCATGTGCTCCCGTCCCCAGTTTCCTGCTGGATAGAGGGAGTGCACACATGCACGCACGCACACACACACACACACACACACACAGATACACTTCAAATCTACTCGACAGGGTGGGGATGCCCTTGGCAGTCCCCAAAATCCAACACTAGCCTTAAAGAGGTGCAACCTTGACCTCAGGTGGGAATGGGTGAGTGAGGCACGAAAAAGTGGCAGGATCCAGAAACCTGGTTTCCCATCCCAGCCCTGCTCTCTCCCAAGCTCGGTGACCTTGAGCAAGTCATAAAATGGGTCTGATGTGGAGTCGCCTCTTCAAAGTGGAGTTCCTGGGCCCTGGTGTGGGCCATGGAGAGCATGAGACATCTGAATTGGTCACCACCCGGGGAGATGAGCGGCTGGAACAGAATGCCAGCTCCAGGGTTGTGTCGTCCTGGGCTCACACAGCTAGCTCTTGTTCTGATGTCTTCCCAGGCTCCATTTCCCCATGAGCCTCTCCAATTCACTTTCAGACAGCAGCCGGAGGGGTCTTCGTAAAACAGAGCAGAGCAGCTGCCCTCCAGGGGCTTTCCAAGGCGCTGAGGAAAAAGCCCAAACCCTAAGCTACAGCTCAGAAGGCCCCTCAGGGTCCCATCAGTCCCTGCTGCCTTCACCAGCATCCTCTCCCTCCCTCACCCTCCTGCAGGCCCAGCTGCCACCCTGCCCTTCTGTCTTCCTTAACATGCCGGCCTCTGTGCCGCCTCTAGGCGTGTGCCCTTGCTGGTCCCACCAGTTGCTTGCTCTCCCCATGACTGGCTCCTTCTCATCCATCCGGGTGAAGCACAAATGTCACTTCCTCCAAGAGGCCTTCCCTGAATGCCCTGTAGTCTAAGGTTCCTCTTGGCATTGGCAGTAAGAGGAAGAAGTCTCTCTGCTGGCAAAGGACAAGGGTACACGTGTGCCAGGCAGCTGGAACATGACTCTCAGGCGACTAGTGGTAGAGAAACTGGGGCGCCAATGACATTAGGAACCCCTCTGCTGGGTGGCCCTGAGCATGTCACCTGCCCCCTCCCCCCCGTAGGCCTCAGTTTCTCCACCAGGACCAGGTAGTCAGTTCTGAGCCATCGTCAGTTGCCTGAGGCTGCCTCCAGCCAGGCCTTGCCTGCACTGACCCATTTTCTGAGGCATCTCTGAGCACAGACAGTTGCTCCCTGTGGTCCCCAACCCCATAAATCACAGCAGATTCCATTGAATGGGGCGGCGGCTGGCACCCAGGCATTTCGTGGCTATTAATCAACACTCGCGATGTCGCTGGGCCTTCGGCAGGAGCTGGGCCTGGCCTTCAAGGCTGGGGAAACCAGGACTGAGGCCTCCAGCCCATAACAAACTCCCCCTTCCCTGACAGGTCTCCTCCCAGACACGCCTGCCCGCCCTATCAGCTCTCTCCCCATTCACTCAACAAATGCCTGCCAGGAAACTACTCCCCCAGAGGCACCTCCCGGTTCTCCTGAGTCTCACAGAGGTATGAAGAGATAGCCATCCTGCACCCTTTGCCAAAGTGGAGTTAGAAAAAGAGAGGAGGGTGGCTCGCCTGAAGGCCCCTGCTCCAAAGCTTCTGATCTCGGTGCCTCCTCTCTGGAGAGACCCCCACCCAGGAAGAGGGTGTGGGGATGCTGAGCCACTGCTCACCCCACCCAACCCCAGGAAGATTCCAGGCTGCTGCAGTGTCCATGAGCCCATCCCCACCCCCGGACCTCTAGGGTCCATTCCAACCTCCTAGGGCCCCTGGGAAATCAAACTTCTCATCCCCAGTGCCTCGACCCAATAGCCTGCCTCTGTTCCCACTCTTCAATCTGCTCAAAGAAATGAGGAGAAAATCGAATGAGGCGTCCCCGGAGAGCCAAGCCTGTACCGCCAGCCGGCAGGAAGGCAGGAGGCTGCCGTAGTGCCCACCGGGTGCCGAGGCCACGATGCAACAGCAGCATCAGGAAAATGCTGGAAGGCGAAGGCTGGGGTACCAGGACTGGCTCCTCCTCTGGTGTCTGGGTAGCTCTGGAAGAATCGGTTCACCCACTCAGTATTCACCAAGCACCTACTGTGTGCACCAGAGCGGAGGGGCTGAGGGGAACCCCTCATGGCTACCTGAGTGCAGCCTCTGGGGCCCTCCTCCCTGCAGGAGCCCTGTGACTTTCACCAAGCCCTGTCCCGGAACTCCCTTCCTCACTTCTAAGATGGGAGTGATGGCAGCCACGCCGCTCTCGAAGGGCTTCTGTGGGGTCAAAAGCCTACACAGGGGCCGCGTGGTGCCTGGCACCCAGGAGGTGCTCAGTAAGTCACTGCTGCTATGTGCCTGGTGCTTTGCTGGGGCCGGGACAGAGCAGCCAACCAGACAGATGCGGACTCTGAGCTCCTGGCGAGGACAGAGACGAGGCTGGCAACACAACGCTGAGTCGTGATAAGTGCCCACAGGCCCAGGATGGAGGAAAACAGGGGCCACGACCAGGGTCACAGAGAAGGACACCTGAGCAGAGAACCTTGATGGGAAAGAAGAACCAGGGAGGTTTCTGGGCAGAAGGGACAGTGGGCAAGGCCTGGAAGCAGGCGGCAGCTTGGTAAGCGGTGGAGGATGGGTAAAGAGCTACGCAGCCGGGAGGGGTGGGCAGGAGCATGCACTCTGGGCCTCAGGCTCCCCCTCTGAGGAGTTTGCGGGTAGGGAGAGGCACTCAGATCTGGCCCAACCCGCCGGCATTTGACCTTGGTCTTATCCCCTTCCCTTCATCCCCTGGGGCTGACTCAAAGCTACCACCGTGCCTGACTCACTTCTTCGGTGACAGCTAATTATGCCACCCCCTCCGCCCTCCAGATTGCAGTTCCTGTGTGGAAGCTCTTTGGCTCCCTAACTCCCTTCCACACCAGCACCCCCTCACAGGCCTCTCTGAGGACCAGGTGTAGCTGGGAGGGCCCCTGGGGTCTCAGCTTGAGGCTAGAGGAGGCCCTATCTGGGAAGCAGCTCTCCCCCTTCTAACATGCTTGGTCCTGCCCCCCACCCTGAACCGCAGCCACAGCGGGGAAAGGGTGGGGACCCCAGTGAACCCTCCATAGGATCAGACCATTCTCGGCACAGGGACTAAGTGAGGCCAGTAGAGAGGCCCCTGACGTAGGCCAGGGCAGTGTCCAGGGGTGGTGGGCAGGAGCTGGCAACTGTAGGGCCAGGTGGCACTGCCCCCCCCACGCCCCTGGAGATGAGTCACTGAAGACCTGCGGGTGACTCTGCTCCCTCCAAGCGGCCCTGGCCCAGCCTCCGTGTGTGTGCATGTGTGCGTGTGTGCGTGTGTGTGTGTGTGTGCATGTGTGCGTGTGCATGTGCGTGTGTGTGTGTGTGTGGGGGGGTCCCAGGGATGCATCCCTTCTGTACTATCCTCCCTTCCAGAATAGCCAGAATCTCCTGAGAGAGGGAGGGTGGGAGAGGACAGGCAGCCAGGCAGCCGGGAGAAGGGAGTAGACACAGGGGATATGGGGGACCCTTCCCCCTGCTCCTACTTGGGGCTCTGTTCTCAGGAGAAGGTGTTGGGAACTCAGGTCTCCCTCTAGTACCCAGGGAGGAAAGCAAGCCATGCAGGCCGATTAGCATATTCATGACGGCTGGCTGGCTCCTGCAGCTCCTTCCCCTCCTCTCCCTCCCTGCACCAGACCCCAGGTCTGTGCTGCCACAGGTTCCCTCCCTCCCTGACCCTGCCCCAACTGCCCATCCAGAATCCACACCCTTTCTGAGGTCTGGCAGTCAGGGTCCTCTGGGACGCCCCCCATCTGCCATACCCACAAACACCTTTGCCAGAGCTGCCGCTCCGAGGACGTGCCAGCTCCCCCACCCTACCTTTCTTCAGCTCGGGCGCCGCCCTG
>NW_006159579.1:3736355-3777427 GCF_000334495.1 Tupaia belangeri chinensis | reverse complement strand
GACTGGAATTTGTGCCCATCATACACCTCACGTCCACACACTGCCCCCCTCCCCACCGCCTCCTTCACTCAAGGGTCCAAGTGAGCACATGGAAATGCATACTGGGTCATATCAGCCCCTGCCTGAAACCCTGCATGGCTCCCCACTCCTCTTGAGTAAAGTCTGCAATGTCTTCATGGCTGCCTGTCGGTCCTGGCTCATCAGTGTTCTCAGGTCTCCACACCTGCCCCGTTCCCTCCTGCCTAGCACCTTTGCTGTACTGTTCCCCTGCCTACAATGTCCTTCTCTCCTGCCTCAGCTGGGTGACTCTCAGTCATTCTTTTCTCTTTTTTGGAGAGGTTTTTGCTATAGGGTGTGTGCGCTCACCAGAAAGATAGAGAAAGACAGAGATAGAAAGCAAGAAATCACCCCCCAGGGGGGATGGCCATGCCACAATCCCTTCTCCTCCATTCTCCTCTCGGGATCTTGGGCACGCACGTACATGCACCCAGTGTGAGTTTAAGCCACCGGGTCCAGGACTTGAACCACGGTAGACTACATGGGAGTTCAGCGACATAGTCATTACGCTAACTGCTGGTCCCATTGTCAGTCATTCTTCAGAGTTTAGCTCCAATGACATCTCCCAGGGATGAGCTCCCAACCCTAAGATGGAACTCTCCACTGTATTGATTTATTTTCGCGGTCACTTGATGATTCCCCCCACCCCCCCACCCCCGACTCGGAGCTCCCCGTGAGCAGAAGCCAGGCTGCACAGGGCTCTGGACACAGGTGGTGCTCAATCAGTGTTACTAGTGAAGGGATGGCTTTTTGTTTGTTTGTTTGTTTTAAGGTTTTTGCCATAAGGCACATGTGCTTGCTAGAGAGACAGAGAGTGGGAAAGTGAGAAATCGCCCCCCAGGGAGGATGGCTATGCTGCGATCCCTTCTCCATTCTCTCAGGATTTTGAAAATGCACACACACACACACCCAGTGTGATTTTCAAGTCACTGAGTCCAGGGTTCAAACTGCAGCCAGCCATGTGGGAGTCCGGCACCTTAACCACACCACCTGCTGGCCCCTGGATGGTGGTTTTCACTATCATCCCAGCAGCATCTATATGGGCCTCCCTGCCTCCCCTGCACTCCTGGCTAATTCCCGCCTGTGCCCAGCTCTCAGCAGACCACGCTTCCCACACGTGAACAGCATGTCACACAGCTTAAAAAGCGCCCCGCCCGACACTCCTCCCACCTTCCTGGCCAGCCCGGGACCACAAGGCCAGGGCAGAACCAGCCTGCCAGGCCCCCAGCACTCCTGCCTCCTCCCCCTCTGGGGCCTCAGCCTCCTCCAGTCCTTCTCCACGCAGAGGTGAGGATAAGGAAGGCAAGGCCCTGTGGGTGCCCGACAGGCTGGCATCCACCGCAGGAGTCAGGAGCACCCTCCAAGCCCTAGCCCAGGCGGCAAGCAACAATCAGCCTAGGCCTGCTTCGTTGGGGAAGGCGGGAAGGGCACAGGGGTCCTCACTGGTACATCAGGTGGGGTGGTGGGGTGAGTCTGGGCTAAAAACATCCTGGGGCCAAGCTCCCCCTTTTGGACAACTTTCACTCCTACAGCATTTAACCCTTGGGACTCCAGAGTCAGGAACTCCCAGGAGGCAGTGTCCCCACCCCGTCAAGCCCTGCCCTCCAGCACCTGGGTGCACAGGGGCCGTCCTGTCTTCTCCACGGGGTCTCTGTTCAGTGCAGGGTGGCTTCAGCCTCTTCTACCTGATTTCCCTTCCCTCCTCTTCCAGCTGCTTGGGGTAGTCTGTTCCTCCCAAGCTGTCCTGCCTTGTCTGTATCTACCCCAAGGCCCTGGACCCTCTACTCCTCCTACAACCCCCTTCCATCTCCCCCTGCACCGCCCCCACCCCCCTAGGCAGCCACTGGGAACATCACGTGAATGAATTCTCGGATGAGTGGGCAGCACCCAACAACACTCTGCCAGCTCTCGCTGTGCCCTTGGGGCTGGCTTGAATCTGACCTCCAACAGGATTGTGAATCAGGCTGGGGTGGGTCTGGGTGTTGTTTCTCGGCCAAGCAACTTAACCTCTTTGAGTCTCAGTTTCTAATTTTGCGAAGGGACGCTGCTAAGGGGCCTACCTCACTCTTTTGACTCTCCTGGCTCCCCAGACTTAACTTCTATGTCAAGTCCCAAAGCTTCCAGCATGTTGGCTGTCAGGACAACGCACAGCAGGGAGGGCACCCAGGCAGAGAGTGGTGCTGGTGAGGATGCACGCAGGGGTATGCCCGCCTCTGGCTCCAGGGAGGAGAGGGGGTATCTGCAGCAGGCAGAGGCCAAGTTTGACTTGTGCCCTCTTTGATTAGACACAGGCCACAGCCAGGTCAGGGCACATGAGCAGAGCAAAGGAAGCCAGAGGAGCTAGGAGAGTTGAATGGAGGTGCTTCTTTCAGGGCAGAACGGGGGTCCAGCTCCCCTATTCTTGGGATGGCTCGTCCCTCATGCCCCCTCAGTCCCACTCATAGGCCACATGTTTGGAGAGTCACTTACTGGCGTCACATGCCAGCCACCCTTCTAGGGACTGGAGATGAGACATGAGCAAAACACACATGGCTGCTGACCTTGAAGTCCAGGGGGAGGGAGAACTTGAACAAACATATAACGTGTCAGGGTATGATCGCTGCTGTGAGGCAAAATAAACAGGGTGAAGGGAGAGATGGGGGCTCTCGGAGGAGGCAGCATCTGAACTCAGTCCTGCATGAGCGAGAGGAAGCCCTGCAGGAATCTGGGGTCAGAGAGTCCCCAGCAGAGGGACCTGCAGGTGCAAAGGTCATGGGGTAGAAATGTGACACTGATGGAGTTGCCAATAATGGTCAAGGGACAGCACAGCCATAGCTGCCAGCTGGGTGACTTGGGAACCAGAAACTCTGGCTCTGTGGCCTTTGTGCCCAGTCAGGCATGGAAAGATGCCACAGGTGGTGATGAAGAGGCCAACGGAGAGCAGTGGAGGAAGAGCCCTGAGCTCAGGGCGACACAGGATAGGCGTTCAGTGCAACGGACAGGGGTGGCAAACTCTCAAAAGGGAACCGTCTCAGGAGGGAGGGGAGTGTGGCCACAAGGGGAGAGGGGGCGCAGCTCCTAGAAACAGGACTCTTGAAACAAAAGAGCTGCTGTGCTGTTCCTCCCCTCTAAGCTGGCGTGCCAGGTCCTGCGACCCTGGAGTAAACCAATGACAAAAGGCAGGGTGACTGGGTGCTTGCAAAGGCATCCCCAGGCACCTCCGTGAACCTAGGTTCCAGGGAGAAGTTGGGAAGCCTTCCCAGAGGAGGCAGCTCCACACCTGGGCTGGGAAGGATGTCCAGGTGGGCAGGTGGTAAAGGGAAGGAGGTACCACAGATGGGGAAAGAGCACGCGCAAAGGCACCAGGGGTCCAGTCAGCTGTGTGTCTGGGACCGGAGGAGAGGGCGAAAGAGGAGGCGTCGTCGCAGCCCCAGGGCTGAGTGGCACGTGGACACATGGCAGCGACTACGTGCTCGGCTCACAGAGCCTCACTCTCTTCGTCATCACAACACAACCTCCGTGTACGGAGTGTTCTGCAAGGGCCAGCCGTTTAGACCATCTATTTCCCTTAATAACCCACAAGGCAGAGACTTGGCCTTCCCATTTGATAGACGAGTAAACTGAGGCTGCAGCCATAAAGCAATACGGCGAGGCCCTGCAGGAGTGAGGCAAAGGTAAGGCTCACACCCAGGTGTCTACCGCAGGCTCTTCACCACCACGCCCGTGGCAAGAGGGCCCTGGGGAGCCATGAAAGGGTTTTTGCTAGAAAATGAATGCCACACAATCTGTCCTGGAAGCGTCTTCTGGTTGCATCACAGGGGAGGACTGGAGCCCCAACAGTGGCTGCTGCCCTGGCTCCTTGGCACGCCCCCGACCTTAGTCACCCCATGGAAGGAGCCACAGCCCCCATCTCAGAAGCCTCCAGCTCCACTTGGCAAAGCTTCCTCCTACCCACCCCAGGGGCTCAGGCACCAGCTCCAACCTGCAGCTTTAATTAAAAGCCCTTTTCAAACCATTAGCAGCAATAATAATAAAACCCCAAATAGGAACAATAAAGCAGTACGACTGTCGGAGAATTAAAATGGGCACCTGGCGCTCTGCCACCCCCGGGGGGCAATTGGGCTCAGGCAGGAGGCACGATTTTCACCTCCAATAGACACGTCAGTCCCAGACACAGGCTGGGGGGAGAGAGCAACCTGTGCCCAGGACCCACTGCCTTGGGGCCACTTGAGCTGCCATCTCTCTGCCCCTACCCATCTCAGTACCCAGCATCCGCTAGACCTCTCCCCTCACCGGGCCCAACGCAAAAGCCAGCAGGCCCTGGCACTAAAATCAAGGCAGCGCCTTTCCTCCATGTTCTCAGCCCCTGGCCCGTTGCAGGTCAGCATCAGCTACCCTGAAAACCGCACCAGCCTCCTACACAGGGTCTCCATGCCCACCTCGGCCCCTGCAAAAGCCACGCTCCCCACTGCACCCGCAGGGGCTTTCCGGATGGCAAAGCATGCCCTGCCTTCGCTGCTACCCCTTCAGATCCCATCAACGGCTCTTCCCCTCCTCGGGCATGCCCCTCCTCTTGCCCTCAGATCACAGCCCCCTCTACTTTGCCCCCTAAATAAGTCCAGCCCCTCTCACCTCAGGGCCTTTACATAGTCTGCAGGAAGACCCTGCAGCCCACATCTCCCTGACTGGCTCCTTTCACTCAGCAGAACTCAGCCTCAGTAACGCCTCCCAAAAAGCCTCTGATAATTCCCTGCCTCGGAAAGCCCTGCAGATACACTGCCCGATTATTCTTTTCCACACTGTTGCATTCGTCAGTTGCTTGTCCGTCTACCCTCTGCCCCTCAGGTGAGAGCCCTGTGAGGGCAGACACTGGGTGTGGCTTGTTTATGGCTGTGGCCCCAGTGCCTAGCACTGCGCTTGGCACACAGTGTCAATCAAACAACTCAACAACCAGGACTTCCCTGCTGCCCACAGAGCCCTGCCCTTCCTCCCTACAGCTCAAGGAGAGGTCAGCAACAGCTGTTACCCCGTGGGCAGGTGGGTGGGGCAGGGCTTCCCCACCTCCCAGGGCCTCCTGCCCCCAAAGCCTCTGAAGGCCTTTGCCTCAACTCCATGGTGGTAGGGGCTGGAAAATGGTTCCAGGATTTCAGATCTAGGTTTTCACAAATCACAACCGCCTGTCGGTGCCTCCTTGGAGCCAGCCCTGTGCTGGGTAAATCAGCTGGGATCTAGACCTCTGGGGGCCCACCTCTGGGGGGCTTCCAGGGCAGGGTGGGAGACCTAGTCAGGAAGCTCTGTGTGACCGAGTGCTGTATGATGTGCAGAGGAGTGGTGGGGCCTGGGGGTCACACAGCACCCGAATCCACACCCTACCAGTTATTGTGAGACTCTCTGAGCCTCAGTCTCCTCATGAACACATGGATAATCCCACCTCATGGGATAGTGACCAGGAGCCAAAGCCAGACCCTGGCTACATATCAGAGCACAGAGCGGATCACATCCAGAGTGCAGTGGCGGGGGGGTGATGGGACAGACAAGAGACAGGCAGGTGTGACTGCCCCAGAGTCAAAAGGCTCCCAAGCAGAGGTGACCCAGGGAAGTGACAGTGGCACTCAGCCTCGGAGAATGCACAGGCACCCATGAGACATAAAGCGCCACAATGGGGGGGGAGCAGGTGACTGGGGGGAGCATGTGCCAAGGTGAGGCGGCTCCAAGTGGAGTCAGAGCTTGGGAGTGGGCAGCGACTCACCTTGGCCAGCCCACACCACTAGGCGCCAGCTGGGTCACAGTACTAAGCACTGAGATGCCACGCCCAGGACGGGGCAGCCTCACCCAGAGGACACCAGCCTGCAGCATGGTCTTTGTTTTCAGGGTTTTAAAACCTCTTTATACATTTTTAGTATGAAAAATTTCAAGCACACTTCAGTGCAGGGGAAAGAGCCACATTTACGCAGTGCACCTGAGGCAGGGTGAGAAGGCCACCTACTGCCCGGGTACCCGGCACGCCTTCTCTGAGTACCACCCCTGCCCTCTGAAACCCCAAAGTGGGACCAGATGGCCTCAGAACTGCTGCAAGGCCAGGGATGCTGAAGCCCCCATGCCTCTTTAACCAGCAGGCAGGACAAATGTTCCGTCCCAGAGCTGGAGGCAGATCTCTCGTTAACGAGCGAGTTGGGAGAGAGGAAAGAAGAAATAAGTCTTTTTCCAGCCAGACTACATTTCCTGCATTGGAGAGGGTGAGGATTTGCTCTTGGAAGGAAAGAAAGAGTCCCCTGTCTGGGGCTTCCTCTTTGAAGCTCTATGAATATACATGGTGCAGGCAGAGCGCGTTCTTTGACATGCTAACGAGCTGCCTCACCTTGGCAAAACGGGGTCACCGGCTTTGAGGGGCCTTGGCTGGTGGAGGCTGGGATGAAAGATGAGGTGCCTGGGAGGCTGGAGGCCCGGCTGGCCAGCTCTGACCCGGGGCCACTCCGTTCCCCTCTGAGTCCCCACTTCCTCGCCTGTAGAATGGAGATGTTCCCTCCTGCAGTGAAGCACCCAACACCTGGTCAGCAGCAGGCACCAGTTCATGCTGGTGCTCATTCCACAGAACCTCAGGGCAGGGAGGGGCCGCAGGAACCGCTGACACCGATGGGTGGGAAAGGCCCACATGGCAGTCTTCCATCCGGGCTCAGATTCCTGCTCTGCCCGCCATGCTCTGTGCCCTTGGGCAATGCACAGCACACTCTGTGCACCTCGGTTTTATCAGCTGTGAGGGGAAGCTGTGAGGAAGAGGAGCCAAGGCAGACCGAGCTCTCACCATCGCTAATGCGCAGAGCAAATTTCAGAGGCAGTAGGATGGGAGTGCTGGGCAGAGCAAGGTGGGGAAGGCTGCAGGCGATCCAAGGGGACCAGTCCACTCCTTAGAGAAGAAGAGGAAGTCCAGAGGACTCTCTGGAAGGTTTGAGCCCTTTGCCCTACCCAGCTCCTGACTTACGCCTCATCCCTATGCAGGTCAACCTTGGTCCTGAAAGCCTCTCCGCCCAGCCACTTCATGGGGGCTCTCCTCCAGGTGAGCTCTCATGATCACAGATCTGACCTCCTCGCCTCCCAACTCCAAGCCTCCCAACGGCTCTGGCTTGACATGGGAAAAGTCCAAGCCCTCCCTGTTGCTCCTCTGCCTCTTATCTCTAGGCCTTTATCTCCCCCCCACCCCCACTCGAGCATGTGCACATGGTCCCACCTCAGGACCTTTGCATTTGTTGGCCTCTGCCTGAAGCCCATCTCCCACCCCAGATCTTCAAAGGAATGGCTCCTTGGTAAGCCTTTAGGCCTCAGCCTAAATGTCACCTCCTCAGAGAGGCCCTCCTTGAACAGCCCAAAAAATAACTCTCACCCGATGCTCTCCATCACAGCATTTATTCTAACAGCCATTAGTTTATCTTCAGCGAACCACAGTTGACTACATGGGAGTCCAGCAACATAGCCATTACGCTATTATTTTCTTTAAAAACAAAACAAATCTTGCCAGAAGGCTCATGCACTCACTGCAAAGTGGTGAAGAGAGAGAGAGAAAGCGAGAAAGCACTGTGCCCCCACCACCATGCAATCCCTTCTCCATTTCTCCCTCCTTTCAAGATTTTGGGAATGTGCACACACACACACACACACACACACACACACACACACAGAGCATGTTTTTACTTTCTTTCTTTTTTTTTTTCTTTGAGAGGTTTTTCACTATAGGGCGCGTGTGCTCGCCAGAAGAGAGAAAAAGAGAGAGAGGAAAAGTGAGAAAGTGCCTCTCATGGAGAATGGTCATGCTGCAATCCCTCCTCCATTTCTCCCTCCTTTCAAGATTTTGGGAATGTGCACACACACACACACACACACACACACACACACACACACACACAGAGCATGTTTTTACTTTCTTTCTTTTTTTTTTTCTTTGAGAGGTTTTTCACTATAGGGCGCGTGTGCTCGCCAGACAGACAGAGAGACATAGAGACAGAAAGCGAGAAATCACCCCCCAGGGGGGATGGTTGTTCCGTCCCAGAGCTGGAGGCAGATCTCTCGTTAACGAGCGAGTTGGGAGAGAGGAAAGAAGAAATAAGTCTTTTTCCAGCCAGACTACATTTCCTGCATTGGAGAGGGTGAGGATTTGCTCTTGGAAGGAAAGAAAGAGTCCCCTGTCTGGGGCTTCCTCTTTGAAGCTCTATGAATATACATGGTGCAGGCAGAGCGCGTTCTTTGACATGCTAACGAGCTGCCTCACCTTGGCAAAACGGGGTCACCGGCTTTGAGGGGCCTTGGCTGGTGGAGGCTGGGATGAAAGATGAGGTGCCTGGGAGGCTGGAGGCCCGGCTGGCCAGCTCTGACCCGGGGCCACTCCGTTCCCCTCTGAGTCCCCACTTCCTCGCCTGTAGAATGGAGATGTTCCCTCCTGCAGTGAAGCACCCAACACCTGGTCAGCAGCAGGCACCAGTTCATGCTGGTGCTCATTCCACAGAACCTCAGGGCAGGGAGGGGCCGCAGGAACCGCTGACACCGATGGGTGGGAAAGGCCCACATGGCAGTCTTCCATCCGGGCTCAGATTCCTGCTCTGCCCGCCATGCTCTGTGCCCTTGGGCAATGCACAGCACACTCTGTGCACCTCGGTTTTATCAGCTGTGAGGGGAAGCTGTGAGGAAGAGGAGCCAAGGCAGACCGAGCTCTCACCATCGCTAATGCGCAGAGCAAATTTCAGAGGCAGTAGGATGGGAGTGCTGGGCAGAGCAAGGTGGGGAAGGCTGCAGGCGATCCAAGGGGACCAGTCCACTCCTTAGAGAAGAAGAGGAAGTCCAGAGGACTCTCTGGAAGGTTTGAGCCCTTTGCCCTACCCAGCTCCTGACCTACGCCTCATCCCTATGCAGGTCAACCTTGGTCCTGAAAGCCTCTCCGCCCAGCCACTTCATGGGGGCTCTCCTCCAGGTGAGCTCTCATGATCACAGATCTGACCTCCTCGCCTCCCAACTCCAAGCCTCCCAACGGCTCTGGCTTGACATGGGAAAAGTCCAAGCCCTCCCTGTTGCTCCTCTGCCTCTTATCTCTAGGCCTTTATCTCCCCCCCACCCCCACTCGAGCATGTGCACATGGTCCCACCTCAGGACCTTTGCATTTGTTGGCCTCTGCCTGAAGCCCATCTCCCACCCCAGATCTTCAAAGGAATGGCTCCTTGGTAAGCCTTTAGGCCTCAGCCTAAATGTCACCTCCTCAGAGAGGCCCTCCTTGAACAGCCCAAAAAATAACTCTCACCCGATGCTCTCCATCACAGCATTTATTCTAACAGCCATTAGTTTATCTTCATTATTTTCTTTCTTTTTATTTATTTATTTATTTTTTATCGTTTTTTTTTTTTGGAGAGGTTTTTGCCATAGGGCGTGTGCGCTCGCCAGACAGAGACAGAGAGACAGAAAGCAAGAAGTTACCCCCCAGGGGGGATGGCCACGCCACAATCCCCTCTCCTCCATTCTCCTCTCAGGATCTTGGGCATGCTCCCACATGCACCAGGCGTGAGTTTTAAGCCACCGGGTCCGGTGACTACATGGGAGTCCAGCGAACCACAGTTGACTACATGGGAGTCCAGCAACATAGCCATTACGCTATTATTTTCTTTAAAAACAAAACAAATCTTGCCAGAAGGCTCATGCACTCACTGCAAAGTGGTGAAGAGAGAGAGAGAAAGCGAGAAAGCACTGTGCCCCCACCACCATGCAATCCCTTCTCCATTTCTCCCTCCTTTCAAGATTTTGGGAATGTGCACACACACACACACACACACACACACACACACACACAGAGCATGTTTTTACTTTCTTTCTTTTTTTTTTTCTTTGAGAGGTTTTTCACTATAGGGCGCGTGTGCTCGCCAGACAGACAGAGAGACATAGAGACAGAAAGCGAGAAATCACCCCCCAGGGGGGATGGTCACACCGCAATCCCTTCTCCTCCATTCTCCTCTCGGGATCTTGGGCACGGACGCACACACGCCCAGTGTGAGTTTTAAGCCACCGGGTCCGGGACGCGAACCGCGGTCGACTATGTGGGAGTCCAGCGACATAGCCATTACACTAACTGCTGGTTCCCCACAGCATGTTTTTTAAAGCTGGATCTGGGACTCGAACCACGCAGTTGGCCAGGTGGAATCCAGTTGCATTATTTCCTCATTTATGTGTTTATAGAGGGCAGGGACCACATCTGTCTCGGTAGCATATAGTAATTGCTCAAGAAATATCTGTTGAACACCTACAATGAATAAATGAAGAGAAGCAGAAGCTTCCATCTCTGCACTCTTCTTTAGAGACACAGGGAGCTCCGCTGCCAGGGAAACCCCTTCTTTTGGCCCCTCTCCCCAGGGACAGAGCAGGTGCCTGGCTGAGGATGGGTAGGCAGGGGGCCAGCAGCCTGGCTGACCCTTGCCCAGCTCCTGGTGCTGCCCAGACTGCAGGCCTAATTGCTACAACTCCAGAGCAAAGCGAGTTAATGAGGCAGCTTAATGTCTCATGTTGGTCTTGCTCCCTCCCACAGCGCTGGAGGAGGGGCAGCTGAGGCTGCAAGGAAGGCCGGAGGGCTGGGCGCTGACCCTGGCCCAGCCAACCACCTGGCCTCTCCTTAAGGCTATGGGTTATCCACAAAGGGCAAGGAATGAGCGGTATTAGGTATTAGGCGCCTTTAGCATGTGGGCACTTACTCCTCGCAAGGTGGAAATGACCATGCCTGGAGAGGTGAGTGGCTGGTTCCCAGGCCTCCAGTGGGCTGAGCTCTCTCTCTCACATGCCCCACCTTGTACGGAATATGAGTCTGGCTCTGGACTGGGCAGCCCCTTCTCCTCCTCACCTGGACAGAACCAAAGCAATGATGGAAGATAATGATAACACAGTAGTGACAACAGTGCCAGCAGCTCACACGCACTGTCCACGGGCACTGTGATGAAAACTAGAGTCACAGATACCTCGGCACCTATCTGGCAGGCCCCATTACAGGCGTATTTCATAGACGAGGAAACCAAGGCACAGCGAAGAGAAGGCACTCGGCTGAGGTCACATGTTGAGTAAGCAGGTCCCACCCGAGAAGCCAGATCTTCTACCACCTCCGTCCTCGACCTCCATTCCGAATCCAACCACAGCTCCAGCTCTGTGGGTGGATGGGGATCACCCAGCCTTTCTCTAGTCCTGCCGCTCCTCTGCCCACAGTCAGAGCCTGCACCAAAAGACCCCCTCTTGCCTGGCCCATCGGATGCCTCTTCGGCCTCAAAGGTGGATTCTAGAACAATGAGATATGTCATGTTTTAACTATCATAACTTTGTTTTTCTCATTATAAAAGCAATTATTTGCTCACAATAAGCGACTAGAAAAAAACAGAAAGGCATTTGAGAAATAAAATTATTCTTTATCCAAAGGTGACCACCTCTTTCTTCTTTGTCTTTTAAGTTTATTTGTTTATCTCTTCTATAAGAGAAAGAGGGGACCCCCGTGCCACCCATCTCATCTCAGCCAGCCTGGATCACAGGTGCGAGCATACCTGACAGGCTCAGGGTGGTCCCAGGAAGAGAACTCAGGACCCCTTCCATGTGAGACTAGTTGTGTTACCACTATGCAACCACCTGCCCACTCCCCCAGAGACAACCACTTCTGGAACGATAGCACCTGTCCTTCCAGTCTTTTTACTTTCTTATGTAACCGGCATCAAGACATTCTCCAGCAGCACAAGATTTTTCTCTCTCTCTGAGTATCTTGTACACGTGACCGCATTTAGCCTCACTACAATCAGACAATGTAAGCATTAAAACCTCTATTTTAGGGCCAGCAGGTGGGATGGTGGTTGGGATGCTGGACTCCCACATGGCCAACCATGGTTCAAGTCCCAGACCCAGTGGCTTGAGAATCATGGTGGGCGCGTGCGTATTGTGCCCAAAGTTCTGAGAGGGGAATGGAGAAGGGACTGCAGAGTGACCAACCCCCATGAGGAGTGTTTTTTTTCACTTTCTCTCCATCCCTGTCTTTGTCCCGCAAGTGCATGTGCCCTATGGCAAAAACTTTAAAAAAGAAAAAAAATCCCTGTTTTGCAGATAAGTAAATGGCGGGTCAGAGATAGAAAGTGACTAGGCCCAGATCACGCAGCGGGTCAGTGATGTGGCCAGGTTCATGCTCCCGACTGCTGGCTCCAATCATCTGACGGTCCCATTATAACATCCTGGAGCTGAAGTGGCCAGGCCAAGCATATGTAAATCCTAAGCTTCATGAAGATCTGCTACTAACCTGCCCTAGAAAAAAAGAGGTGTCCCAATTTACACGCCTGCCAATAGGATAAAGGAAGGCCTATTTCCCCACATTCTTGCCTGTGCTGGACTTCTTAAAAACCACAACAAAAACAAATCACACAAAGCCTGCCAGTTTTGTATACAGGTAAGATGTACCCTCGCTGCTTCCAATGACACATCTTCGATTTCACTGTGTGTTTTCAGCTTCTGTGTGAATTTGGGACCCCAGTGGTTAGGCCCTGCTGTCCTGCTGGAAACCCTGTCCCCATATCGCAGCAAAGGAGGTTTCTAGGAGAAGATGAGTGATCGAATTAAGGGACACACCCAGCCAGTTGACACCATGGCCACTACACACCCCAACTTTAGAGCCAAGTGTTACCTGGACCACACAATGCCAAGCATGCAGTCACCTGATGGATGGAGAGCTGAATGGGGACAGTGGTCTCCACTAGGCTTTTGACCTTGACACTTCCTCTCTGACCCCAAGCTGGATTTTGCCCTGTGTAAAATGGTCAATTATAACCCTTCAAATTCAAGAAACAAATAAATCCAAGGACAGGAAATATGGAGTGAACTATACCAAGGTAAATCATAAATTGTTTAAAGCCAGGGGGAAAGAGAAAATCTTAAAGTAGCCAAGAAAAAAAAAAAAAAAAAGAAGACATGTTTACTGAGGAACAAAGATGAGAATTATAGCATATTTCTTGTCAAAAACAAAGCAAGTGAGAAGATAGTGGTATATCATCTTTTTATAAAGTTTATTTCTTCCATGAGCTAGAAAGGCAGAGACAGAGAAAGAGAGAGAGACAGAGAACTTCCAACAGGGTCCCAGCACTGCGATCCACCCACAGCCTTCAGCAAGCCCCAGATCATGGGCACACGTGTGCCCTGAGTACTGAGGGAGGTCTTGGGACTTGAACCAGGAGCCCTCATATGTGAGACCGCCTTGCAGAGCATCACACTCCACTGATGCACCACCATGTGACCCCTAAGCTACTGAAAGAACAAAAGCTGTCAACTTAGAATTGTAGGCTCAGTGAAAATAACTTCAAAAATAAAGGTTAAAAAAGACTTTTTCAGACATAGAAAAGCTAAAAGAATGCGTTTCCAGCAGGCCAGCATCACAAGAAATGTTAAAATCCTGCAGGCTGAAGAAAATTATGCCAAAGAGAAATAAGGATCCACAAAGGAGAATGAAGAGCAGTGGAGATGGCAATGACACGGGTAAATATATAGAATTATTTCTTTCATTTACATCTCTTAAAAAGATAACTGACCATTTAGACAAAAATAATGACTATGTGGTGTTTTGTTCATAACGTATTAGTAGTAATAACAGGACAAGAATGGGAGAGGAATGAAAATATTCTACAGTAGGATTTTTACATTATAGACGAAATTGATATATTATAAATATTATGTATATAATATAATATGCTTGAAAGTAGATTGTGATAAGTTAAAAAGGTATACTATAAAGATGTTCAGCAACCACTAAAATAACAGGAGTTATAACTAACAGTCAACCAAAAGAGATAAAATGGAATGGTAACATTGTATTAATTCTAAAGAAAGGGCTCCCTGCAGAAAGGGCCAGCAGGTGGCACGGAGGTTAAGGCGGCTGGATCCCACATAGCTGACTCAGTTGTTCGAGTCCTGGACCCAGGGGCTTGAAAATCATGCCAGACGTGCGAGGAGGCGTGCCCAAAATCCAGAGAGGAAAATGGAAGAAAAGGGATTGTGGCATGGCCATCCCTCGGGGGGGGGGTTGATTTCTCACTTTCCCTCACTCTCTTTGTCTCTCTCTGGCAAGCACACATGACCTATAGCAAAAAAAGTAAAAAGGCAGAAAAGAGGAAAGAGAGAACAATGAACAGATAGGACAAATAGAAAACACATACTATTGGGTTGTTAGAAAAGTCATGACACATTTTTTGCAGAGAAAAATATGTCATGACTTTTCTGAAGACCCAATAAAATAAAAGATTTAAACCTAATTATATCAACAATCACATTAAACATAAGTGGTCTTGGGAAACTTAAACACACATATACACACAAACAGTCTAAATGTCCCAAATAAAAGGCAGAGATTTTCAGACTGGATTAAAAAGAGAAAAACCCAACTACATATTGCCTACAAGAAATGCATTTCAAGGGACCAGCAGTTAGCGTAATGGCTATGTCGCTGGACTCCCACGTAGTAGACCGCAGTTCGAGTCCCGGACCCAGTGGCTTAAACTCATGCCAGGCACGTGTGCATGCGTGCCCAAGATCCCGAGAGGAGAATGGAGGAGAAGGGATTGCGGCATGGCCATCCCCCCCGGGGGGTGATTTCTCGCTTTCTATTTCTCTGTCTCTGTCTGTCTGTCTGGTGAGCGCACGCGCCCTATAGCAAAAACCTCTCCCCCCCCAAAAAAAAGAAATGCATTTCTACTACAAAATCATAAACAGGTAAAAAGCAAAAGGAGAAAAATATAGACATATTAACAGTAATCAAAAGAAAATTGAGGGATTATATTAACATCAGAGAAAGCATATTTTAAGGGCTTCAAGAAAGCTAATTTCAGGTCAGGAAGTGGCATGGAGATTAAGGCAGCCAGATCTCACATGGCCAACTGCATGGTTCAAGTCTTGAACCAGATGGCCTGAAAACCACAGGTATATATGTGTGTGTTTGTGTGTGTGTGTGTGTGTGTGTGTGCCTAAAATCCCAAGAGGAAAACAGAGAAGGGATTGCAGTTTGACTGTCCCTCCTACCGCGTTTGTTTTCACTTTCCCTCTATCTCTCACTCTGTCTCTCTCTCCAGCAAGCACACATGCCCTATAGCAAAAATTTTTTAAATATAAAAATAAAAAGAAAGTTAGGGGCTGGCAGGTGGTGTGGTGGTTGAGGTGTTGGACTCCCACATGGCCAACTGCAGTTTGAGTCCTGGACCCGGTAGCTTGCTTTCTCACTTTCTCACTTTCACTTTCTCTCTCTCCATCTCTCGCTGGTAGAAGTAAATAAAACAACAAATAAGATGAAATACATTAATTAACTAAAAAATAAAGTCATTTCATAACAATAAACAGATCAACTCATTGATATTGATATTCAATTCAATAATAATCCTAAATATTTATGCACTTAATACAAAGCCTCAAAATACAGAGCAAAAAATACTAAATTTAAGAACAGACAAATCCCTAATGAAGTGAGAGATTTCTATACCCCTCTCTCAATAATTGACAGAAGAAGTGAAAAGAAAAGAAATAAGAATAGAGAAGATTTGAACAATACCATCAACCAACTTGACCTAACTGACATTTATGGACCACTCCATCCACTAACAGCAGAGTACATATTCTTTTCACAAAACATTTACCAAGGCAGACTATATTCTGGGCCATTAATCAAGTCTCCATACATATTAAAAGATTCAAGCCATACAGAATATGTTGTATGCTCACAATGGAATTAAACTAAAAACAATTAACAAAAAAGTCCCTAGAAAATCCTTAAATATTTGGAAACTAAATAACATACTTTTAAATAACCCATGGATCAAAGAGTAACTCAAAGGGGGGAAATTAGAAAGTACTTTGAATTGAATAAAAATGAAAACCCAACATATAAAAACTTGTGAGTTGCTGCTCAAGCAATACTTAGGAGAAACTTGACAGCATTAAATGCCTACAACATTGAAAACAGGTTTCAAATAGTTGACCCCATTAAAAAAACAAAAAACAAAAAACCACAACTCTAAAAAGAAGAACAAACTAGGGGCCACCACGTGATCTAGTGGTTAAGGCGCAGGAGTCCCACATGGCCAACAGCAGTTCTAGTCCCAGACCCAGCAGCTTGAAAATCACAACCAATAAACAGGTAGGCAAATAAATAAATAAATGTTTGGGGAGGGGAGAACAAATTGAACCTGAATTATGTAAGGGAAAAATAAATAACAAACGTCATAACAGAAATCAATAAAAGAGAAGACAGCAAAACAACAGAGAAAAAGTAGAAAAATCAAAAGCTGGTTCTGAGAAGATCAATAAAATTGATAAATATCTAACCAAACTGATTTAAAAAAAGAGAAAGAGATTAGATACAAATTACCAATATCAGGAATTATACAAGTGACATCACTACAGATTCAACAGATATTAAAAAATATTAATACTTATTTAAAAGTATAGTAACCAACTCAGTGTGGAACTGTTGTAAGGACACATTAATGGGACTGAATTAAGAGTTTAGAAAAAACAGTGACTAGCAAATGGTGGAGTGATTACAACACTGGACTCCCACATAACCGACTGTGGTTCAAGTCCCAGACCCAGTGGCTTGAAACACACTGGGCTGTGTGCATATGTGTTCAAGATCCCAGAGGAAAATGGAGGGGGTCAAAAGATTGAGGTGGGCCATTTCCCCTGGGGGGTGATTTCTCACTTTCCCTCTCACTATCTCTTTCTCTCTCTCTCTCTCTGGTAAGTACACATGCCCTGAAGCAAAAAGCTCTTAAAAAGGAAGAAAAAGGAAGAAAGAAAGAAAGAAAAACAAATTTCACATGTATGACCAACTCATTTCTTATTTTCAAAACAGGTGCCAGGACTATTCAATAGGGAAAAGAATAATCTTTTTAAGAAAGATTTTCCAGAGAATGCTTGTGCTCACCAGAGAGAGAGAGAGAAGATTTGGGACATATATGCACACGTACCCAGTGTGTTTTTCAAGCCACCAGGCCGGAATTTGAACTGCAGTTGGCTATATGAGATCCAGTTCCAAATATACCATACTTAACCACTGTGCTACTGGTCTAGCTCAAAAGAATAGTTTAGTCAAAAAATGGTGCTGACACAACTCATTATCCACATGTAAAAGAATGAAGAGTTGGACTCTTACCCTATACTATGTATAAAAATGAACTCAATCAAAGACCTCAATGTTAGAGCTAAAACTATAAAGCTCCTAGAAAAGTACATAGCTATAAATCTTTGTGATCTTGAATTAGGCAACTGTTTCTTAGATATGACATCACAAGAAAATATTCTAGAAGAACAAACAGACATACTGGACTTCATCAAACTTTAAAATTTTCATGCTGTAAGGAATACTCTCAAGAAAGTGAAGGGATAACCCATAGAATAAGTATTTGCAAACCATATATCTCACAGGGGACTTGCATCTAAAAAATATAAAAGAACTCTTAAAACTTGGTATGATCTGAGTGTGTGTAATCCCCCCAAAATCCATATATTGAAAACGAATCCCTAATGATGCTCCACGGGTAAGGTCTTTGGGAAATGATTAGGTCTTGAGGGGCCTACCCTCGTCAATGAGACCAGTACCCTTATATACAAAAATAAATAAATAAATAAAAATAAAAGGCTTGAGGGGACCTTTTTTCCCCCCTATTATGGGAAGGCAGAGTCAGAGGTGCCACTTTGAAGCACAGACTGAGCCCTGAGCCCTCACAAGACAATGAACCTGCTGACACCTTGAACTTGGACTTCATAGCCTCCAAAACTGTGAACAGTATATTTCAGTTGTCTATATCCATTATAAGATGTTTTATTATAGCCATCCAAAAAGACTGAAATAAAACTCAATAAAAAAGACTAGTAGTCCAAGGGGCCAGTAGATGGCGTGGTGGTTGAGGCACTGGACTCTCACGCGGCTGACTACAGTTCAAGTTCTGATCTGGCGGCCTGCTTCTTCACTTTCTGTCACTCTCTGGTCAAATTAAAAGGATAAGTAGTCCAGTTTAAAAATGGGCAAAATAGGGGCTGGCAGGTGGCATGGTGGTTAAGGGCGCTGACCACGGTTTGAGTTCTGGACCTGGCAGCTTGCTTTCTCAATTTTTTCCTATCTCTCTCTCTGGTCAAATAAAAATAAAAATAAATGAATGAACAAATAAAGTTAAATAATATAATTCTTTAAAAAAGGGCAAAATATCTGAATGAATGTATTTCAAACAAAGACACACAAATGTCCAATAAGCACATGAAAAGATGCTCAACCTCATTAGGCATCAAAGTAATTCAAATTGAAACCACATATGAACTTCACACCCCCTACAATGAATTATAATTTAAAAACAGGCAACAAATGTTGGCGATGACTTGGAAAAATTGGAAACTCTATACATTGCTGTGGAAATGGAAAATGGTGCGGTTGCCTGGGAAAATAGCCTGGCAGTTGCTCAAAAAGTTAAACATACACCATGTGAACCAACAATTCTACTCTTATGTATCTACCCAAGAAAAACATACCCCTACAAAAACTTGTACACAGTGTTCATAGCAGCATTATTTGTAATGGCTGAAAAGTGGATACAATCCAAATGGATAAACTCTTGAAAGATAGAAGGTACCAAAGTTCATGCAAAAAGATATAGAGAGCCTAAATAGTCCTGTGTTTGTTTAAAGAAATTAAATTAGTAGATAAAACTTTCCCACAAAGAAAAATTCATGGTTCAGATATTTTCACTGTTGATTTTATCAAACAAATGGAAGAAATAATATTAACACTACACATCTACACATGACTCTTGTAAAAGATCAAAGAAAATGAAATAGTTCTCACCTCATTTTATAGAGCACTGATATTAAAGTTAGCCAAATATAGTACAATAAATGAAAACTACAGACCAATATCTCTCATGGATATAGATGTAATAATTCTAAACAAGGGCCAACAGGTGGCGTGGAGATTGAAGCAGGTAGATCCCACACTGTTTGAGTCCTGACCAGGCGGCTTAAAAATCATACTGGGTGCCTGTGTGTGTATGCCCAAAGTCTTGAAAAGAGAATGGAGAAGAGATTGCAGCATGACCATCTCCTCTGGGAGAGGTGACTTCTCATTTTCCCTCTTTATCTCTCTCTCTCAATCTCTAGTGGATGTACGCACCCTATAGCAAACAAAACAAGACAAAACATTCCAAAAAAATTTTAGAAAAGCTAATTCAACAATATATTAAAGCAATCATATATCATAGACAAATGGGGCTCATCCTAGGACTGCAGAGCTAATGTTTGAAAATTAGTCAATGTAATTTATTGCACTAGCAGTCTAAAAAAGGAAAACATAATCATTTCAAAAGACACAGAAAAATCATCTGACAAAATCCAACATCCATTCTTAAGTTTTACAGTTCTCAACAAACTAAGAACTAAAGAATACATTCAGATTGCTCAAGCTGATAAAGACATTTTCAAAAACCCCACAGTTGGGACCAGCAGTTAGCATAATGGCTATGTCACTGGACTCCCGAGTCCCGGACCCAATGGCTTAAAACTCATGCCAGGCGCGTGTGCGTGCATGCCCAAGATCCTGAGAAGAGAATGGAGGAGAAGGGACTGCGGCGTGGCCATCCCCCCTGGGGGGTGATTTCTCGCTTTCTGTCTCTCTGTCTCTCTCTGTCTGGCGAGCGCATTCACCCTATAGCAAAACAAACAAACAAACAAAAACAAAAACAAAAACTCTCAAACAAAATGAAACAAAACAAAAAAGCCCACAGTTAACCTTATACAAGGGGAAAAGACAAAGTTTCCCTCTAAGGTCAGGAACAAGACAAGAATATCCACTCTTACCAATTCCATTCAACATTGCATTGGAGAGGCTGGCAGATGGCATGGTGGTTAAGGGCACTGGACTCCCACATGGCTGACTGTGCTTCGAGTCGAGGACCTGATGGCTTGCTTTCTCACTTTTCCTCTCTCTCTCTCACACTCACTCTGTCCCTCTCTGGTCAAATTAAAATAAATAAATAAATAAATAAATAAATAAAGTTAAATAAAACTATTTTTTTTTAAATGTGTAAAAGTAATAACAGGAGATGGCTACTGAACTTGAGCTGTGAAGTATTGCTTTCAGGAACTAAAAATGAAGATTTTCTGCTGAGACTTCATTATCCAGATTCATTTCTAGAGTGGTGGGGTAACCTCTGGTGAAAAACGGAATGCTCCTGCACACCTCTGAATGCTCAGATTGGACTTCAAGAATTAGGAAAAAAAGCACAGCCCATCAGGTGACCAGAAATCACCACAGGGGCACAAGAAATATGAGAAAGCAAGAAAATACCTCTCCTTCAAGGGAAAAGAATAACTTCTCTTCATCCGTAGACACTACAATGAAACTCACAGAAATGTCAGATAAGGAAATTAAAATATTCATAGTGACAAAGCTAACAAAGATGCAAGAGAAGAGACAATGAACTCCAGAAGACACAGGAGAAAAGAGCTGACAATTTCCAGGAGGTGAGGAAGTTCTTGCACAGTCTGAAAGAGGAAATACATACCATAAAAAAGAATCAAATGAGGGCCAGCAGGTGGCATGGTGGTTAAGGTGCTGGACACTCCCACATGACCAAACATGGTTAGAGTCCCAGGCCTGGTGTCTTGCTTTCTCATTTTCCTTCTCACCTCTCTCTATGTCTCTCTACTCAAACTAAAGTAAATGAATGAACAAATTAAATTAAATAAATAATTCTTTTAAAAAGTATCAAATTAAATTATTAGAGATGAAGGCTGTAATACAGGAAATCAAAACCTCCCTTGAAAGTATTAAAAGCAGACTAGATTATACAGAAGACTGAATGTCAGATGTAGAAGACAGAATCAATGGCCTAGAAAAACCCACCACAAAGACTGAGAAAATAACCCCCCCAAATGAGAATAATATAGGAGAAATACTAGATGTCATTAAACGTCCAAAATCCAGATATCTGGTATCCCAGAAGGTGAAGAGACTCATAAGGGCATTGATGATCTATTCTATAAAATACTGGAAGAAAACTTCCCAAACCTAGAGAGGCATTCAAAGATCCAGTCCCAACAAATACAAAGGACCCCAAACAGAATCAACTCAAGAAGATCTTCTCCAAGACACATTATAGCCAGATTGACCAAAACCACAGACCAATACAAGATACTGATTGGGAAGAGAGAAACATCAAGTTACCTACAAAGGATATCTCATTGGGCTAACAGCAGACCTCTCATCAGAGACAATGCAAGCAAGGAAAGAATGGGAAAATATATTCAAAGTGTTAAGGGAAAAACAATTTCCACCAAGAATACTGTACCTGGCAAGATTATCCTTCATATGGAAAGAAAAGACAAGAACATTCTCAGATAAACAAAACCTGAAAGAATTTACCAACACCAGACCACCTCTCCAAAGAGTTCTGAATGGAGTGCTATACCAGGAGAACTAAATACAGACACACAGAAATAAGAGTTCAAAAACAACTAAGAAAATGGCCAACTTAATGGTAGGGACAAGTGTGGAGTTGAATGTTATCTTCCAGAATTTAAACGGGAAGATCAGACCACAACAGAAGATAGATTAAGTACATGAGACTGAACTGGTGAAATAGAATCTTATTACTTTTGACTAAAATATTACTGATTTTCTTCTATGCTTTGTTTTCCAGATTTAAGGATTTTTGTCTTATCTTGAGCTGCCAATAGGTTCATGTACTTACTATTTGAACAGAATCTTAACCTGTTCCCTGGCTTTAAGTTTTAAGCAAAACACTCTTAGCACTTTTTAAAATTTGATTTATTAAAGTTAAAACTGCTTTTCTTTATATTAAAAATTAAAAAGTAGTAATAATAAAAATTTTAAAA
Source organism: Tupaia belangeri chinensis (assembly GCF_000334495.1). Taxonomy (NCBI): domain Eukaryota; kingdom Metazoa; phylum Chordata; class Mammalia; order Scandentia; family Tupaiidae; genus Tupaia; species Tupaia belangeri. Next base: position 3,755,491 of record NW_006159579.1, on the reverse strand, counting down.
ATTGCATTGGAGGCTCTAGCCAGGATAATCAGGCAAGAAAATGAAATAAAAAGCATCTATATTGGGAAAAAAGTTTGTATGATCCGATCCATATAGATAACCCAATGGAATCCATATTAAAAAAAAACTACTATAGCTAATAAGTTTATCAAGATTGCACAATAAAAAATCAATATACAAAAATCAAATTTTACTTTTATATACTAGTCATGAATAATCAGAAATTTAAAAATTTTAATTACCATTTAAAATAGCACCAAAATATGAAATATGTATGAATAAATATGAGAGCCCCAAAATAGACTTACATACACATGAATTACTCATTTGTTTGTTTTTTTTTTTTTTTGAGAGATTTTCACTGTAGGGCGCGTGCGCTCGCCAGACAGACAGAGAGAGACATAGAGACAGAAAGCGAGAAATCACCCCCCAGGGGGGATGGTCACGCCGCAATCCCTTCTCCTCCATTCTCTTCGCGGGATCTTGGGCACGCACGCACACGCGCCTGGCGTGAGTTTTAAGCCACCGGGTCCGGGACGTGAACAGCAGTCGACTACGTGGGAGTCCAGCGACATAGCCATTACGCTAACTGCTGGTTCCCATGAATTACTCGTTTTTAACAAAGGAGCAAAGACAATGCAATAGATTCAGGAGAGTTATTTTGTTTTTTCAATTAATGGTGCTAAAAAGTATAAGCAGAACATGAAATTCAGTCCATACCTCACACTATATACAATAATTAACTCAAATTGAACTGTATTCTTAAATATGAAACTTAAAACTATAAAACTTGAAGAAGAAAACATAGAGGCAATCTTTATAATCTTGAGTTAGGCAAAAACTTCTTAGATATGACAATACCAAACACAACAGATAAGAGAACAAATTGATGGTTTCAACTTCATCAAAATTAAAAACATCTGTCTTTTTTTTTTTTGGAGAGATTTTCGCTATAGGGCGCATGCTCTCGCCAGACAGACAGAGAAAGACAGAGAGACAGAAAGCGAGAAATCACCCCCCAGGGAGGATGGTCACGCCGCAATCCCTTCTCCTCCATTCTCCTCTCGGGATCTTGGGCACGCATGCACACGTGCCCGGCGTGAGTTTTAAGCCACCGGGTCCGGGACGTGAACCGCGGTCAACTCCGTGGGAGTCCAGCGACATAGCCATTACGCTAACTGCTGGTTCCCAACATCTGTCCTTTGAAAGACATTCAGAGAAATGAATAGACAAGCCACAGACTGGGAAGATATGTGTATAAATCATATATCTTCTTTATAGGACTTATATCCAGAATACAAAAAAAAGCCCTCAAAACTCAATTATAAGAAAACAAGGAGCCAGCAGGAGGCATGGAAGTTAAGGCACTGGGTTCCACCTGGCCGACTCTCCAGTTCAAGTCCTAGACCTGGCAGTTTGAAAATCATACCAGGCATATGTACATGTGTGCCCAAAATCCTGAGGTAAGACTGGAGGAAAAGGGACTGTGGTGTGGCCATTGCCCCTGGGGATGATTTCTCTCTCTTTCTCTTTCTGTCTCTCTGGTAAGCACACATGCTATATAGTGAAAGAAAGAGAAAGAAAGAAGGATGGGGAAGGAAGGAAGGAAGGAAGGAAGGAAGGAAGGAAGGAAGGAAGGAAGGAAGGAAAAGAAAGAATATTTAAATAGGCAAAAGATCTAAACAGACACTTCACCACAGAAGATATAAAGATGGTGAAAAAGCACAAGAAAGATGCTCAACATCGCTGGACATTAAGGAAAATTAGCACCACAATGAGATATCACACCTATTAGACTGACTGACTGCCAGACGTGTTGGGGATGTGGAGGAACCAGAACGTTCATACAGGGGCAAATTAAAATGACACCACCACTCTGGAACAGTTTGGCAGTTTCTCTTTTTTTTTTTCTCATGATTTCTTATTTACATTTAATTATTGTACGTCTCTATAGCACACCAGAAGGTCTTTCAAAGTATGTATGCAGTACATGACAGTCAAATCAAAGCTATTACTAATACATCATTTTCAACAGAGAACTTTACATTCTTGCAGCAGTTTCTTAAAATGTGCACTCGCCATTCCTCTCCTAGATAGCCACCCAAGAGAAATGAAAGCGTATGTCCATGAAAAGATTTGTCCACAAATGCTCATAGATGCTTTCCCCAAACTGGAAACAAATACAAATGTCCATCAGAAAGTCAATACATAAATAGCCTGTATATTCATACAATGGAATACTATGCAGCAATATAAAAGGATAAACTTCTTTTTGAATTTATGACAAAGAGCATGTATACACACGTGTGCCTACATGAGAGAGAGAGAGAGAGAGAGAGAGACCCTCAACAGGGTGTTGTGATGCAGCCATTCCCTTTGCCCAGCTCCTCAGGGCCCTGGGCACACACACACACACACACACACACACACACACACACACGCTCAGTGTGTTTCCAGACTGACCTAGGGATCTGAACCTATGGCTGACCACATGGCTTCTACCACTGCAGTCTAGTCTGCTACAGATTGCACTGCCGAGGCTAAGCTAAAAAACAAACTCCTGTTATGGGTTACTATGTGAATGAATCTCCAATAATTATGTTGAGTGAAAGAAGCCAGACCAAACAAGAGTGCATACTGCAGGATTCCATTTACATAGAATTCTAAGAAATATAAATGAAAGCGTGCCTGGGGATCGGGAGGGGCAGGGAGCAGGTAGAAAGGGGCAGGGGAGGAGCAAGAGGAAGAGACTACAAAAGGCCATAACAAAATTTTGGGGAATGGTGGATATGTTCATTACCTAGATGGTTGTAATGGTTTCATAGGTGTATACATTTGTCAAAACTCATGAATTCGAACACTTTAAATATGTGTGATTTATTATCTGTCTATAATAGCTCAATAAAACCCGCCTTTTCTAAAAAAAAATAAATAAAATAAATCAAAGTTATACTGGGGGAAAAAAAGAGATTAAATTAGAATACCTTGACTGGCTCTTTCAACTTAGAGGTTCTAACATTCTTTTGAGTCTTCGAGATTTTACGACTCATCTGTTCAAAAATCCATAATCATTTATTCCCAGAATGTAAACACATCTCATTATGTCATTTGAAGATAACTATATTGAGATTCCAAGATACATCTGTGCCAAGTAAGATGATATGATTTTAAATCATTTCTCCTAAAATGTAACGCCCATATTGAGATCCCACGATTCTACCACTTTATCAACCCCCAGTTTTTACTTTTTCTCCAAACACAACAGCTTCTATTCCATCATGAGACATTAAGTTGCCTCCCCCTTTAGGGAGTCCTAATGTGACATTTAGGAGGAGTTGTAAGTAGGATGGGGATTTGCTTCCACCATAAGAATGACCAGGAAGTACAGAACAGGAGGAGGCACAAAATGTTCCCAAAGTGTCATTCCCACCATGAAAAAAATTCTCCAGAGAGACCAACCAACAGGAAATATCTTCATGCTACAGTGGACACTTTCAGTAATTCTTGTTTTTGTTTTTGTTTTGTTTTTGATTTGCTTACTTTTTCCGTGAGTGAAAGACATACAGAAAGGGAGTATTTGAGAGACACACCCAAGAAGGTCTGGCACCAGCCAGTCCTGGATCATGGGCGTGCATAGGCCCAGTGTTCTCAGGGAACTTTCCAGACTTGAACCTGGAACTTTTCTGTGTGGGTCAAGCCTCACAAGACATCGTGTTTGACCACTGCAGCACTGTCCAGCCCCTATCTTTTCCCTTTTTAATAGTATAGATTTTACTTATTTTTAAACTAATAGACTCCTTTTTAGAGTAGTTTTAGGTTTACAGAAAAAGTAAACAGAAATCATGGAATTCCCATATTCCCCTGCCACCGGGTCCAGGACTCAAACTATGCAGTCAGCCATGTGGGAACCAGCCGTCTTAACCCCACTGAATGACCCTGCGATGTACATTCTATGGGTTTTGACAAATGCATGATGACATGTATCCACCATTACAGTAATACATAGAATAGTTTCACTGCGCTAAAAATCCTCAGTATTTCACTCTCCTATTCATCCTCCATCCCGTCTCCCTACCCCCTGGCAACCACAGATCTTTTTTACTCTCTCTATAGTTTTGCCTTTTCCAGAATGTCATATTGTTGCAATCATACAGTAAGTAATCTTTTCAGACTGGCTTCTTTCACTTAGTAATTGCATTAAAGGCTCCTCCATGTCTTTATGCAGTTTGATAGTCATTTTTTAAATCACTGAATAATACTCCATTGTATAGATATACTACAGTTTGTTTATCCATTCACTTATTGAAGCACGGGTTGCTTTCATCATTTTATTTTTTAATTGTTTTATTTTATTGATCTTTCTTCCTTCCTTTCTTCCTTTTTTTACTGTCAGAGAGAGAGAGAGAGAGACAGAGACAGAGAGATGAAACCACCTCCCTCACAGGGCCTGGTCATCTAAAATCCTTTTTCCTCCATTCCTCCATCCCATCAGCATCCTGGGTATGTGTGCATGTGCCCAGTGTTATTTTCAAGCTGCTAAGGTAGGGACTTGAACTCTTGGTCAGCCATGTAGGGTATGGCTTCCTTTAAGTAGTACTTAATCACTGTCCTAGAGGGTTGATCCTCTTTCCTTTTTTTTGTTATTTTCAAAGTCATATAAATGTTGATAACAACCTAAATATCCATCATTCAGGAGCTGTTTTGAGCTGGTCTGACCACACAGAGGAGTTCTCTGCAACTATTAGAAGTGATCTGCAGTCAGTGTGTTGGTGGAAAAGCTAGAACGTTCATGCTCTGCTGCTAGAATTGTAAATCGGTACAATCACTTTGGAAGACTGTGAGTGTACTCCAACAAGTTCATAAAACACATTATGAAGAAATGATGCATGAATCTCAAATTTGTTGCACCCAAATAAACTCATACTTTAATTCTGTTTTTTTGATGAACTTTTAAAAGTGTCCTCCTATTCGGCAATATCTACTCAAACTGAACTCATCCCTTCTTTGTGACCCAAAAACTCCATTCCTGGTACAAATCCAACAGAAATCGTTTCATAAGTTTCCCAAAAGACACATACACGAAAGTGTAAAATAGCACTACCCATAGATGCAAAAACTGGAAATACTCCAAATATCTATCAACAATAATGTATGAAACACTCACTCAATGGAATAATGGGGAGCAATAAGAAGGAATGAACTATCAAGCCACATACAAAAGTGATAAATCTCACAGACAAAAATGGTGAGCAAACCAAGCCGGATGCAAAAGAAACATTCTGCATGAGTCCATTTATATGAAGGTCCAGAAGAGATCAAAGCTATGGCTTTAGAAATCGGAGTATTGTTTGCCTCTAAGGGTGGGGGTTGGGAGATTAACAGGAAGAGGCACGACAGAGCCTTCAGAGGAGGGAGAAATGCTCTGTGTCTTAATCTAGGGTGTATCTCTCAAATTATACTATACACCGACAATTTGTGTACTCTACATATACATGTCCCATCTCGATTAAAAACTTGCAAATACAAAAGTACTCTGGGGTCAGTCAGTGGTATGGTAGTTAAAGAGGCTGGATCCCACACGGCCAACTGTGCGGTTCGAGTCCCGGACCTAGTGGCTAGAAAAATATGCTGGGAACATGGGCATGCATGTCCGAAATCCCAAGAGGACAATGGAGGAAAGGGGATTGCAGTGTAGCCACTCTCCCTGGGCGATGAAGGGGCGGGGGTTGATGTCTCACTTTCCCCGTCTCTCTCTGTCTCTCTCTCTCTGGCGAGCACATGTGCCCTATAGCAAACTATTGGGCCGTCGGAAGTCATGATATTTTTCTGTGTACAAGTGTGTCATGAGTTTTCCGACGACCCAATATTATAAAAGCAAAAAAATCTCTGTGGTCATTGACTCAGAAAGATGGCTGGCATCTAGGAAAAAGAAGCTGCAGACAAGCAGGACTGATATGGCCCCATGTATGCCAATTCCTCTACACACAGGCACTCCGTCCGCGGATGACATGGAAATTATGAGCTACCATTAATGAGCGCCTGCTGTGTGCTCGGTGCTGTCCCGAGCACTTCATTAAGGCGTTTACGGCATCTCACTCTCACAGTGGTCTCAGGAGGTAGGGACCATCCCTGACCCACTTTCTAGATGAGAAGACCGAAGCAACGACATTAGGTAACTAGCTTGAAGTCAACCAGTTAATAAGTGGCAGGGCTGGATTTGAATCCAGGTCTTCTGGTTGCAGAGCCCATGCCCTTATATAAGTCCCCAAACCCTGAGTACAGTCCACAGGCCCTATAGGGTCTGGCCCTGCCACTCACTGACACTTCACTTTGTCCCTCCTCATCCCACCACTCCAGCCTCATCTTCCTTTCTTCCTCTTCCTTGAAAATACCACCTCCCTCATCCCACAGGGCTTGCACACTTGTGGCTCCTAAGCCAGGAACATTTTCTTCTGCTTCTTTTCCCTGGGGTACTTTCTCCGTGGGCCTTAGATCTCAGCTTCTGTGTCACCTCCTCCAGGAAGCCTATGTGTCCCGTAGCCTGAACCCCTGGTCCCAGTGACCCTCCTCTCAGGCCTCATTACCGTTTTACCTGCTTTTGAGTTCTCTAAGGGCCAGCATAGGTCAATTTCACTCAGAGCCATGTCCCCTCTGCCCACCACAGGGCCTGGCATGGGGCGAGCACTCCACAAATATTTGCTGACTAAATGAATGAACCAATCCATCCACTAGGGCAAATCAACTTGGAGAGACATCCAGAATGCTCTTATTGAAATATGGTCACCAGGGGCCAGACGGTTATACAGCAGTAAAATGGGACACTGGGCAAGGCTGACCCACACAGGAAGGTCCCAGGTTCATGTCCAGGGACCTCCCTGAGTAGACCAGGCAGGCCCATGGCCCAGAGCTGGCTGGAGCTGGGGGTGGATTGTGGCATCGAGATTAAGGGTGCCATCTCCCTCTCACACACATGCACTCTCTCTCAAGAAACAAACGTGAACATACATGACCATATACATGGTCACCAGAGGGTGTAGGTCCCAGAGGATCTTTTCAAATCCCGGACCTAGTGGCTAGAAAAATATGCTGGGAACATGGGCATGCATGTCCGAAATCCCAAGAGGACAATGGAGGAAAGGGGATTGCAGTGTAGCCACTCTCCCTGGGCGATGAAGGGGCGGGGGTTGATGTCTCACTTTCCCCGTCTCTCTCTGTCTCTCTCTCTCTGGCGAGCACATGTGCCCTATAGCAAACTATTGGGCCGTCGGAAGTCATGATATTTTTCTGTGTACAAGTGTGTCATGAGTTTTCCGACGACCCAATATTATAAAAGCAAAAAAATCTCTGTGGTCATTGACTCAGAAAGATGGCTGGCATCTAGGAAAAAGAAGCTGCAGACAAGCAGGACTGATATGGCCCCATGTATGCCAATTCCTCTACACACAGGCACTCCGTCCGCGGATGACATGGAAATTATGAGCTACCATTAATGAGCGCCTGCTGTGTGCTCGGTGCTGTCCCGAGCACTTCATTAAGGCGTTTACGGCATCTCACTCTCACAGTGGTCTCAGGAGGTAGGGACCATCCCTGACCCACTTTCTAGATGAGAAGACCGAAGCAACGACATTAGGTAACTAGCTTGAAGTCAACCAGTTAATAAGTGGCAGGGCTGGATTTGAATCCAGGTCTTCTGGTTGCAGAGCCCATGCCCTTATATAAGTCCCCAAACCCTGAGTACAGTCCACAGGCCCTATAGGGTCTGGCCCTGCCACTCACTGACACTTCACTTTGTCCCTCCTCATCCCACCACTCCAGCCTCATCTTCCTTTCTTCCTCTTCCTTGAAAATACCACCTCCCTCATCCCACAGGGCTTGCACACTTGTGGCTCCTAAGCCAGGAACATTTTCTTCTGCTTCTTTTCCCTGGGGTACTTTCTCCGTGGGCCTTAGATCTCAGCTTCTGTGTCACCTCCTCCAGGAAGCCTATGTGTCCCGTAGCCTGAACCCCTGGTCCCAGTGACCCTCCTCTCAGGCCTCATTACCGTTTTACCTGCTTTTGAGTTCTCTAAGGGCCAGCATAGGTCAATTTCACTCAGAGCCATGTCCCCTCTGCCCACCACAGGGCCTGGCATGGGGCGAGCACTCCACAAATATTTGCTGACTAAATGAATGAACCAATCCATCCACTAGGGCAAATCAACTTGGAGAGACATCCAGAATGCTCTTATTGAAATATGGTCACCAGGGGCCAGACGGTTATACAGCAGTAAAATGGGACACTGGGCAAGGCTGACCCACACAGGAAGGTCCCAGGTTCATGTCCAGGGACCTCCCTGAGTAGACCAGGCAGGCCCATGGCCCAGAGCTGGCTGGAGCTGGGGGTGGATTGTGGCATCGAGATTAAGGGTGCCATCTCCCTCTCACACACATGCACTCTCTCTCAAGAAACAAACGTGAACATACATGACCATATACATGGTCACCAGAGGGTGTAGGTCCCAGAGGATCTTACACTCATCTTTACACTTGGGCGTTTATCTGCTAGGTAGTGCTCAGGTAGGCAGGTATCACTTTCCAAGCCCTCAGCCTCTCTCTCATCTGGGAACCCCCACCTGCCACCCTCCTCAACCCCTCCCGTGTACACGCACTCTGCCGGTTCTGCCTACAGGCCCAGTGGGCGGTGTGCTAATAAAGGAGAGGGAGAAGGTCACCCAGCTCGCAAGCTCGGAGCCGTCCTTGACTCGGGCACAGATGAAATGCGCTGAGGCGGGGGAGCCGCTGCACCAAGTGCTGAGCACGTGTGAGCTATTTCTGATTCCCACCAGGCTGGGCACAGCGCATCTGCCGTGGGAGCTGGGGCCAGCTGGGCGGGCTGCGGGCAGAAACACGGCCAGCCCCCCAGCCTTGCTCACACCAGTGCTGGCCACCGCCCTGCTGAAAACCCTCCCTCAGCTCTCCCAGGCCGGGGGTTCGGGGTGACCAAGGCCCTCAGCCTGACATTCGAGGTTCTGCAGGATCCGGTCCCGGCCCACCTTCCTGCTAGCCCCTCTCCTCTGTGCAGCCAGGGCTTCCCTTGACTCCAGGCCTCCGCACAGGCTGTGCCCTCTGGCAGGGATGCCCGCTTCAGCTTCCAGGTGTTGGCTCACTCCTGCTCAACTCCGGGGCTCCTGCAGGAAACTCTCATCCCTTCTGTGTGGGCAGCTCGTGTCCCAGGCCTTCCTGCTAATGCTATGTGTCAGTGACCTAGGATCCCTCTCCTGGACTGTGCCCTGGCCACTTTGGGGGTCTTCATTTCCATGTCCCCAGCATCCAGCAAGGGCCTGTCCCGCAGCAGGCACAAGTCCAAGTTTGTAGACTGACTACATGTGGGAGAAAGTGCTCTGAGTGCTGAGAGGGGCAGAAGAGGACTCGTGGGGGACTCCCAGGAAGTGGGGGTCAGGTCAAGAGTGAGTGGTTGAGTTTGGCAGTGCCTTGGAAGCAGACGGTCAGTGAGAAGAGATCTTTGGGAACTGGGAGGGCACAGAGGGAGACCCATCCCCAGTCGGCAGACCAGTGTCTCCTCGTCCAGCCAGCAGCCGCCAGATGTCCCAGGGAGACTGAGACCCCATGTAGCAGGTGTGGCTGTTCACAAGCCTGCCATCCCACCTAACAGTGTGGTCGATGCAGTCTATACAGAGCTGAGCACATCTAAATATATCTGCACCCCAGCGCAGGAGCACAGGAGGGAGCGGAGGACACAGGCAGGCTGGCAGTGCCAGGAGAACCAGAACTGGGAGTGGCTGGGCAGCTGCCCACCTGCAGCCCACTCTGCCTGCCCTGGGGTGGGGGGCGATTCATGGGGCTGAGGGGCAGGGGTGGGCCTGCCTGGGCCCCTCCAAGCAGGGGTCCCACTGTCTGACCTCCCACCCAAAAGCTGCTGCCTTGAATGTGGGCCACGCACAAACCAGGCCAGCAGAGGAGGGAGGGGACACAGAGTCTGGGTTCTCTACCTGGTTGGGCACCACTTGGGAGCTAAGCACCTGCTATGTGCCAGGCCTGAACTGGGCGCTGCTGGCATCAGACTGGTCTCTGGCCTGGAGGAGCCCGAGGGGAGACCCTGGCAATCCAGTTCGCTTGGAGGTTGGGCACACCACTGGGCAGAGAGTGGGTTTTCTGGAAAGGAGAGACCCGAGTTGAGCCTTAAATAACAGGCAGGAGCTAGCAAGCAAAGATTCAGGGGTCCTGGGCCACGGATGGGCATAAGCATCTGAGTATAGTTTCTGGATCAATCACCCTGTGTGTGGGGCACAGATGAGCAGAAGCTCAGGTAGGAGCCAGGGGTGGTCATCATGGCCTGAGGCCATGCAGGCTGGAGCCAAAGGGTACTTGTGAAGGGGACGTAGAGTGGGGAAGGAGCCCCACTTCTGCTTTGTTGCTGAGATCCAAGGGCTCCTCCATACATGAGGCTGCCTCCCACTGGCCTGCAGATGCGGCCTTGTCATTTAAGAAACCCGGCCCTGGGGCCGGCAGGTAGTATGGTGGTTAAGGGCGCTGGACTCCAACCATGGTTCAAGTCCTGGACCTAGTGGCTTGCTTTCTCACTTTCTTTCTCTCTCTGTCCCTCTGTCCCTCTCTGATCAGACTAAAATAAATAAAATAAAGTTAAATAAAATAATTATTTTAAGAAGGAAAGAAAGAAAAAAAGAAAGAGAAAGAAACCCAGTCCTGCAAGTGGTTCCTGGGAACCTCACAGCTGATGGGTCATGGTGACCCCTGCCTGCACAGCCCCTCCCAGGCTGCCCACTGCCTCGGCCCCTGTCCCCACTGGCGTCAGCAGGGTGAGGCGACAGACTGGGTCAGCAGAGGTCAGTCAGCGCTGGCCTTGGCCTCAGCGCATGGGCAGACAGCCAACACTCCATGCGGGTGCCGGGAAGGCCTGGGGCATGGCCGGACAGCAGGTATCATGGGTCTGCCTTGCTCTGGAAACTTTGGTGGCTCCCTAGTTTCTTTCAGAGGGAAGCATCCATGCAGGGGGTGGTTGGGAGGCTGGAAAGGGCAGGCCCAGCTACACTCCCACCTGCGGCCGGACCTCAGGCAGTAAAGTTCAAACATCCTGCGTTGGACTCACGATGATCAAGGGCCCTGATCGCCACAGCCAAGGCTGACCAGAGCCCCTCAGGGACCGAGGACGCATCCGGCCAAGTCTGCAGTCCCGCCTGGGGCTGCTCCCCCTCTCTGACCTCCGTTTCCTCATAGGTCAGCAGTCCACCTGGGGTCTACCTGGCCCGTTCTGATTGTCCTCACATCACAGGACACACCACATCACAGCAGCACCAGCTGCTCCACCCATGAATGCCCTGTGACCGCAGAACTCAGCCCAGTGTCACCTCGTTGGGGCAGCCCTCCTCAGCCTCATGGGTGAGTTCTCCTTGTGGGTCCCCAAAGCAGCAGCACCTGTCCCTGCTGTGTGCTTCCTCATCTGGGAGCTTGTGTAGGACTGCGGGCCTCCGGGAGGACGGTGGGCTCCACAGGCAGGACGAGGGAGTCCTCCTGACAGACGCCCAGCCCCTGCTCTGGCACAGAGCAGCCCCCTTCTGTGTCTGCTGAGTGACTACTCCGATGAAAAGGAGGTAGGAAAGGTCAGTCCAGAGGGATGGTAACGTCTACACTGTCCATGTCCCAGGGCTGAGAGGATCGGACAACATCTAAAAAGCCTGGCCTGAGTGAGGCCAATGTCACACACACTACACACACATGTACGCCACACACATACATACCACATACACCACAGGCACAAGCTGGGACCCGTGGGTGGTGTAGCTGGACTCCCACATAGTGGACCATAGTTCGAGTCCTGGACCCAGCAGCTTGAAACTCACAGCGGGCATGTGTATGTGAATACCCAAAATCCCAAGAGGAGAACGGAAGACAAGTGATTGCAGCATGGCTATCTCTGTTGGGGGTGGTGATTTTTCGCTTCTGTCTCTCTCTATCTCTCTGGTGAGCACACGTGTCTTACAGCAAAAGTCTTTCTCTCAAAAAAGAAAAAAAAAAGATACACACACACACACAACAAATACCACACACATAAAAACAGAAACACACATACCACATCACACATTTGTCAACCCCATACACAAATACCACACCCACACACAAAAATACACATACCACACATGCACACACCACACATACTACACACATCACACACACATACACCACACAGCACACATAAACATCATACACTATCACATACCCACACACCACACCACACACCCACACGTCCTCCACATGTAGGGGTGGGAGGAGCCAGAGCATGGCCTGCCTTCCTGTCCCCACTCCAGCTCACTCTCCTAAAGTCCTGATGAGCCAGATGGATGAGGGTCATGTGAAAAGACAGGTCGAGCAGGCCTGGCCTGGGGGCTGTCTCAGACCCCCTGGCTACCTAGCGCCCACCTGCCTCTGCCTGCCACGCTGTTCCTGGAAGGCCTCACACACGTCCTCCAGGAATCTCTCACACCCAGAGGTGGTAGGTCCCGGTAGATGCTGACACCTCCTCGTCTGTGGCCACACCTTGACTGTGAGGGTGAGAGCTGGAGCTCGGGCCAGGAAGCTCAGAAAATTCCTGCAGGTGGGACCCTGCAGTGGGGGAGCAGCCCCAACACTGCCCCCCACTTTTGCACAGATGTGGAAACTGAGATGCAGCAGTGAACGGGCAGGCCTCTTGCCTGGGGCCTTCCATCTCACCTAGAAGCCTGAGCACACACACCTGGGTACAAATCCTAGCTTCCCCTCCCACCAGCTGAGCAGCCTCAGTGTCCTCAGCTGTGAAATGAGAGCACCTTGTTCCCTCGACTGTGGGGTACATGCGTAGGAAACACAGGTGGAGGAGGGCCCAGTGTCTTGGGACACAGCAGGCCCGCTCCAGCAAGAGATCCCCCAGAGCTGTCACTGCAGAGCTGCCTGGTCAATGCGGAACCTCAGTACCCAGCCCTGACCGGCACGCATGTTCAGAAAAGGCAGGCGGCTTTGCCAGGGTCACACAGCAAGGCCCTGGTGTGCTGAGGCTCAAACTTGAGCCCGGTTCAGCTGAGCCACCAGTCCCGAGCCTCCCCCTACCCCGCCACCCTGGTGGATCTGGCAGCGTCAAGGAGGAGGTGCCAGGGCTTGGCAGCAGCTGAGGGAGGCAGGCAGGCAGGCAGGCAGCTGGGGGTGGTGGGAAGAACCTTTCCCCCAGTCTTTTGCGAACCCGGATCCCCGTTTCCAAGCTGCGCTCCAGAGTCCTCGGTTGCTGCGTCACTGCTCAGTCAGCCCAAGGTGGGTGGAAGGAAAGGCTTCCTCCCTCCAAGGGGCTGGGGGCACAGAGGGCAGAGGGGAACCAGGCAGCAAAGGGTGAAGAAAGCCCAGCTAGGTCACTTCTAGAGTCCTGGAGGGCTAGCTGGGAGAGTCTTGGAGGCCAACCCCCACCACACCCCCAACAGATAGATAGAAGCCCAGAGAGGTGCATGCACACACTCAGACACACAGCAGAGATCCAGCTCCCTACTCTCACTACGCCTCACCCGATACCCAGCACCCACCTCCTGACAGCCACACGGAAAGCCTCCAGACTCAGCTTCGTCTTTCACCAAACATATTCTCCCTCACCAAAGGGCTGGCAGGGATGGGGACTTCTCATCCCCCACGTCTCCTCCTTGTGCCCCCGAGCAGCCTGAGAAGTGGGCGGCTTAGGAGAACTGAGTCGGTCAAGAGCAGAGGGGATGGGAGAGAGGCAGCAGTTCCCTTACTCCCAGGCCCCAGGGCCTAGGAGTCTCACAGTTCAGATGGGGCTCTGGCAGGGCCAGGGCCACGGACATCCAGGGGCTTCTGAGGTGGCTCTTTCAGACCGGGCTTCTCCTCCAATGTGTACGCAGGTCCCCAAAGCCAGGAACTGGGTCTGCTACATGATTCCCATAGGCCTGACCTTCCCCACCTATCACCCTCTGCTGAACAAATGAGAACTTCAGAGTCCCCAGAACTCAGGGCTGTGGCCAGACTCCGGACCCTGATGTGGATCTAAATCCTAGCACAGCTGCTTCACCTGCAGTGTGGCTTCGGACAACTTGCTAAGGCTCTCTGGCCTCAGTTTCCCCACCTATAAAATGAGGATGATAATAATAATAGGGTGTGATGGGGACGGAAGGAGAGGCTGGACGCGAGGCACCTGCAGTCAGCACTCACTGAGAAGAGGGCCTGGCCAGCACGGAGCCTGGTCTAGGGGAGGGTCAATAATGCCCCGGGGCATGGGTGGATGAAAACTCCCAGTAGTCAGTGATACACCATCATCATCCTCACCACCAACTTCGGCAGAGAACCCCAAGCCTGGTTTTGCAAGCAGCCCTGGTGAGGGGTGTAGCAAAATTCTCCAAACAAAATGTGCTTCCATTCATTTTGGGTTTTTGAAAAGGCCACGTCAGACAGCTCGGTGGGGAGGAGGCGGCGTTGCGAAACCAGTACAGAAGGATCCAGGGCCCTACTCTGCACTCAGGATGTGATGTGCACTCTGAGCGAGACCCTGCACACTGTTCCCCAGGGCCCAGGGATGGTACCCCCGAGCTGTGGGTTCAAATCACTCTCTCTGAGAGACCCGAGGCAGCCACCCACCGTCTCGGAGTCTCAGAGCCTGGGTGTGCTCAGCTGGCAAACGGAGACGTCGCCTTCCATCCCCACCCCCGAGGTGGCTAGATGGGATTAAATATGTCCTACAGACTGTAAAGTGCTGCACACACCCTAACGGTTTCAGTTCTGGCCTGGACAGTTGCCACGAGACACTGCGGGGGACGTAAAGGAAGAGAACAGGCATCCCCTCCCCCACAGGCCACAGTGGGAAAAAACGTCTGGTCACATGGGTCTCAAAGCATCTCCACACACACAATAGTTGATGAAGTGGGGGTGGCCTTGTCTTTGGTCCAACATACAGGACACCCCTCCTCAGGGACAGCGTTTCCCAAAAGGCTCCCAGTGAAAGTCTGCACAACTGGGTGTTCCTGACCCAGTGGCCAGCCTTCACCCCTGCACGCACAGGTTCACCTGCCAGCAGAAACCATGCAGCCTTGGAAGGTGCCTGTTGACCCCAGTCCTGAGCGCTTACACCAGCTGCCCTCAAAGCCACGAGGTCAAACCAAGCCCATCCTGTGACAGTCCCCAGATGCCTAAAGAGCCAGGGGCCTTAAGGCCTCCTTTCCCAGACAGTGGAAGATGGACGGTCCCTCTGAGAGCAGGTCCAAGGCTTCATTTTGTCCAGGGAGCCCAGAGAGGGATCACAACTCATCTGACACACAGCAGATCAGCAACAGGCTCCTGGCAGGGAGCAACACCCGTCATGGCTGCACACCTTGAGCAGCCTCCCCGTGCTCACTCAGGATGGCCAGGTCCTCTTAGAAGGACACGGAACCTCCTCAGTCCCACCCAGCACCTGGCCATCTTCCCGCCTTTACCCTGTATTGACAGTTCTCTCGGTCCTTCCCTCTGCCCCATCTACCCAGGTCCCCAAGCCCTCTAAAAGCTGGATAAAGTCCATGTGTGAGGACAGCACCAGCCTCCACCACTAGGAAGGGCCTGGCAGGTGGCTACAGTTTCCTAGCAGGGCTCCCCCGGGGTTTGCCAACATGTCCCCAAGCCTGGCACAGGGCTGGGCACTGGGTGAGCCTCAGGAAACACTAGTGGCCCAAAGAAGAACTGGAGGACTAAAACATGAAGAGGTGAATAAGCCAGTGACCTGGTGAGTGAAACGGATGAACAGGTGAATGGCAATGTAGGCGAACAGACACACGCCTGGCCAGAGGGTGACAGACACATCCCTGAAGACACAGGGCCTGCCTAGGCAGGGCCCCTTGCCCTCTGGGAAACTTCTGGGGTCCTTAGACACAATGGGACTGTAGTGGCTGCAGCCCTACTACTCCCAAGATGCTGGCCAAATGCCTCTGAGTTTGCAGACCCAGTTGGAGGACAAGAACCTACAGAGATAGTCACGCGAGGGACTGGGCCAGCTAGGCACCTGCCATACCCTACTGCCCAGCCCTCGACTCAGAATGGCTCAGATCATGCTAGTCTATTCATTCAGCCAGAAGAAACAGGCCGAGACTTGTCCTCAGCACCAGGGACAGCAGACAGGACCCTGCACCTCCCCACACTCACCACACCAAGAGACATCCTGCAAGAACAGTGACCTGACCATGCAGCAGAGGAAGGGCCCACAGGGCTATGAAGGTGAGGACAGAAAAATGACACGGCCTGACATGGAGGGAGGCTGTCTTCTGGAAGTGCTGCCTCAGTCAGAGCTGGGCAATGAGTAGATAAGCAGGCAAACCCACCCATGGGTCGGGAGGACAGGTAGGAGGGAGATGCTCAGCCAGAAGAACCAGAATGTTCGAAGACCCTGTGGCTGGAGCGAACATGGCCTGTTCCAGGAACTGAAAGCAGGCCAGGGGGACCAGAGCCAAAGAGGGAGGGGGTGGGGAGCGAGAGGCAGTGAAGGGGTAGCTGGCTGGGCGAGGAGGCCCGCCTTCATCTCGGTAGCTGTGGGCAGTTGCTGCATACCTACCACGTGCATTCTAAATCTGCCTTCGAGATTTTAATAATTCCCATTTCAGAATGTTTAAACGCACTGGGATGCCTGGGAATGCTGGTTTTTAATGCTTTTTGAATGAATTAATGAATCTATCAGTTAATCACAGATGCAGGGAGGGGTGATCACCTGTGCTGGCATGTAAAGTGCCCAGGAAGCCAGTGGTCAGAGCCTCCTCATCAGACAGAAATTTGGCATTGATGAACCCAGGGGCCATAAACTGCACAAGGGCCTCACGAGACACCAGTGAGTGCTCCAACGCATCCTACAAGACACTAAGTTGTCTGAAATGTTCCCGAGCACAAGTTCCATCCTCAGTTCCCACGCGCTGCACAGCCTTCCTTCAAAAACACCAGCTCAGCTGCTAGGCAGCTCACGCCCGGGCACAGCCCTCAAACCTGCGGCTCCTACTCCAGGCTGGCACCAGCAGCTGCCTCCTGGGCCCCACGTAACTTAGTGTCAGGCCCTGTCTACCCCACAGCTTCTCTTCAGACTGGGCCTTACCACCATCCCCAGAGCCCAGCATGGGCCACTTCCCCCCACAAAACACGGGCTCTTCAAGGGCAGGACCACACTAGGCCATCACACGTGCCCAGTGCCCAGCACAAGCCTTGCCTGGCCTCTGACGGGAGAATGAGGGAGGGTGACTTGGACGCCACGCAGAGGCACACTTGCAACAGTAGACTCAGGAGGCCTGGGCCATTCCTGCCACGGTGCAGGCACACACACACACACACACACACGCCTGCCCCACGTGCAAGCCAGCACCTCCAGGAGCTGCTGGGAACACACTTGGAGTCTGCGCTGACTGCCCACCAACAGCAGGCTCTGAGGCCTGGTGATGGCTCCCACCACTCCAGCCCCCCATTGGCCACAGACCGGTCTGAGGCCCCACCCAGTCCTGCTGCCCAGAGTCTGGCTCAGACCCTCAGACCACCCTGGGACCGGGCAGCCCACAGATCCCTCTGGCAGAGAAGGGAAGGGAGAGGTGACCACCAGAGGAGGGGCAGAAACGGTATCCTCCACCAGGCATCCTCTAAGATGGTCCTATACAACCTCTTTCCAGCAAGTCTGGCAGAAACAGCCCCCTGCCACAAGAGAAGGTGCAGAAGCAGGGAACCAGGATGCCCCGGTTTCCCTGGGAGGGGGGCTGGGCTGGGAGAGGAGGTGCGAAGGGGATAGAGGCAGAGAGGAAGGGCAGTCCAGCTCCCTTGGGCTGGGACTGCAGCCCTCTCCCCCTGTCATTTCCACTTCCAGGCAGGAGGGATGCAGGGAATCCTCCCGACATGAGAATCCTCCTTTCATCAGCGCTGCCCTCCAAGCTTGGAGCTTCCCATCCTCAGGGCCTCCACTCGGGGCCCCCCTAACACAACTGGTCTTCGCCAACACACAACCCCTCCCCCATTTCATTTTTTCCCACAACATCAACAGTCGCTGACAGCCCCTCTCTGCAACACAGGCAGCGTGGAGGAAGAGAGGGAGAGCGACGGGGACTGGGGGCTGGGGGACGGAGGGACGGAGGGGCAGCAGAGGCAGCAGGTTTTGGCCGTGGACTATCACATGTCCAGGTAGCACATGTCCCCTCCCAGCAGGCCCTGCACATCTGGACTCCGCTGGCCTCCGCAGCCACCTGGCCCATCCACCACGGGTTCTGAACGCGAACCCCTTTCACCGCCGGGCGCTGCACGTGGGGGCCTCCCGTAGCCATGTGAGCTCCCCCAAGCCCAGGTGCTCGGGTCAGCCAGGCCCCTCCTGGTACGCACACAGGGAGGGGGCGCTACGCAGCGCGGGAGGGGGAGAGGGGAGGTGTTGCCCCCGCCCCCTCCCCAGATGCCGGCAGGGGGAAAGAGCCCGGGAACGGACCCCTTTCACCGCCGGGCGCTGCACGTGGGGGCCTCCCGTAGCCATGTGAGCTCCCCCAAGCCCAGGTGCTCGGGTCAGCCAGGCCCCTCCTGGTACGCACACAGGGAGGGGGCGCTACGCAGCGCGGGAGGGGGAGAGGGGAGGTGTTGCCCCCGCCCCCTCCCCAGATGCCGGCAGGGGGAAAGAGCCCGGGAACGGGAGAGCTACCCCGGGCAGGCTCCAGGCGGGATCCGCGGCGGCTGGGCTGAATGGAGGAAAACCCCGGCAGACTGGCAGAGCCCTGCAAGCTCCAAGGTTGGCCCGGCAGGGGAGGGGTCTGCCTGACCCCCAGGCCGCCCTGCGCATTGGGGGCAGGCCCGAGGAGGGGGCTTTCCAGCCTTTGCAGTCCCTTGACAGGGAGTCCGTGGGCAAAGGAGCCAGAATGGAGGTTCGGACCCTGGACAGCGGGTCTGGGGCCCTGCGTCGCCTTTCCCCGGCTTCAGGGTCCGTAGAGACCTGGATGGGGCGATCCCACCAGAGAAGGGGGCAACCCAGGCGCACAGCCGCCCCCTCGAACTGGGGCTCCAAGACAGAAAGGGCAGGGGGAAGGGGCTTTTCTGAGCCAGCACCGGCCCCCGGCTAGGGAGGAGACTCGGATTTGGGGGTCCAGCCTAGGGACCCGGCGCGCCGGCCGCGGAGAGGGGGTCGA
>NW_006159579.1:3731656-3736055 GCF_000334495.1 Tupaia belangeri chinensis | reverse complement strand
ACCCACGCCCCCGCAGCCCGGGGGTAGGGTGGAGGGGGAGGGTCTCCGCGTCCCGCAACGCGACCAGCCGGAACAGCGCTTGGAAATCTACGGCCGGCGGTCCAGAGAGGGCAGGCTACTGGAACAAGGTCGCACAGCGCGGCCGCGATGGCGCGGGAGCCCGGAGCTCCAGGCTGTGGAGCGTGCCAGCAAGAACCTGTGTTGACAGTCACTGCCCCAGGGAAGGAGGGAAACTGAGGCTCAGAAAGATCAATACTGGCGGGATCACAACGCGGGAGTGAGGAGCCACCCCAGATTCCAAGTTGGGGCTCCTGCCTCTGGCAATGGGTGCCCCCTCCTGGTGACCCGTTTCCTGCAAAAAATTCCCAGGTGCGTTCTCGCTTAAAAACAGTCTCCGGAGTCAAGGGATCTGGGCTGAAGACCGGTCCTACCTCTCCTGGGGCTGTGTGTCACAGGCGAGAGACTGTCTCCTTCCAAGACCCACTTTCTCCACCTGTAAAATGCGGGCACCAGTATCTGTCCCCAACTTGGGTTAAGAAACCAGAGATAAAGGATGCAGGCTCTTCGCTAGTACTGGCATTCAGTAGGTGTCAAATGGATGTGCCCGCCTTCCCTGGCTCCCCCACCCAGCGTTTCCGGAGAATGCCGGCTGAATGCGGACGCGTCAGCGTTCAAGGGCTGAAAGGCAGCATGCAAGGCCCCTCCGGCCCGTTTTCCTGTCTCATTCACCACCCACCCACCCTGTTCAGTCCCCATCCCAGAAAGGACCGTTCCACTGCCTAGCCTCTGCCTTGCCCAGTGCCTGAAAGCCCTCCCACCATCTCTGCCTGACACACTCCATCCATCAAGGCCCAGGGTAATCAGTTTCATGCCCCAGCTTCTCACACTCCCATGCGTGCCTCCCTTCCAGCGAACCAGTGTCTGGGCTGGGGTTGTCTCAGTCTTTGTGGGCCCTGACAACTGTGGTCAGAGAAGTTGGCACCAGGAGGACCTATGCTGCCCAAGAGGGCTTCCTGGAAGAGATGGGGTTTCAGCAAAACCTGGGTGGAGAGGTGAGTTTAGAGCTCTGGTGCAGGAGAGTATGTAGCAGGCAAGCTGTGTTCCTGGGCTGGGTATCAGAGGGAGTGGGCCTCCTGGAGCAGCTGGCAAGACTTCATTGATTGAGCTGGGAGCCAGGGAGAGCCAGGGACTGGACAGCGACCTGACCGTATATGGTCAGGTGGAAAATGAGCAGGCTTTGCCCTCAAGAATATGTCCCACTGGGGCCCTGGGAGACGTGTGCAAGGATGTTCAGAGCAGCATCGTTTGTAATCGTGAAAATCCGGGCCCAGCCTAAATGTCCATCATCTGGAGGTTGGGTAAACAGTGATGAATTCGGACTTCAAAAAAAAAAAAAAATACAGGGACCAGCAGTTAGTGTAATGGCTATGTTGCTGGACTCCCGAGTCCCGGACCCGGTGGCTTAAAACTCACACCGGGCGCGTGTGTGTGCGTGCCCAAGATCCCGAGAAGAGAATGGAGAAGGGATTGCGGAGCGGCCATCCCCCCTGGGGGGTGATTTCTCGCTTTTTGTCTTTCTGTCTGTCTCTGTCTGTCTGGCATGCGCCCTATAGCAAAAAACCTCTCCAAAAAATAATAATAATAATAATAATAAAATAAAATACAAAAGGGGCCGGCAGGTGGCACAGTAGTTAAAAAAAAAAAAATATATATATATATATATATATAAAATATTGACAATAAAGTTAAATAAATAAAAAAGTGATGAATTCGGATTACTGAAAACTCTCCATTCCATGATCCTCAGCATTGGTGAGCGTGGGCCACCCACCTCCGGATAAATCTCAAAAACACACGGTTGATTCCATTTGTAAAAGTCGAGAACACACTTGTTATTTGTGTGCTCTATGTATGAATTTTATACTTAACCACATTTTTTAAAAATAAGAAACATATATTGTTGGATGAAAAAAGCAAGTTGCAGATGGAAAACACAGTTCCATGTCAGATATATAAAGTTTGAAACGTGCAACAGCATACCTTGTTTAGGGAAGCACACGTATGTAATGCAAGCGTAACCACACTCGTGGGAGTCACAACTAGTGAATTCAAGAGAGGTGTGACCCTGAGGGAGAGAGGAAGGGGAGTGTACACGGGCTTCGAGTATGCCTGCAATGGTTTATTTCGTAAACTGGGTGTGGGTGTTGGTTGGACCATCCTGTAGATTTTTTTATGAGCATAAACTAGTCATATTTTAATAATACTTGAAAAAATTAATTTAGAAAGTCTGGTGCCTGAGATGGCAATGGGGAGCCACTGCTGGTTCTTGAGCAGGGGTGTGACATGGGCAATGTACTGTAAGAGGCAGGAGTAGAGAAAAAAAAGTTGGGGGAGGCTGGCATGAGAGTACGTGAGAGAGGTACATACTTAGGCAAGGGTCACAAATTTAAATGCCCACAGGGTCTGGACAGGTCATTTAAGCAGGGCATGAGCATGAAGTTGTGAGCACTGGTTCTCCCAGTTTGGCAACGTGGCCCCCATTCAGCACTAGCTGATCATTGCCATGTAGGAAAGGAGGTCCCATGGGGCCACATCTTCTCATTTTTTAAAGCAAAACCAGCAATTAGGACTTTTTAAAATGTACAATTTCCTGAAAAGTATGGCAACCAAACTGAAAAAAACTTGAGTTGGTAGAAGCTAAGCCGTACTGGTTTGCAGCCTCCAGTGAGGAAGAGGCACCAGGAGATGAAATGAGGTGACCATCACCTTGAGCTTTCCTGCCTTTCAGGCTGAGGAGGCTAGCAACCTGAGCAGCAGTCAGGGAGGGCTTCCTGGAAGAACTAACACTGAGCAGTAAAGGAGAAAGGTGTTTTAGGCTGAGAGAGCAACATGTGCAAAGGTAGGGTTGAGTCGAAGGAGCCCAAAAGAAAAATGAACAAAAACAGCCCTAGGCATTTCACAGAAGGGAAAACGCAGATGCACAGTAAACTTATGAGGAGGTGTCTGACCTCGCTGGTCATCAGGGAAACGTCATTCAGGACCATGAGCTGCCTTGGCACACCCGTTCAGCTGGCAAAGATGAGAGGTCAAGCAATACCACCATGAAGATCCATGGCAGCTCTAACAGCCTGCTGATGGGAGGGTGAGCTGGGACACGCTTGTGACCTGGCAATTCCACTCCTGGAATTTTCCCAGAAATACCTGTGCACATGTGTTCTCGGCCATTTCTTAAACTCTAATGTCCCTAGGAGTCCCCCCTTGTTAAAATACAGGTTCTGGGACCAGCAGGTGGCATAGTGGTTAAGGTGCTGGATTCCACATGGCTGACCACAGTTTGAGCCCCAGACCTGGTGTCTTGAAAATCACAACAGGTGTGTGTGCATGTGTGTCCCAAATTCTGAGTAGAATGGAAAAAAGGTATGGTGGCATGGCCACTGCCCCCAGGGGGTGATTTCTCACTCTCCCCACCCTGTTTCCCTCAGGAGAGTGCACACACCCTATGGCAAAAACCTATATTAAAAAAATGTAGATTCTGGTTCAGCCTGTCTAGGGAAGGGCCTGAGAGTCTGCATTTGGCTCAAGTTTCTAGGTGATGCCAAGACTGTTGATTCCCAGACAACATTTTGCAGAGCATTAAGAGAAATGCAAGGAATATCCATAGCAGCACTGTTTGTAATAACAGAAGACCTGCAAACAATCCAATTAACAAAAGACAGGAGACTACATAAATAAGTAGTGGTATGGCCTTCAAAAACAACGAGTCACGGTTACATGAAACAACATAGATTCCTAACAGACCCTGAATTTTTATCAACACTATTTGCAATATGGCATATTAATGCAAAATTAATAAACAACTAAGAACAAGCAACATATTATTTAGGTATTCCTACACTCAATAAAACTAAAAACTAAAGGAAACCATGGAAGGATGATCTCAAAATTTAGAATCTTAGTGACCTCTAACTAGGGGATGGGACAGTGCCCAAGAAGGCAGATTCAGATAGATCCAGGTTCTGTTCCAGCTCTCGGCGTGGGCCGAAGTCCACAAGGGCGAGTATTACCTTATTTTTATACTGTATTGTTTTATACACATTGGGCCTTGCGTACATTAGTACTGAGAGCGTCCCCTGAGCAAGGGGCTTTTTTAACCCTATTGTATGCATCTGGGGTCCATATTTTAATAAGGAGAGAGACAAAAACTCAAGTGACAGAGACACTAAGCCTCAGAGATGCAGAGAGTGGAGTATAAGCAAGTTCGCTCTTTCATTTTTTTGCATACACACGCTAACGTGAATAAGGAGAAAAAAAAACAACAACTCAAGTGTCACCTGCTCTGGAGAATTCTTTCCTGACTTATATGTCCCACCTCATACCTGACTTCCAGTTTTTCACCTCC
>NW_006159579.1:3699820-3731088 GCF_000334495.1 Tupaia belangeri chinensis | reverse complement strand
AAAAAAAAAAATATATATATATATATATATATAAAATATTGACAATAAAGTTAAATAAATAAAAAAGTGATGAATTCGGATTACTGAAAACTCTCCATTCCATGATCCTCAGCATTGGTGAGCGTGGGCCACCCACCTCCGGATAAATCTCAAAAACACACGGTTGATTCCATTTGTAAAAGTCGAGAACACACTTGTTATTTGTGTGCTCTATGTATGAATTTTATACTTAACCACATTTTTTAAAAATAAGAAACATATATTGTTGGATGAAAAAAGCAAGTTGCAGATGGAAAACACAGTTCCATGTCAGATATATAAAGTTTGAAACGTGCAACAGCATACCTTGTTTAGGGAAGCACACGTATGTAATGCAAGCGTAACCACACTCGTGGGAGTCACAACTAGTGAATTCAAGAGAGGTGTGACCCTGAGGGAGAGAGGAAGGGGAGTGTACACGGGCTTCGAGTATGCCTGCAATGGTTTATTTCGTAAACTGGGTGTGGGTGTTGGTTGGACCATCCTGTAGATTTTTTTATGAGCATAAACTAGTCATATTTTAATAATACTTGAAAAAATTAATTTAGAAAGTCTGGTGCCTGAGATGGCAATGGGGAGCCACTGCTGGTTCTTGAGCAGGGGTGTGACATGGGCAATGTACTGTAAGAGGCAGGAGTAGAGAAAAAAAAGTTGGGGGAGGCTGGCATGAGAGTACGTGAGAGAGGTACATACTTAGGCAAGGGTCACAAATTTAAATGCCCACAGGGTCTGGACAGGTCATTTAAGCAGGGCATGAGCATGAAGTTGTGAGCACTGGTTCTCCCAGTTTGGCAACGTGGCCCCCATTCAGCACTAGCTGATCATTGCCATGTAGGAAAGGAGGTCCCATGGGGCCACATCTTCTCATTTTTTAAAGCAAAACCAGCAATTAGGACTTTTTAAAATGTACAATTTCCTGAAAAGTATGGCAACCAAACTGAAAAAAACTTGAGTTGGTAGAAGCTAAGCCGTACTGGTTTGCAGCCTCCAGTGAGGAAGAGGCACCAGGAGATGAAATGAGGTGACCATCACCTTGAGCTTTCCTGCCTTTCAGGCTGAGGAGGCTAGCAACCTGAGCAGCAGTCAGGGAGGGCTTCCTGGAAGAACTAACACTGAGCAGTAAAGGAGAAAGGTGTTTTAGGCTGAGAGAGCAACATGTGCAAAGGTAGGGTTGAGTCGAAGGAGCCCAAAAGAAAAATGAACAAAAACAGCCCTAGGCATTTCACAGAAGGGAAAACGCAGATGCACAGTAAACTTATGAGGAGGTGTCTGACCTCGCTGGTCATCAGGGAAACGTCATTCAGGACCATGAGCTGCCTTGGCACACCCGTTCAGCTGGCAAAGATGAGAGGTCAAGCAATACCACCATGAAGATCCATGGCAGCTCTAACAGCCTGCTGATGGGAGGGTGAGCTGGGACACGCTTGTGACCTGGCAATTCCACTCCTGGAATTTTCCCAGAAATACCTGTGCACATGTGTTCTCGGCCATTTCTTAAACTCTAATGTCCCTAGGAGTCCCCCCTTGTTAAAATACAGGTTCTGGGACCAGCAGGTGGCATAGTGGTTAAGGTGCTGGATTCCACATGGCTGACCACAGTTTGAGCCCCAGACCTGGTGTCTTGAAAATCACAACAGGTGTGTGTGCATGTGTGTCCCAAATTCTGAGTAGAATGGAAAAAAGGTATGGTGGCATGGCCACTGCCCCCAGGGGGTGATTTCTCACTCTCCCCACCCTGTTTCCCTCAGGAGAGTGCACACACCCTATGGCAAAAACCTATATTAAAAAAATGTAGATTCTGGTTCAGCCTGTCTAGGGAAGGGCCTGAGAGTCTGCATTTGGCTCAAGTTTCTAGGTGATGCCAAGACTGTTGATTCCCAGACAACATTTTGCAGAGCATTAAGAGAAATGCAAGGAATATCCATAGCAGCACTGTTTGTAATAACAGAAGACCTGCAAACAATCCAATTAACAAAAGACAGGAGACTACATAAATAAGTAGTGGTATGGCCTTCAAAAACAACGAGTCACGGTTACATGAAACAACATAGATTCCTAACAGACCCTGAATTTTTATCAACACTATTTGCAATATGGCATATTAATGCAAAATTAATAAACAACTAAGAACAAGCAACATATTATTTAGGTATTCCTACACTCAATAAAACTAAAAACTAAAGGAAACCATGGAAGGATGATCTCAAAATTTAGAATCTTAGTGACCTCTAACTAGGGGATGGGACAGTGCCCAAGAAGGCAGATTCAGATAGATCCAGGTTCTGTTCCAGCTCTCGGCGTGGGCCGAAGTCCACAAGGGCGAGTATTACCTTATTTTTATACTGTATTGTTTTATACACATTGGGCCTTGCGTACATTAGTACTGAGAGCGTCCCCTGAGCAAGGGGCTTTTTTAACCCTATTGTATGCATCTGGGGTCCATATTTTAATAAGGAGAGAGACAAAAACTCAAGTGACAGAGACACTAAGCCTCAGAGATGCAGAGAGTGGAGTATAAGCAAGTTCGCTCTTTCATTTTTTTGCATACACACGCTAACGTGAATAAGGAGAAAAAAAAACAACAACTCAAGTGTCACCTGCTCTGGAGAATTCTTTCCTGACTTATATGTCCCACCTCATACCTGACTTCCAGTTTTTCACCTCCAAAATGCTTATTGATGACCAAGACACACTCTGTCTCAAACACCTTGCAGCAAATGCTTTTGGCGCCCACCCTGGACTCTGCTGCAACGTTGATTGATGGACAGCTCCCGAACACAGGTCCCCTCAGCGCCCACCAGGTCTCTGTGCTTTTCCACCTGACCTGAGACAGCTTGGAAACATGGGGAAGTTGGCCTAGCCAGTGGCGTGATGTTGGAGCAACTGGCTCCTACATGGCCGACTGTGCTGTCTGAGTCCCAGACCCAGCGGCTTGAGAAACACACCAAGTACGTGTGCGTGCATGCATGCGTGTGTGCTCAAAATCTGGAGAAGAGAGAAGAGATGGAGGGAAAGGGATTGTGGTGTGACCCTCCTCTATGGGGGGTGCTTTCTCACTTTCTCTCTCCCCCTCCCTCTCTCCCCCCCCCTCCCCTCTCTGGTAAGTGTACATGCCCTCTGGCAAAATTTAAATATATAGAGAGAAGCAGGGGAGTTAGCTCCTCCAGGAGGACCTTCGATCCAGGGGGACAGGAGTCCACGGGTCAATGCCCAGCCCCCTGGCCTTCAGGGAGACAATCCTGAGGCACGTTCTTCCCTGGTCTTCAGAAGGTGTCCAACAGGCACTCCAGAGGCCCCTGGGAGTCACCTCCTTGCTCATGCACATTTTATTGGCATTGTCTCTTCCCTGTCTCTCCCTCCCTCTTCTTCCCTCTTCCTAAGCTCACCTTCCAGATGAACTGCCTGCACCCGAGTGCCTGCCTTGGGGTCTGCTTTGGGGGAACCCAAACTTAGACTTGCCTGTGTGTGTCCATCTCTCTGACAAATCTGAAAGTTGCTTCCTCAGGTCCAGGGCCACCCTGAATTCATCTCAAATTGTGGCATTTGACAGTCTGGGTGTGACCGTGTCCCTCACATCTGTGCACCCACAGACTCAGCCAAAACACGTAGGAGATTCCCAGACATGAATGAAATACATCCTAAGTAGGAGGACGGTGCAGGATCCACCTCTTCCTTCTCCTCTCCTGGATGTCCCGTTTTCTGAGGGCTCGTGTGTCCCTTTGCTTTGTCTTCACAGTGCGGAAGGAGCGTGGCTCTGGAGCGCACAGGCCTAGACTCAGACCTTGGCTGTGCCACACGCTGGCTGTGACTGGGCAAGTTACCTGACACACTGGGCCTCAGTTTCCACATGCGGAAAAGACATAAGCACAAATGCCTACTTGGCAGGGCGGCCGTGACTTCCACGACGGAAGTACTCTGCATACCACAAAGTGAGCTTCGAAGCGGAGCAGCCCTGGGGCTGGCAATGGGCCTGGCATGGAGGAGGTGCCTGGAAAATGTCTGAGGAGTAAAATGAATGAAGCAAAGAGTGGAAAGCCCACAGCGTTCCTTGTCTCATTCGTTCATTCATTCATTCCGTGTTCCCTGATACCCACCAAGCCAAGGGCAGTGCTGCGCACCGGGGATGCACAGTTGCATGAGGGAGGTCTCTGACTTCAGGGAGCTTTCTGTCTTTGGAGGACCCCAGAAAACCCACCACCCCCAGAGGGGCCCTGACTGTGGGGAGAGAGTGAAGGTGATGAGCTGGGGAAGGACAGGGAGGACATCCCAGCATGAGTGTGTGCACAAAGACCCACAGGCCAGACCAAGGCACGCAGCCACTACCAAAGCCTCGAGAGGTCAAAGGTAAAGCCAGAAAGGTCAGCAGCAGCCAAGTCATGACGACCTTGAGGTCCTCTCAAGGAGTCAAGGCTTTCTATTGAAGGTGATAGAGAGCTAGAGAAAACGAGGACAAGACTAGGACGAAGAACCCTTGACTTCCTTGGTGAACTTGAGTAACTCATTTTGCCTCTCAGTCTCAGTTTCCTCATTTGCATAATGGGGGCAAAAATCCCCCAATGAGGATGTCCTGAGGAGGACGTGAAAGGAGGTGTGCTCATTGCCTGCAAGAGAGAAGGCAGGTAGGTGTTCAGTGGCTATGAGTTGAGGGAAGGTGAGTTTCTGTCCAGCTTAGGAGTAGCCAGGGATCTTCATTCATACTTCTGAGCTCGAAGGCCATCCCCATCCTACTTTCTCCCTATCTCCCCTTCTCCAGATTCACCCACAGGCCAACAGGCTGGAGGCTGGAACTGTTCCAGGGTTACCCAGTAGGGCAGACAGAGCCAGGTTCAGTGCTCTGCTCCCGCTCTGTGATACTGAAACGTCGTGTGCTGTCCCTCACTATAGATTTGCCACCAGGCCCGGCCCTGGTGCTTTCTGGGATATGGAGGCACCTGGGTCCCACCATCCCCCCTGAGGGCCAGAGTCGCCTGTCTCTGCCTCCCAGATGCCCAAGCCACCATCTGCTCCCACCCAAGCCCTCAGCTCTTTTCTTAAAATAATTCCTCCTGTTTCCTTGGAGACATCTTTCACATGGAAGGAAAGGAGGGAGGGAGGGGGAGAAGGAAGAGGACAGGTTGGGTCTCATTTCCTGAGTACCTACTGTGTGTCATGCTCACCCCCACCACCAAGCGAGGGGTCGCTGCACACTCCTTTCTGATGAGGAACTCAGGCTTGCAGATCGGAGATCTCTTGTCCTGGGTCTCACAGCAAGAGCAGGCTCAGGATTTGAACCTGGCTCTACAAGAGACAAGAGCCAAAGCATGTGTAACATAATGGAGAGGTGCAAGTGGGGCTATGAGAAAGGGTCCTATCCTTTCCCCCTGCCCCAATGTCCTGGCCAGGGCACTCTCTGTCTCCAAAACCTCCCCTCTCCTCAATTTAATTCAGAAATTCAGTGTCTATGGTCCCTGTCATAGGCCAAGCATGGGGTGAAAGGAGTGTCTCACATGTGAATAAGATCAGGCCTTCTCCCCTGAAATACTCACAGAGAATGGGGAGGGGGCAGGGTGGAGGGGTAGTGGGCAGAGAGGAAGTGCCTGTGTGTTTCCTGCAGAGCACTGATGGCTTCAGAGGGGCCATTTCAGCTGATATCTGCCTGATACCCCAGCTGGTAGGATTTAAGCCCCATTTTTCAGAGAGAAAACTGAGGGCCAAAGAAATAAATGTATTTATCCAATGATAACTAAGGAGCAAGTGGCGGGCCCACGATAAAGTCCCAAGTTATGCTAAAACGGGCAGAAGACGACTTGCTGGGATTGCTCCAGAGACCTGTTTGAAGCACTGCCATGGGGTGTGAAGGGATTTGGAACTTGGGTGGAGAGGGAGAAATACAAGGATATGGCCCCCACAAGCAGCTCCGGAGCTGACCTCAGCAGGTATCTGATATCGGCCACCCAAACAGAGGAACAACCACATCCCTCCTGCTCAAGTATCTGATAAGTCCCACCCAGGCCTTGCCCAGGGGACATCTGGTCAACCCAAAACCCTTGTATCTGGTTCGCCTCACTAATCCAAATCTTGGGTCTGGAGGCAACTCTCACATTTGGTAGCTAAGTCTAGGAGAGGAGAGGCAATTGCCAAAGATTTCTGGCAGAAGTAGGATCGCCGTCATATCATGTGTGTGTGCTGTGTGGGCACAGATTACACCCTGCCTCTTGCTCTCCCACTCTGGAGGGCCACGGGCCCATACTCCGCAATGCCGGTCTTACTACAGGATGTGTGGCCACACTGCAGCAGGCAGGGAAAGAAGGAAAGGAACTGTAGGTGGAGGGACTGGTGTGAACAAGGAGAATGAGGCCTGGGGCATTCCGGGAGAAACAAACAGCCTGAATGCAAGTGTGTGAGAGTGGCAGAGGCAGGACCAGGGCAGGGGCTTTGGTCCAGAAAGACCTTGAGTCTTCAATGTGCCATCTTCATCTGGGAGGCCAAGGAGAGCTACTAGGGAATTCAGAGCACAGGAGAGTGTGATGGCAGCTGGTGAGGAGGATGGCAATCAAGAGGAAATGAAATGGAGGCAGGGAGGCCAGAGAGGAGGCTTCTGCAATTGTCCAGAAGAGAGCTGAAGGGGCCTGGCCTGGGCTGGAGTGTGAGAAGAGAAGGATGGTTGAAAGAGATGCTAAGGAGACAGATTCAATGAAGGCTTCTGATGGGTGTGGGGGTTAGGGAAGAGGAAGAGGTAAAAATGAGGCTGGGAGAGCTCATTGGTGGGGGGCTGGTAGGGCTGCCTTGAGATAGGAGCTCTGGGAAAAGGACAGAGAGGAGGAAGCCCTTCTCTGGGTGCTTCTCACGTGAGGTGTTTATGGGACATGCATGCCACTCTTTCTGTGGGCTCCATGTTTTACAGTTACAAAGAGCTGTCAGCCTACTCTGTCTCTGGAAGCCCCCAACAACCCTGTGAGAGTTCAATGGAAACACATAATTTTTCTCAGAGGGAATATTTGAGTGTCACCGAGCGGTGATGACTGAGCCAAAGGTTCACTGAGAAAGTAGTCTGCCTTCAAGTCCAAGGTTTTCTTCTACACCCAAAGAACCTTCCTTCCAGTCATCTAGAGACTTGCAAAAAAGATATCCAGAAAAGTGGGCAATCGGGGAAGAGAGTAGGCCTAAAGTGTGACTGGGGACATACAGGTGGCATTGTAGTTAAGGTGTTGGAGTCTGGTATAGCCACTTGTGGTTTGAGTCCTGGGCATGGTGGCTTGCTTTCTCACTTTCCCTTTGAGACCAGCAGATGGCGAAATGGTAATGGTTATGTTGCTGGATTCCCACCATGGATCGCAATTAGAGTCTTGGACCCAGCTGCTTAAAACTCATGCCAGGCGCATGTGTGTAAGTGCCCAAGATCCCAAGAGGAGACTTGAGGAGAAGAGATTGTGGCATGGCCCTCCCCCCAAGGGGGTGATTTCTCGTTTTCTGTCTCTCTGTCTCTGTCTCTCTGGTGAGTGTGCATACCCTATAGCAAAAAAAAAAAAAAAAGAAAAAGAAAAAGAAAAAAAGAACGACTGAAGTCATGGAGTGGACAAAGTCATTCAAGGAGAGGGCCTCGAGAGAAGAAACTCACCTGGTCAGTCTCAAGAAACAGCAACCTTGTGCTCGCTTCGGCAGCACATATACTAAAATTGGAACGATACAGAGAAGATTAGCATGGTCCCTGCGCAAGGATGACACGCAAATTCGTGAAGTGTTCCGTATTTTTAAAAACAAAAAATGATAAGTGTTGGCGGGGGTGTGGTGAAAGGGAAACTCTTTTACACTGCTGGTGGGAATGTAAATTGGTCCAGCCACTGTGGAGGATAATTAGAAGATTCCTCAAAAATCTACAGATAGATCGACCACATGATCCAGCAATCCCACTCCTCGGTATCTACCCAAAGGACAGAAGAATTCATCATTGGAAAAGTGCTTGCACATCGATGTTTATTGCGGCACTATTCACAATTACTAAGTCATGGAACAAACCCAAATGCCCCCATATGGATGAATGGATTGAAAAACTGTGGCACATATACTCTATGGAATACTACTCAGCCATAAAAACCAACAGAACCCTGGCTTTTGACAGAAAGTGGAAGAATATGGAAGATTTACTGCTGAGTGAGGTAAGCCAGGCTATGAAGGAGAGACACTGTATGTCCCCGCTTAACATATACCGAATGTCTGCACTCTATGACTGAAACTGATTGACTAGCAGTTGAACAAACACAAGAGATGGGTGTGAATGTCAGATGAGGTGTGTGTGGAGGAGTGGGGCCTAACAAAGGACATATGGAGAAGGGATACGGAGGTAGAACATTGATGGGATGGGGAGATGTGGTGTTATCAGTTGTAGATATTTTGTTCAATGGGACTGGGGAGAAATGTTCACATATTGAAATGTTCACATGGTAAGCTAAACAATGTGATTGAATGTATACACAAAAATAAATAAATTTTAAAAAAGAGTGCTAATAGAACATTGACATATTAAGAGGGTTAATAGACCATTATTTTTTGTTGCACAAAACTGATAACAACATAAATGTTCATGTACAATATAATAGATTTTAAAAGCATGTTATGTTCTTACAGTCAAATAGCACAGCTTTGTAAATAAACTGATTATAGAAACACATAAAAAGAAAGAATTTCACAATAAATGTAAAATAAATTGTAAAAAATAAAATAATAACTGTCACAAACAGTTTCAAGCAAAAGAATCCAAGCACAAAAAAAAAAAGAAAAAAAAATCAGCAACCTTCATAAGTTGAACAAAAGAGGCTGAAATGATGTGAACAGAGAAGCAAAAGGAAAATCAGGCATGGTGTGTAACAGAAGCCAGGGGAGACAGTGATTCCAGAGAAGAAAGTGGCCAACGCTGTTCTGAAATGCAGACTGTTCTTTTTTATTTTTAATTATTTATTTAATTGTATTCATTTTTTTAAGAATTATTTTATTTAACTCTATTCATTTTTATTATTTTATTTTATTTATTTGTTTATTTTAAGTTAGCCAGGCAGAGACAATGAAAGAAGGAAAGCGAGAGAGCAAACTGCCATGTCTGGGACTTGAACCATGGTCAGTCATGTGGGAGTCCAGCAGCCTCAACCACCACACCACCTGCCAGCCCCCCCCCCCCATTTTTTTTTCATGCTTATCAGAAAGAGAGAGAGAGAGAGGGAAAGTAAGAAAGCAAGCCATGACGTTCAGGACTCGAACTGCAGTCAGCCATCTGGGAGTCCAGCATCTTAACTACTATGCATCCTGCTGGCCCCAGACTGTTCTTTCTGTCCCACCCACACCTGGGCCCTACAGTGAGTGTACTTTATAACTATAAAGTGCTGGACACATGCCACGGGGAATTGCTCTGGTTCCAAATCTGCCCCCACCTCTTCAGGTGACCTTGGACAAGTCTCTTTTTTTTTTTTACACTCCTGTTTCTTCCTTTGCCCAATAAGAGGGCTCCAGTTTCCAGAAACATTCTTTCATTCATTCGATTAATTTGAGAAATATTTACTGAGAACTTGCTATGTGCCAGTCACTGTTCTAGGAATTTAGGAGACTTCAGTAAATAAAACAGATAAAGAACCTGAACTTGCAGAGCTTACATCTGGCAAAAGGAACTAGTCAATAAGCAAAGCACATAATAAAGAAGTAAATGACACAGTTTATTAGGTGGCTATAAGTTATATGAAAAAAAGGAAAAGCTAATCAGAATAAGAGAATTAGGGAGTCCTAGAGTTGGTGAAGATTATTAGTTTTATTTATTTATTTTGTAAATACTTCGTGGAGAACTATTTATTTTATTTTATTTATTATTATTTTAAATGTTCTATAGGGCATGTGTGCCTACCAGAAAGAGAGAGAAAGCGAGAAAACAAGCCATCAGATCCAGGAATCAAATCACGGTTAGCCATGTGGGGAGTCCAGTGTCCTAACCACCACACCACCTGCTGGCTCCAAGATTGTTAGTTTTAAATAGAGCAGTCAGGTACAGCTGACTGAGAAGGTAATATTTGGGGGGAAAGGAGTGAAAGAGACATCTTTGGCTACATCTGAAGAGAAAAGCATTCCACATAGAGGGAATAGCCAAATAGAAAGGTTCTAAGGTGAAAAACACTAAAATCTCTCACTTGTAAAATGCTACATTAAAAAAAAAATGGATAAATCTTTTTTAAAATAGAGAAATGCTTCATGCCAGAAACAAAGTTGTAGGATGCCATGCAGACATCTATAGCTCAGAGAATACAAAGTCTGAGACCCAAGTAGGAAAGAGAATCAAGTAAGCCAGAGATTACCCTACATGTTATGGATTTTTTAAAAGAGGTTTTTGCTTTGGGGTGCATGCACTTGCCAAAGAGAGAGAAAGCAAGACAGTGGGAAAGAAAGTGAGAAATCAACCCAATGGGGGATGGCCACGCTGCAATCCCTTCTTCTTCATTCTCCTCCTGGGATCTTGGGCATGCATGCACACAAACGAGTGTGATTTTCAAGCCACCGGGTCCAGGACTTGAATCGTGGTCAGCCCTGTGGGAGTCCAGAGACATAACTGCTACGCCATCTACTGGCCCCCACATTAAGGATTTTTTAAAAGGATACACCACTGAAGAAAGGGTGAATTTAAAAAAAAAAAAAAAATCCTGTCCCACAGAAGCAGATAACAAAGAAAATTGACTCAGCTTTGGGTCTGGGTGGGATTAAAAAATATACCCTGAGAAGTTGTAGATATTAATTTGTCCTCACATGATTTTTTTTTTGAGAGGTTTTTGTTATAGGGCACGTGTGCTCACCAGCCAGCCAGAGAGAGACATAGAGACAGAAAGCGAGAAATCACCCCCAGGGGGGATGGTCACGCCGCAATCCCTTCTCCTCCATTCTCCTCTCAGGATCTTGGGCACACATGCACACGTGCCTGGCGTGTCCTCACATGAATTTTTAAGTACTGATATGGTAGCAAAATATTGAAATTGAAAATTTCCATTTAAAATGGACTTGAAGGGTGGCCCTGTAGCCTAGTGACTAAAGAAGCCAGATTCCATGTGGCCAACTATGGTTTGAATTCTGGCCCCAGTGACTTGAAACTTATGTTTATGCATGTCCCCAAATCCTGATCAGAAGAGAGAATAAAGGATTGCTGAGTGGCTACACACCATTAGGGAGTTCTCTCTCTCTCTCTCATTCTCTCTGTCTCTTTCCATCACATGTGCCCTCTGGCAATAAAAAATAAAATGGAACTGAAAATCAACAAGTTCAAAAGTTAGTTCTTTGAAAACAGATAGATCAGAAGTCATAAATATCAGGAATGATGAAAGGACATCACTACAGATACTACAGACATTTAGAAAATAATAAGGAGGTATTATAAACATTTTTATGTCAAAAAATGGATAATTTAATTGAAATGAACAATTTCTTCAAAAACATTACTTACCAAAGTGATATGAGAAGAAATAAAATGTTGAATCATCCTATATATTAAAGAAATTGAACCTGTCATTTAAAACCTCACAAAGAAAATTCTAAACCAAAATGGCCTCACTAGTGGATTTCTCCAAATATTTAGAAAATAATAAACATTAATCCTATAAATATTTCTAGAAAATAGAAAAGGAAGTGATACTGACTCAGTTTATGAATTTGGCCTATGCTTATTACTAAGTTCTGAGAAGGACATTACAAAAAAGGAAAGTGATAAGCCATTATCCCCATGAATGTAGATAGAAAAATACTAAAAATGATATTAACATAACAGTTCTAGTAATATATAAAAAGCTTAATATATCATGACCAAATGTGATTTATTCCGTGAATGGATAGTTGGCTTGACATTCAAGAATCAATCAACACATTTTACCATTTTTCTTTATTTATGACAGAGAGAGAGAGCAAGAGAAAGAGGGAAAGGAGAGAGACTGAGATAGCTATTTTTTTTTTTTTTGAGAGGTTTTTGCTATTGGGTACGTGTGCTTGCCAGGAAGACAGAGAGAGACAGAGAGACAGAAAGTGAGAAATCACCCCCCAGGGGGGATGGCTACGCCACAATTGCTTCTCCTCCATTCTCCTCTTGGGATCTTGGGCACGCATGCACACGCGCCCGGTGTTGAGTTTAAGCCACCAGATCCGGGACTTGAACCTCGGTCAACTACATGGAAGTCCAGCGACATAGCCATTACACTAACTGCTGGTCCCGAGGTAGCTATTTTTTTTTTTAATAAGGTCTCGCTGTATCATGGTTCTCCTACACCAACCTTCCAATTAGTTAGAATTACAGGCATGCACAGCCATGCCTGAAGTATTCAGGTTGTCCAAGGAACTAAACCTGTGCCTCCCATGTGGCTTCCAGCCACCCTGATCCATTTTTCTTTCTTTTTTTTTTTTTTACTGAACTTACAACCACCTAATAAACTGTGTCATTTACTTATTTATTATGTGTCCTGTTTATTGATCAGTTCCTTTCATTAGATATAAGCGCTACATGCATGGCTGGGGCAACAATTCAATATTTTAGCAAAAAGTTCTAAATAGTAATCATTTCAAAAGATGTGGAGTCCAGCTGGTGGTGTAGTTAAGGGGGCTGAATCCTACATGGCCAACCACGTGATTTGAGTCCTGGATCTGGTGACTTAAAACCATAATGTGTGTGTGTACCCAAAATCCCCAAAAGAAGAAATAGAGGAGTTGTGGCGTGACCATCCCCCATGGAGGGGGGTGCTTTGTCGCTTTTCCTCTCTTTGTCTCTCATTGGCAAGCACGTGCACTCTCTAACATATTTTTTTAAAAAAGATCATGGAAAATGTACTTGGTAAAATTCAACACCCATTTATAATAAAAATTCTCAGCTTTCTTAATCTTATAAAAGTTATCTACAAAACCTGATAGCTAACATCATACTTACTGGTGAAAAATGAAATGATTTTCCCTTTTTATTATCTGTCTACTATCAGTATTTTTTTTTTTTTTGGAAGAGAATTTTTGCTATAGGGCACGTGCACTCGCCAGAGAGACAGAGAGACAGAAAGTGAGAAATCAACCCCCCGGGTGGATGGCCACAATGCAATCCCTTCTCCTCCATTCTCCTCTTGGGATCTTGGGCATGCACACATGCACACACGCCCGACATGAGTTTAAGCCACTGGGTCTGGAGCTCCAACCGCAGTCAACTACATGGTAGTCCAGTGACATAGCCATTATCCCAACTGCTGGTCCTAGTGTTTTATTTTGAGAGATTTTTGCTATAGGAAAATTAAGAGTGCTTGCTGAGACACAGAGAGAGAGACAGAGAGAAGGTGAGAAATCATCCTCCATTCTTCTCTTGGGGCTTTGGGCACGTCTGCACATGTGCCTGGTGTGAGCATCAAGTTGCTGAGTATGGGACTCAAACTGCATTTGGGCATGTGGAAGTCCAGTGCCTTAAACATTATACCACTTGCTGACCCCAACTATCAATGTTTTTTATTCATCATTGCACTTGAGACCCTAGTGAATGTAACAAGGCAAGGGAAAAAATCTACAAATTGGAATAGAAGAAGGAAAAATATTATTCATAGGTTATATACGGCACATGCAGAATATCCAAAAGAATCTACAAACTATCAGAGTTAAGTGAAGTTAGCAAGGTTTCTGTACACAAATTCAATATTCAAAAATTAATTGCAGTTTTATATGAGCAAGAAACAAGAAATAAAAATTAGGGCCCAGCAGATGGCATAATGGTTACATGGCTGGAATCCCGTATGGCTGACAGCAGTTTGAGTCTCTGATTTGGCAACTTGAAAGTCATGCCAGGCACATGTGCACATATGCCCAAAATCCTGAGAAGAGAATGGAGAAGGGATTGTGATAGGCCATCCCTCTTTGGGGGGTGATTTCTCACTTTCTGTCTCTCTGTCTCTCTGGTGGGCACACATGCCCTATATAGCAAAAATCTCTCTCTAAAAAAAAAAATTTTTAATTAAATTAGGAACCAACCAGTGGCTATGTCGCTGGACTCCCATGCAGTCAACTGTGGTTCGAGTCCTGGGGACCTTGTGGCTTAAACTTATGCCGGGCATGTGTGCATGCATGTTCAAGATCCTGAGAGGGATTGTGGTGTGGCCATCCCCCCTGGGGTGATGTCTCATTTTCTGGCTCTGTCTCTCTCTGTCTTTCTGGCGAGCTCATGCGCCCTAGAGCAAAAACAAACAAACAAAGAAACAAAAACTCTCAAAAAATTAATTAAATTAAATAAAAATAAATAATATATTTATGACAGATATTCAGGAATATCTCTCATAAAAGATGTACAAGAGTTCTACACTGAAAATCACAAAATACTGCAGAGAGGAGTGAAATAAGACTGGAATAAATGAAGAGATATGTCATGTTCATGAACTGGAATGCTCACTATTTGAAGAATGTCAGTTCTTCCCATGTGGATCTATAGATCTCAGTCCCAAATAAAATCCTGATAGGGGACCAGCAGGTGGTGCTGGACACTCCCATATGGCTGACGCGGTTCAAGTCCCGAACCTGGAGGCTTATTTTCTCACTTTCTCTCTCTCTCTCTCTCTGTGTATGTGTGTGTCTGGTCAAATTAAAATAAAATGAATGAATAAATAAAATAAAATCCTCTGATGATTTTGATAAACTCATTCTGAAATTTATATGAAAAAATCAAAGGACTTTCAGTTGCAGAGATTATAATTAAGAAGAAGCATAAAGCTATGGGACTAAAATTACTGGATGTCAATGTATATTTAAAAACATTGTTCCTGTAGGGCCAGCAGGCGGCATAGTGGTTAAGGTGCTGGATTCCCACATAGCTGACAGTGGTTCAAGGTCCAGACAGGGCAGCTTGAAAATCATGCCAAGAATGTGTGCATGCATGCCCAAAATCCCAAGAGGAGACTGAAGGAGAAGGAATTGCAGCATGGCCATCCCACTGGAGTGATTTTTCACTTTTCTTCTCACTATCTCTCTCTCTCTCTCTCTCTCTTTCTCTAGTGAACACATGTGCCCTATGGCAAAAACTTAAAAAAATACTAGTGGAAGAATATATTCAATATTTGGAACAAAGGACTAGTACTGAGGATATAGAAATAACTCTCAAAACTCAACAATAGAAAACCAAACAGATCCAGTCATGGTTGCTCAGGTGTGGGGGAACTGCTGTGTGATGGTGGAGCCATCTGGTGCATACTCTGGAGCCGTGAATATGGTGGGTGCATCTGTAATTCTGTGGCTAGGAGGCTGGGGAAGAGGATTGTGGGATGGTGAGACTCTGTAGGAAGTATTTTCTTCCTCTCTCTCATGAAAGAAAGAAACAAAATAAAAATTAAAAACATATAGAAATCAATTAGAAAATGGGCAGCAGGTGCCATCGTGGTTAAGGGTGCTGGATTCCCATATGGCCAACTATGGTTCGAGTCCCCAACTTAGTGGCTTGCTTTCTCCCTTTCCCTTTCTCTTTCTGTTGGTCTCTCTCTGGTCAAATTCAAAAACTAATAATAACAAATGGAATTAAATAAATAAATAAATAAATCTTTTTTTTGAGAGAGAGATTTTTGCTATAGGGCGCGTGCGCTCGCCAGACAGACAGAGAGACTGAGAGACAGAAAGCAAGAAATCACCCCCCAGGGAGGATGGTCACGCCGCAATCCCTTCTCCTCCATTCTCCTCTCGGGATCTTGGGCATGCACGCACACACGCCCGGTGTGAGTTTTAAGCCACTGGGTCCAGGACACGAACCATGGTCAACTATGTGGGAGCCCAGCGACATAGCCATTACGCTAACTGCTGGTTCCCATAAATAAATAAGTCTTTAAAAGTCTAAATAAAAAAGAAATCAATTAGAAAATGGACAAAAGACATCTATAGATATTTCACCAAAGAAGACATACAGATAGCAAGTGGTAAGTAGCACATGAAAATATATTTAACATCATTAGCCATTCGGGAAATGGAAATGAAAAATACAATGAAATTTCAGTATAAACTTATCAAAATAAGCTTAAGTTAAAAATAGCGATAACATAAAATTCTAACAAGGATGCATAAAACTAGATCACTAATACATGGCTAGTGGAAATATAAAATGATAAAGCCCCTTTAGGAAAACTTTTGACCATTAAAAAAAATTAAAACATGAACTCATAAAACTGATAAGTGGTTATAGCAAGGTTTCAGGATAAGGTTAATATAAAAAAAAGTTCATTGCTTTTCCATATGCTAGCAATGCACAACAGGATTTAAAATTAAAACACAATACCATTTACATTAGCAACCCGCACCCCATGAAAATTTTGGTATAAAGGTAAGGAAATTAGCTATTTAATGAAAATGATAAAATTCTGATAAAAGAAATTAAAGGGGAAATGAATCAATGGAGTGATATTCCATGTTCATGGATAGAAGACTCAATATTGTCGAGATGTCAGTTCTTTCCAACTTCATAGACCCAATACAATCCAGATAAAAATGTTAACAAGTTATTCTGTGGATATTGACAAATCAATTCTAAAGGTTATACAGAGAGGCAAAAGACTCAGAAAAGCCAATTCAATATTGAAGGAGAAAGAAGTCAGAGGACTGACAGTACTTGACTTCAAGGCTTACTGTAAGGGTATGGTAATGAAGAGAGTGTGATATTGGTGAAAGAATTTACAAATGGATCAATGAAACAGAATACACTATTCTGTATGACATCATAATGTCAAATACATGCTACTATGTGTTTGTCCAAACTTAAAGAATGCACAACATCAAGAATGTACCCTGCGGAACCAGCAGTTGGTGTGGTAATTAAGGCTCTGGACACTCCCACATGGCTGGCCATGGTTCTAGTCCTGGACCTGGCAGTTTGCTTTCTCTCTCTCTCTCTCTCTCTCTCTCTCTTTCTGTGTTTCGCTCTGGTCAAATTAAAATAAATGAATGAATAAACAAAATTAAATAATTTTTTAAAAAAAGAATGTATGCTGATGTAAGCTACTGAGGTCTAGGCAGTGATGGGTCAGTGTAGGTTCCCTGACTGTAAAAAATGTACATTCTAGGGACCAGCAGTTAGCATAATGGTTATGTCGCTGGACTCCCATGTAGTCAACTGTGGTTCGAGTCCCAGACCCGGTGGCTTAAACTCACGCTGGGCATGTGTGTGTGCATGCCCAAGATCCCGAGAAGAGAATGGAGGAGAAGGAATTGCGACATGGCCATCACCCCTAGGGGGTGATGTCTCGCTTTCTGTCTCTGTCTCTCTCTGCCTTTCTGGTGAGTGCACGCATCCTCTAGCAAAAACCTCCCCAAAAAATAAAAAAAGAAAAAGAAAAAAAAGTACATTCTAGTGCAAGTGGTTTTTTTTTTTTTTTTTTTGGTAATTATTTTATTTATGTATGTATTTATTTTGAGAGATTTTTGCTATAGAGCATAGGTGCTCACAGGAGAGACAGAGAAAGAGAGATAGAGAGACAAAAAGTGAGAAATCACCCTCCAGGGGTGATGGTTATGCTACAATCCCTTCTCCTATTGAGATCTTGGGTATGTGTGCCCACTGTGAATTTCTAGCTGCTAGGTCCAGGACTCAAACCATGGTCAACTGCGTGGGAGTCCAGTAATGTAACCATTATGCCATGTGCTGATCCCTAATTTCATTTATTATTATTACTCTTTAATTTGCTATAGGGAGGGACTAGCAGGTGGTGTGGTGGTTAAAGGCACTGCACTCCCACATGGCCGACCACAGTTCAAATCTTGGACCTGCTGGCTTGCTCTGTCACTTTCCCTCTCTCTCTCTGTCCCTCTCTGGTCAAATTTAAATAAATAAATAAAGTTAAATAAAATTTGCTATTGGGCACTGAGAGACAGAGAACGAGGGAGAAAGTGAGAGAGCAAGTCACCAGGTTTGGGACTTGAACTGCAGTGGGCCATGTGGGAGTCCAGTGCCTTAACCACCATGCCACCTGCTGACCTGCCACCCTCTACTTTCTCCATGCAGAATTTTAATGGTGAAAGAGGCTGTGCATATATAGGGACAGGGTTTTATGGCAACTCTCCATACTTTCCACCTGATTTTTCTGTGAATCTAAAATTACTTTTTAAAAAAAGTAGTCCAAGCCAGCTCGGTATGCAGGGGTAGCACACTGCTGGACAGTGCTGCATCCATGTGGAGGGTTGGGAGTTCAGCTCCCCCATCCACCTTAAACAGTGGGCACATGTACCCATGATCCAGGCAAGCTTAACGTGTGGCAAGGGATCATGGTGAAATTCTATTCAGGCTGTTTCTCTTTCTCTCTCTCTTTCAGTTTCATAAATAAACAAACAAAAACTTTTTAAAAATTAAAAACAAAATACCTAAGCATATAATTACCATAAAACCCAGAAATTGCAGTCTTGGGCATTTATCCCATAGAAATTTAGGTTCACACAATAACCTGTATGTAATCAGTGACAGCATTCTCCTCCATAGCAACTCCATAATAACCAAAAACTAGAAACAACTCAGATAAGTTTCAATGGATGAATGCTTGAACAAACTGTGATTCCTACACTGTGGACTATAACTCAGCAATGAAAATAATAAACTGAACTACTGACACCTGTAGCAATTTGTGACTTAAAGGAATTTATGCTGGGGTCTAGCAGGTAGCGTGGTAGTTAAGGTGCTGGACTCCCACATGACCAACTTTGGTTCAAGTCCTGAACCTCGTGGCTAGCTTTCTCTCTCTCCCTCTCTCTCTGGTCAAACTGAAGAATAATAATAATACATAAAATAAATAATTCTTTTTTTAAAAAAGGAATTTATGCTGAAAGAAGTTAATCACAGAAGGTTACATATTGTATAATACCATTATTATAGCATTTTTGAAATGACAGTATTATATATTAGAAGTGGAGAACAGGTTAGTGATTGTTAGGGGATAGAGATGAGAATTGGGTCGGGGGAGATATGGGAGGGTGGTGGGTGTGATTAAAAATCAGAAACGAGGGACCAACAGATGGCATAATGGTTACGTTGCTGGACTTCCACGTAGTCAATCGCAGTTCAAGTCCTGGACCTGGCAGCAAAACTCACATCGGGCGTCTGTGCATGTGCACCCAAGATCCCAAGATGATAGTGAGGGAGAGGGGATTGCAGCATGGCTATTCCCCCTGGCAGGTGATTTTTCTCTTTCTGTCTCTCTGTCTTTCTCTGTCTCTCTGGTGAGCACATGTGCCCTAAAGCAAAAACGTCTCTCTCAAAAAAAAAAAAAAATCAGAAATGAAAGGATTGTTGTGGTGATGGAAATGATTTATATCCTGACTGTGGTGGTGGATACACACACACCAACTTACACATGTAATAAAATCACATAGAACTAAATACACATGCACATGCACACACAAATGACTACAAGTAAAACCTGACCTGAGAAAGAGCAGCAGATCATATCAAAATCAATATCCTAGATGTCATATAATACTTCAGTTTGCAAGATCTGACCCATGGGGAGAAATGGGTACAAGGAACATGGGTCATCTCTCTGTTTTATTGCTTACAACTGCACATAAGTGTACGATTATCTAAAAAAAATGTTCAGTGAGGGCTGGTCCATAGCCCAGTGATGGGGGGAGCTGGATACCACATGGCTAACCACAGTCTGAGTCCCAGTCCTGGTGGCTTGAAGGACACGCCAAGCACACGTGTGAGTACCCAGAGTTCTGACAGGATAGACAAGTGGAGAATTGTGGCATGATCCTGCTCCACTAAGGGATGCTTTCTCCCTCTTCCTCTCTTTCTTTCTCTGGAGACCACACATGCCCTCTGGCAATGAAATAAGTTTAATTAAAAAAATAAGCTATGTGACCCAGGCATGGTAGTGCACATGGGATACTCCTGCTCTGCAGGCTGGGGCCTCATGGGAGATCCAAGTTTGGGTTCTTGTTCACTCTAAAAGAGCCAAGCCCATGGTCCCAGTCACTCAGGAGACTGAGGCAGGAGATCAGGTCATAATAAGAAATATGTCTAAAATAAAATAATAACAAAACTATAGAAATGAAGACAGTAGGGACCAGCAGATGGCGTGATGGTTATGTTGCTGGATTCCCACGTGGTAGTCCTCAGTTCAAGTCCTGGACCCAGTGGTTAAAACTCAGGCCAGATTCATGTATGTGAGTATCCAAAATCCCGAGAGGAGAATGGAGAAGGATTGTGGCAAGGCCATCCCCCCTGGGGGGATATTTCTCACTTTCGTCTCTCTGTCTCACTGGCAAGCACATGTGCCCTATAGCAAAAATCTCTCTCTCTAAGAAAAAAAAATGAAATTAAGGTAGTCTAGCATTAGTGT
Source organism: Tupaia belangeri chinensis (assembly GCF_000334495.1). Classification (NCBI taxonomy): domain Eukaryota; kingdom Metazoa; phylum Chordata; class Mammalia; order Scandentia; family Tupaiidae; genus Tupaia; species Tupaia belangeri. The sequence goes on along the minus strand of NW_006159579.1, from coordinate 3,710,743 downwards.
AAAGACAAAAAATAATAGCTCAGGGGTACAGAATAATGTCCAAAAGCAGGCCCATATATCTGCCTGGCTAATGAGATGGCCCCGTAATTCAGTGCAGAAGAGTGGTCTTTTCAACAAAGTGCCACCAAAAGTAGACATCCACATTTAAAAAAGTGACTTTCAACTTTTTGTACCATACATAAAACTTAATTCAAAATAGATCATAGAACTACATGTGAAAATTACAACAATGAAAGTTCTAGAAGAATACATAAATATCTTCATTTCTTGTAGATTTCTTAGAAGATATAAGAAACATTCATGATAAAAGGAAAGAATGATAAATTAGGTTTCATTGAAACTGAGCTGTCTAAGGCAAGCCTTGGGCCAGCCCTGTAGCACAGCAGTTAAGCATAGACAAAGCTGGATCTCACTTAGCTCACTATGGATTGAATCCCAGCTCCCGGGGGCTTGAAAAACATGCTGTGTCCAGGACCCTGATGAATGGAGACATGCAGAAAAAAAGGATTGCAGCATGACCAGGCTCTGTTGAGGGTGCTTTATCTCGTTCTCTTTTGTGCACACATACACCCATGGCATTTAAGAAGAAAGAGAGAGAGAGAGAAAGAAAGGAAAAAAAGAAAAAGACAAAGATGAGTCCTATCAAGAGTGTACACCGGCCATACTCACACCTCAAAGGCTCAGTCACCCTCACCTGGTCATCTCCCCTTGGACTGGCCCACACAGGACACAAGCGTGAGCCCTGTCATGGATTCTACCACCCCTCAGGAGCAGAAGGTTTGAAACCAGAGTGTTCCAGACAGGCACTAGAGGAAGAGAAAGCCTCAAAAAACCAGGGCTGAGATATCTCACAGTGGTAAGTTTCAAACTTTGGACAGGGTTGGGGAGACCTCGGATGAGGTGTTTCCTCAGGTGAGCACAGGATTGTCTGAGGGAGGTATCAGCCCTGGGCCTGAGTGCCACAGCCTACAGGCTGCCCTAACTAGTCCCGGCAAGCACAGATGAGCAAGGCGGAAAGACAGGCAAGCGCCCTGGATGCCGAGCCCTGTTTTTGATCCTGTGCTGTGAGACCCTCTGGTTGTCACTACACAGTCTCCCTACACTGACCAGCACTGACTGACTCTACGTACTCAAGGAGATTTGGAATCTCAGGTATACTGAACAGAAGTCCCAGCAGGCAGCTCAGAGATAGGTCTCAGGAATTTCTTTTCTTTCTTTCTTTTTTTTTTTTTTTTTAAGTTTTCTATAGCATGTGGCTCTCACTGGAGAGAGCAGAGAGAGAGAAAGAGAGAAAGTGAGAAATCATCCCCCAGTTGGGGTGTGTGGGAATGGCTACACTGCAATCCATTCTCCTCTCGGCATATTGAGTGTGCACATGTCCCTGATGCATTTTTCAAGCCACCAGGACTGGGACTTGAACAGCTCAGTGGTCCTCTGGAATCCAGCTGCTTTAACCTCCATACCACCTGCTAGTCCTGGGAATTCCATTTTTTAAAAAAGAATTATTTGTATATTTTATTTATCATCATATTTTTTTTCCTTTTAATTTGCTACAATGTATGTACATTCACCAGAGAGAGAAAGAAAGAAAAAGAAAGAAAGAAAGAAAGAAAGAAAGAAAGAAAGAAAGAAAGCAAGCAGCCAGGTCTGGGACTTGAATTGTGGTTGACCATGTAGGAGTCCAGTGCCTTAACCACCATGCCACCTGCTAACCCTGGGAATTCCCTTTTTATTTTTTAACAGAGATTTTTGCTATGGGGCATATAGAGACAGAGAGACAGAAAGTGAAAAATCACCCCCTTGGGGGAATGGCCACACTACAATCCCTTCTCTATTCTTTTGGGATTTGGGGCACACGCACACACACGCACATGTGCCCAGCGTGAGTCTCAAGCCACCAGGTCCTTCACTCAAACCGCGGTCAGTCATATGAGAATCCAATAACATAACCATTATGCCATCTGCTGGTCCCTGGGAATTCCATTTAAAAACAAACAAACAAACAAACAAACAAAAACCTCTGTTTCCATGACCAAATGAGGAAATTAAGGCATGGAGTGATTTAACATGACTAGTCCAAAATCAAAGAGCAAGCTAAGATTTTAATCTAGGCAACTGGATTCTAGAAACTTCTGTGAGAAGAGCCATGTGGTCTCTAGGTTTACTAGCTCCAGAAGCTAGTACAGACAGGCAGTTCTGAAAGATTCCATTCAAAGGTGGGCACAATGGTGGGTGCCTGCAATCCCAGCCACTCAGGAGGCTAAGGCAGAGGATCATGAGTTCAAGACTATCCTGGCCAATGGGAACCAGCAGTTAGCGTAATGACTATGTCGCTGGACTCCCACGTAGTCAACCACGGTTCGCGTCCCGGACCCGGTGACTTAAAACTCACGCCGGGTGCCTGTGCGTACATGCCCACGATCCCGAGAGGAGAATGGAGTGGCAAGGCCATCCCCCCTGGGGGGGATTTCTTGCTTTCTGTCTCTATGTCTCTCTCTGTCTGTCTGGCGAGTGCACGCGCCCTATAGCGAAACACCCCCCCCCCCAAAAAAAAGACTATCCTGGCCAATAGCAAGAGCCTGTCTCAAAAACAAAACAAACAAACAAAAAGACTCCATTCCACAGCAGTGTGAAAAAGGAATAAAACGAAGTGGGCAGTTAATGAAATATTTATTAAATGATTAGCTGTGGACTTCCAGAACTAATGGGACTTTGAAGATCATTTAGTATAGTCATTGCTGGCTGCTGAGCACAGAAATTCAACAGGATTTTCTAAAGTACCCAACAGCATCAGCAAACCTGCTAATGGTGAGAAACAAGCAGATACGGATCCAGTCTCGTACATCCCACGTGAGGAGCTCTGCAAACTCAAAGTTCTTTTACAGTTAATTGCTGGTTGACTCAGTTTCAGGCAAAAATCTGAACTCCATTGATGTGAGGTTATTTTATATTAATTAGTGAGGATATTTACATATTTTGCTTCAGTAATCAATTAGTTTTATTAGAGGTGCTACCCTAGACTCAGTGGTGTCCTGGAACCAATCCATACTGGCTTGTGGGAGCCATTTGTTAAATACTCAGGAATTTTGTGAGCTGTTCAGCTGGTAGCTTGAAATCTGGTATGGATAGAGGATTTATACCATGCAAATGAGGAAATGCTATTTCCCAGAACTGGTTCACCAGCACACCATTGCCCTAGACTTCGCTGGTGATGTTACATAATGGGGCATATGAATCACTTTATTTTCCAATTGATTCCAATTCATCCTAAACTCAGAAAAAGGCTGGGGGTGGGAAGCAACAGATCTGAACATATATCAAATAGGCAAAATAGCCAATAGACATAAAAAGGCGTTCCATGTCATTAATCATCAGGAAAACACACATTAAGACCACAATGCAATATCACTACACCATACTACTCCAGGGGAATGGCAAAAATTAAAAATTCACAATGCCAAGTGACAATGCCACTGGAACCCTCATATGTGACTGGTGGGACAATGATCAGCACAACCTCTTTGGAAAACTTTGGCAGTACCTGCTAAAGCCAAACAACTATATATTCCATTGCCCAATCATTTTGCTTCTGGGTATTTACCCAATAAAATGAAATTCTATGTTCACCAAAAGTAATGTACAAGAACGTTCACGGAAACTTTGTTCATGATAGCACCAAATTAGAAATTACTCGAATGTCCACCAACAAGAAATTGGAAAAAAAGTGAATTGTGGTAGAGTCATACAATGGAATGCTACACAGAAATGAGAACTAACATCCGGTCACAGGAATGACTCACTGCTATCAGCAAGATAAAGACTATCTCATAGCCCCATTTGTATAAAATTCCACATCTACTCAGTGATTTGGCAGAAGTTGAACAGTGGTTCCCTCTGTGGGTGAAGGTAGTCTGGAAAGAAAGGTAGACATGAAACTTTTTGTAGTGCTGAGAATGTCTGATATCTTATCTAGATGGTTCCATTAATGCTTATCTTTTAAAACTCAACATTTAAAGGGCTGGAGGGGGAATGATGAGAAAACGCCATACTCAGCAAGGCTGACCCACTTGAGAAGGATCTCAGTTCACACCCAGCCACCTCCCTAAGCCTGGTATGCGTGTGCCTGTTATCTGAGGCTGGCTGAGGCTGGAGGTGGAGGGAATATATGGATGTTTGGTTTGGTAGGTACTTTCAAAGTTTTCCAAAGTGGTTGTGTCAAGACCTTGTTGGGACCGTCTCTCTCTCTCTCTGTCTCTCACTCATGAAAGAAATAAACAAACTTAAAATACTAAATAAAGGAACACTTAAGATTGATGCACTTTGTTGTGTGTTTCTCTCAATAACAATGAAATGTAAATGTTTTGCAAAAAATAATTCATCAAGCTGTGCTCTTAAAACTTGTGGATTTTATTTTTGTAGGATATAGCTCTATTTTTTTTTAAAGTACAGCTATGCAGTGCATAACAACATTTTGGCCAACAATGGATCGTATACACGACAGTTGTCCCACAAGGGGCAGATAGATTCGTATAACTATATGATGTTCGTACAAGGACGAAATTGCCTAACGACGCATTTCTCAGAATGTGCCCCTGTTGTTAAGCAATGCATGACTGTAGACAAAATAGTAAAAAGTCTATGTTGCTCCCAGGTGCTTAACAAAAGCAAAATCAAATCTCCTTGGAAGAAAGCACCCTCAGTTCAGCCCTCAGTGAATTCTCACAGATAGAGGCACAACTGAGAATTAAAATAAAATGCAAAGCATTCAAGAAACCTGCCACCCTTAACAAGGCAGAAGAAACGGCAAACAAGAAAGGCAGATCTCCAAAGACGTCAGATACTGGTATTAGAGGATTCAAAATATAAAATAAATGTATCCAATATGTTTAGAGAAATAAGAGGAAGTTGAAATGATGAATAAGGAGCAAGAGACAGAAAGAACAGGTAGATACGAAAAGCCAAACTTACAAAAATAAAAATAGAACAATCGAACAGAATTGAGAAACTTCTTTCTTTCTTTCTTTCTTTCTTTCTTTCTTTCTTTTCGGAGAGGTTTATGCTATAGTGCATGTATGCTCGCCAGAGAGAGATAGAGAGACAGAGAGAGATAGAGAGACAGAAAGTGAGAAATCACCCCCCAGGGAATTCTTCTTCTCCTCCATTCTCCTCTCAGGATCTTGGGCACACACGCACACGCGCCCGGTGTGAATTTAAGCCACTGGGTCCGGGACTCAAACTGTGGTCAACGACATGGGAGTCCAGTGATATAGCTATTACACTAATTGCTAGTCCCAAGAAATTCTTAAAAGTAGTAAATAGCAGGTTAGCGTCAGCTGAAGCGAAAGTATGTGACCTGGAATCTAAAGAAGTTACCCGTAGAAGAGAGACCAGCAGTTAGCATAATGGTTAAGTCGCTGGACTCCCATGTAGTCGACCATGGTTCGCGTTCTGGACCCGGTGACTTAAACTCACGCTGGGCGCATGTGCGTTTGTGCCCAAGATCCCAAGAGGAGAATGGAGGAGAAGGGATTGCGGCATGGCCATCCCCCTGGGGGATGATTTCTCGCTTTCTGTCTCTCTGTCTCTCTCTATCTGGCGAGCGTACGCGCCCTATAGCAAAAAATCTCTCCAAAAAAAAAAAGGAGTTACCTGTAGAAGAAAGAGCAAGAAAGGAAAATATAACAGACACAGAGGATAGATTGAAGAGGTCTAACAATATCTACTTAGAGTTCCAAGAAGAAATAATGGATGGAATGGGGAAGAGAAAGCATTCAAAGAACTTTCCAGAACTGATGAAAGCCATGAATCCTCAGATTCAGGACTCAAAATGAGTCCCGAGGAAGATCAAACAACAGTAACAACAAAAGCAGCCAGGATGTACGCTAGTTAAACTGCAAACCACCAAAGACAGCAAGGTCTTAAAATCTCTACGTCCCTTGAGGAGCCCTGTCCAGCACCAAGCAGAACTTCACAGGACCCAGAACCTAAGCCCTCTAGCTGAGCCCTGAGGAAGCCATCTGTTGCTTTGTCTTAGAACATTTGTGAGGTAACACTGGGGATGTCAAACCCACAACTGAGAATTAAAATAAAATGCAAAGCATTCAAGAAACCTGCCACCCTTAACAAGGCAGAAGAAACGGCAAACAAGAAAGGCAGATCTCCAAAGACGTCAGATACTGGTATTAGAGGATTCAAAATATAAAATAAATGTATCCAATATGTTTAGAGAAATAAGAGGAAGTTGAAATGATGAATAAGGAGCAAGAGACAGAAAGAACAGGTAGATACGAAAAGCCAAACTTACAAAAATAAAAATAGAACAATCGAACAGAATTGAGAAACTTCTTTCTTTCTTTCTTTCTTTCTTTCTTTCTTTCTTTTCGGAGAGGTTTATGCTATAGTGCATGTATGCTCGCCAGAGAGAGATAGAGAGACAGAGAGAGATAGAGAGACAGAAAGTGAGAAATCACCCCCCAGGGAATTCTTCTTCTCCTCCATTCTCCTCTCAGGATCTTGGGCACACACGCACACGCGCCCGGTGTGAATTTAAGCCACTGGGTCCGGGACTCAAACTGTGGTCAACGACATGGGAGTCCAGTGATATAGCTATTACACTAATTGCTAGTCCCAAGAAATTCTTAAAAGTAGTAAATAGCAGGTTAGCGTCAGCTGAAGCGAAAGTATGTGACCTGGAATCTAAAGAAGTTACCCGTAGAAGAGAGACCAGCAGTTAGCATAATGGTTAAGTCGCTGGACTCCCATGTAGTCGACCATGGTTCGCGTTCTGGACCCGGTGACTTAAACTCACGCTGGGCGCATGTGCGTTTGTGCCCAAGATCCCAAGAGGAGAATGGAGGAGAAGGGATTGCGGCATGGCCATCCCCCTGGGGGATGATTTCTCGCTTTCTGTCTCTCTGTCTCTCTCTATCTGGCGAGCGTACGCGCCCTATAGCAAAAAATCTCTCCAAAAAAAAAAAGGAGTTACCTGTAGAAGAAAGAGCAAGAAAGGAAAATATAACAGACACAGAGGATAGATTGAAGAGGTCTAACAATATCTACTTAGAGTTCCAAGAAGAAATAATGGATGGAATGGGGAAGAGAAAGCATTCAAAGAACTTTCCAGAACTGATGAAAGCCATGAATCCTCAGATTCAGGACTCAAAATGAGTCCCGAGGAAGATCAAACAACAGTAACAACAAAAGCAGCCAGGATGTACGCTAGTTAAACTGCAAACCACCAAAGACAGCAAGGTCTTAAAATCTCTACGTCCCTTGAGGAGCCCTGTCCAGCACCAAGCAGAACTTCACAGGACCCAGAACCTAAGCCCTCTAGCTGAGCCCTGAGGAAGCCATCTGTTGCTTTGTCTTAGAACATTTGTGAGGTAACACTGGGGATGTCAAACCGAAGTAGGAAAGGTGTCCAATAACTGGGTTCTCTGTCCACTCCCTCCAGGGTTATTTACAAGAAAGCCTTTTCTGTGACAGCCCCACCCTTCTGGAACTCATTGGAAGCTGGGTGAGACTCATTCCCCACTGGTCTTCCTGTTTCTGCTCTTCTGCCATCCGTTTCTTCACAAAGGAACCAGAGTGATTTACTGAACATGCAACCCTGACCCTTGCCATTGCTCTGCTTACCCTCTGCTGTGGTCACCCATTGCCTGCAGAATAAGGTCCCTTAGCTGGCTCTCAAGGGCATATCCAGCCCCAATGACATCTCCAGACTTGTGTCCCTGCACTCCCACTTTGCCCACCCTACTCCACGCTTTCTCAACACCCTGTGTTCCTTTTTTCTTTTTCTTTATAAAGCAAGAGGGCATGCAATGTGCATGTGAGAGAGAGAAAGCACCTCACGCTGGGGTCTAGTCATGCCACAGTGCTTTTTCCTCCAGTTCTCCATCTCATCAGGATCCTGGGCACATGTATGCAGCTGGCAGGTTTCTTCAGGCCAGTGAGGCCAGGGCTTCAGTTCTGGTCAGCCCCATGGGATCTGGTTTCCTCTGCTTTTTGTAGACTTTGCATTCTAATACAGTTGTAGTATTTTTTCAGATAACATTGTAACAATCTGTTGAGGTGTCTGTCTCATTGAACTTGCCATAGACTGTGAGTGTATTGAGGGCAGGGACTCTTAGTGTATCTGCACCACCAGGGGCCGGCCAGGACCCGTCATAGAAAGGTGAGCCCCCTCCCACAAGGAAGGTAGGAAAGTTAGCATGAACGTGAACAGGAATAGTTAAAATTGCCCTGTAAGACCCAATACATTGGGGCCAGCAGGTGGCATGGTGTTAAAGGCGCTGGATTCCCACATGGCCAACTGCAGTTCAAGTCCTGAACCTGGCTGCTTGCTTTCTTGCTTTCCCTTTCGTTCTCTGTCTCTCTCTGATCAAATTTTAAAAATAATAATAACAGATGGAATTAAATAAATGAATAAATCATAAAAAATAAAAAATAAAGATCCAGTACATCAGAAGTACAACACGCATGGTTTTTCTTTCACTGTCCTGTGTCGTAACGTGTTCCTGTGATCTGGGAAGTCACGTGGTTCACCTCATACTTCCTCTGGGCACACGCCCACTGAAATTCCATTCAATGGTAGAGTCGTTTACGCTTTTAAAATTAGTTCTCCTTCTCTCTTTTTTCTAGGAATATGATTGAATTCATATAGGTGAAACATATAGATAATTCGACTGTTGAATACATGAAGAGACGTATGGATGGAAGAGTAGATGGGTAAACGGACCTATGGATGCCCGTCTGAATAACAGCAATAGTACTAATGTCAATAATAGTAACAGGTAATAGCTAATAGTACTTCGTATGTGCCGGGTACACTGTAGACACTTTACCTGTATTAATTCACTGGCTTCAGACCGTGCCACAAGGGTCATTTAAGGATGCCCATTTTACAGATGAGGAAACTGAGTCAGCGTGAAAGTGAATTAGTTACATTGGTGGCTAGAGCAAATGAATAGGTGAAGGGATAGGTGAATAGATAAGTGAGTGGACAGATGGATAGAGGAGTGGATGGATAGATGGATGGACAAATGGGAGAGAGGGTGGGTGGACTGATGGAGGGGTGGTAGATGAGGCAATGAAATAATGTCTGTCCCACCTGGGCCCACGTCAAGCTATGCCTATACCTCCACCCTGTTGCCTGAATCTGAAGTCCACTTCAATCCAAGCTGTTTGTTCTGTCATCCACCCAGATGACCCCCAGTCAACACTGACTATCTCTCTACTCAGAGGCAACTGGTCACCCAAATGGTCTGGTAATTTGTGGCCAACTCCCACCTGCTGTCTGGAGCAATTTTATGTTTGTATAATGTCTACAATAGTATCTCCTAGTCTACAAGCCATTCCATCGAGAGGTGAGGGCTACACCCCAGCTTAAATTTGGATGGCTTTGTGACTTTTGCAGAAGTAAAGTGAGGCTATGTGATTTCCAAGGTTAGTTCATCAAATCTGATGCAGCTAGAGAGAGAGAGACAGAGACAGTGAGAGGGAAAGTGAGAAATCATCCCCCAGGAGGGATGGCCACACTGCAATTCCTGCTCCTCCATTCTCCTCTGGGGTCTTAGACACACACACACATGGTGTGATTTTGAAGCCACCAGGTCCAGGACTCAAACCACATTTGCCCATGTGGGAGTCCAGTGATGTAACTGCTATGCTATCTGCTGTCCCTGGGATACCTGCTCTTAAAACCCAGTTGCCATGCTATGAGGAAGCCCAACCAATCTAGCCCATAGAAGAGAGAGCATAGAAAGGCCACATGTAGTTGTTATGACTGACAGCTGCGGACCCAGTTGACAGCAGCACCAATGGCCAGATGTGTGAGTATAGATGCTCCAGATGGTTCCAGCTGCCAGTAGTCGAGTTACCCCAGATACTGAGTCTTCCCAACTGAGTCCTTAGACATCATGGAGCACACACGCCTCCGGGGTGCCCTGCCCAAATTTTTGACCCAGACAGAGAGTCTGTGAGCATAACAAAATGATTTGCTTATGCTACAAAACTTTAGAGTAGTTTGTTCCTTCCTTCTGCAGTAGTATCATAAGAATATCTTCTTGCCATCAGTCCTGCCCTTCCTTAGCTCCCTTGAGGGAGGGAAGGGAGGCCTGAGCCCTGGGCTTTGTTAAGCCCCCCGTCAGTTTACAGTTGAGGCCCACTGAGCAGGGCCTCTCCAAGTCCATCTTCCCTGGCTTTTCAGGGTGAAGCAAGGTCTGCTTCCCAGTGCCCTGGGTTCCCTACAGACAGAGTCACAGACATGGCTGGGCCCCCTGCTGATAAGGCAGGACCTCGAAGCAGGAGCTCAACCCTGGAACAAGCTTGTTCTGGTTCCAGCTGAGTCTGGCCTGGTTTGCTTCCAGGTTTTGTTCTTTTCAAAACTGGTTCACTCAGTGGGTATTTAAGACAAAAGCCACAGACCTTGGTCTGATTCGAGGGGAAAAAATAGTATTGGGGGTTGGGAATCCAACGGATCTAGGTTGAAGCCCAGCTCTGCCTCTTATCAGCTGTGTGACCGTGTAAGTTGGTTGCACTGTCCTTCTGGGCGTCTTCTGTGTAGTGTGGATGAGAATAGCTCCCACCTCATGGGTTTGTTGTGAGGAGAGATAAACTACAGGCAGCACCCTATTCAGTGCCTGGCACACAGTAGGAGCTTAGTGTCTGATAATTCTTCTGAGTAGTTTGAAGTAACCCATCTCTCTACTATCCACAGGGCCTATGGTGCCATGTATACCGTAAGTACTCAATAGATGTGTCTTGAAGAGCTGGATGGAGTTCTCTGAGTCTTCTCAAGTTCTCCTCCACTCAGCTCTAACCTCCGTGCACATGTGCCTCTGGGACAAGGACACTTGCTCCCTTATTCAACCTTTCATTTTTTAAAATTTGTTTAATTCTTCCATGAGTTAGTAAGAGAAAGCA
>NW_006159579.1:3695514-3699789 GCF_000334495.1 Tupaia belangeri chinensis | reverse complement strand
AAGAGAGTGAGCGAGAGAGAGAGAGAGAGAGAGAGCGCGCAATCCAACAGGGCCTTTCACACCACGGTCCAGGCCCAGCCTCGGCCAGCCCTGGGTCACGGGTACATGCATGTCTGGCATATTCAGAGAGGTCTCCGTACGTGAATCGGGAAGCTTCCCATGGGGGTCCAATTGCACAGTGTCCTGTCACCTCTGCATCAGCATCTGGCTCTCTGGTCACCTTTTAAATCCTCAGAGGACAGTCAGTGCCTCACTGGTTCGAGTGCCTCCCTAGTTTAGCCTGCGTCCCCACGTGGGGCTCTCACCTGGCCTTTCATTCGCCATCAACTTCCACTTACCAGAATCTCCCTCCACCCAACTGCCCCACCTGGAGCACAGGACCCCACATCTCATCAGCACAGCTCAAGAGAGGTCACAGCCAGGGGGATCCCATAGACTGTGATACCGCTCAGAATTCCGCAGGAGAGCGCAAGGCCCACAGCCCCCACAGCCCTGGAAGGCAGGCACTGGGAGGAGGATTTGGGATTAGTGAATGAGCCCAGAAAGGGAGGGAAGCCAGTACTCTGTCACAGCTGTGAGCGACTGTCTCACCCGAGGGGCAGGAAGTCTCTCCTCAGCAGCTCTCCACCCACTTGCTGGAGGGTAACCCCCTGAGGAATGTAGCCCCTGCGGAAGTCATGGGCATAGAGCCACAAGAGCCACCGGCAAGCACCTCTGGGAACACAGGGGGGGACACCTGGCCCTGCTAGTGTGGTTTCCGGCAAGCAGAGTGCAGCAAGCAGAGCGTCCGCAGGCGGCCAATGAAATGCCATCCACTGTTATTCCACGGCTGAGGCAGATGAAGGAGGCCTGAGCTCCTGGCAACGCTGCTTCTTTTTAAGTTTATTTATTTATTAAGAGGAGGAGGAGGAGAGAGAAAGACAAACATCCTGAACAGCGTCTCATGCCACAATCTTGCCCTCAGCCTTTCCAGCCAGCCAGGATCACCTGCTTGGGTACACACCTGGTACGTACAGGCCAACTCAGGAATCAAACCCTGACCTTCCAGGTAGCTTCCAGCATTGCAGTGCTGCAGCACCACCATGCTGCCAGACTTTAACCACTATTTGTGTAAGAAACTTTTGATCTCAGTGGACTCTTTAGAAACCACAGTCCCAAAGGACAGAGATAATGATCACCCCAAATGCCCTCTCACTCTTCAAAGGCTGATTCCCTCAGATCCAATCCCTCTGCTCTCCCCGAGAGTCCAAAGCCTCCCAAATATAGGAAGAAGAGACTCTTCCAGGAGGCCTCACCGGGTTGCCCAGAAGTTTCTACAGCTGTCTCCAGGTGTTCCCTCCAGAAACTGGGTCTCTCCTTACCTCTTATAAGGTAGCCTCCTGTGAACTGAGGCTCCTGCACATTTCCGGACTTTTCCTAAATCCACTTAAGCAAGGAACAGCTCTGGGTAGTAGAGCTGGGACATACAGTGAGAATAACAAAGACAATGATAATAATCATGGACCGCAGGTGGCATGGTGGTAAAGTGCTTGATTCCCACAGAGCCAACAATGGTTTGAGCCCCAGACCCATTGACTTAAGAATCACACCAGGTGCGTGAGTGTGCACGCCCAAATCCTAAAAGGAGAATGGAGGAAAAGGAATTGTGAATGTGGCCAACTCCCCTGAGGGGTGACTTCTCACTTTCCCACTCTCTGTCTCTCTCAGGCAAGTGTACACGCCCTATGGCAAAAGAACAACCAACCAAACAACCAAACAAACATAAACCTTGTTTCCTCGAATCCTTTTTAGAGCAAGGCAAAATGCTGATAAAACACAATCTAATATTCCTTTAGTGCTTTGCAGCTTACAGATGCTATCTCAGATGCTGATAATTTACAGAACTCTGTAAAGCGACAGGTACTGAAGTGACAACAATGGACGAGATGGACATAACCCCGTCTTCATAACCTCGTATTCTACTAAGGAAGATGGACAAGAATAAGCAATTACCATAGTGGCAATCAGCAGCATCTGATCAGCACTTGCTAAGCGCCAAGCACTGTGCTAAGTCCTGTGGACTGCCTCAACTGATCCTCACAATAATACTTAGAAGTGATGGGATTTTGGATTTTTTTGTAATTACCAGAGGGTACATGTGCTCATCAGAGAGAGAGAGAGAGACTGAGATTGAGAGGAAAACAATCACCCCCCACAAGTATGGTGACACTGCAACCCCTTCTCCTCCATTTCCCCATCTTGTCTGGATTTTAGATATGCACGCATGCCCATTTCTTTCTTTTTTCTCTTTTTCCTTCTTCGTTTCTTTTTGAAAGATTTTTGTTATTGGGTGCATGCACTCGCCAGAGAGTCAGAAAGCAAGAAATCATTCCCCAGGTGGAATGGCCACACTGCAATCCCTTCTCTATTCTCCTCTTGGGATTTTGGGCACCTGCACACATGCGTCCGGTGTAAGCGTCAAGCTGTTGTGTCTGGGACTCAAACTGCAGTCAGCCACATGGGAATTCAGTGCTTTAAACACTACGCCACCTACTGGCCTCTCCGGTGTGGTTTTCCAGCTGCTGGGACCAAGACTAGAACTGGCCATGTAGGATACGTCTCCTTTAAACACTGTGCCACAGCGCCAGCCCAAGTAACAGGAATGTGTTCTCAACATTCAGATGAAAAACCTGAGGCACAGAGAAGGCACACGATCTGGCACACACGGAGGCCGCACAGCTGGCAAATGGCACTTTTTTTGTTGTTGTTGTTATAGGGTGCATACACTTGCCAGAGAGAGAGAGAGAGAAAGAAAGAGAGGAAGTGAGAACTCACCCGTGGGGGGCTGTGCAGCAATCCCTTCTCTTCCTGTCTCCTCTTGAGATTTGGGCATGCACGAACAAGCTCCTCGAGTGATTTCAAGCTGCCGGGTCTGGAAGTGGAACTGTGCAGTTGACCATGTGGGATTCAGTGCCTTAACCTCCACGCCACCTGCTGGCTGCAACATCTGGATTTTCCACCCAAGATTTTCTGAATCTAAAACCCACACGACTAACCAGGCTAGCCTACCCCTTTGTTCTCTGCACCTCAGTGTCTTCATCTGTAAATCAGGAGCGAATAACAGTGTCGCCCTCATCACGAGGACTAGCCACGAACCCTCAGTAAGTGGCCAGGTGGAGCTACTGGCTTTCTCATTCCTGGGTGAAGTGGTGGCCTCCTGTGCCTGCCCCTCACCCCTGAAGGCCACCCCTGCATGGCCTGCACTGCAGCCACCGAGCAGGCCTCTGGGTCTGCAGAGAAACCTGTTAGCCTGCACGGCTCTCTAATGACATGGCTCTGTAGCATCTGTGCTGATTCAATTATAGATTAACCAGGAGACCCAGGCGGGAGCTCTCCTCTTTCTGCCAGCAAGCAGGGACGTGACCCCATGAGCATATGTGCCATGTAGGGGACAGAGGGGAGCCCCCTCTAGCTCCCTGCTTCAGGGGCTGGTGAAGTAGGTTGGGAGTACTCCAGCTGGGCTCGCGGGTCTCCCAGTCTCCACATGCCAGCACTCCCCCAGCTGGTTCTCATGGCCAGGCTGTTCCGTATTACCCAGATGGCCATTTTCTGAGTTTGTGTGTTTCTTCCACAGGTGAGAGAGATGGAGAGAGGCAGAGAGAACCTCCCAACAGGGTCTTGATGTTGTAACCACCCCAGCTTCAGCCAGCCCCAGGTCTCATGCTCCTACGCATGTAGTATGCTCAGGGAGGTCTCTGGAATGAACCCAGAACCTCACTGGGGGTCAACCTTGCAGAACATTGGGTTTTACCTCTGCACCACATCCAACCCCTCAAATGCCCATCTTATTCCATTCTATTGTTTTGAAGCCACGTTTTCAAGATTCAGACTAAATGCCATCTCCTACAGGAAGCCTTCCATGATAGCTGGGCTGAAATGATTTCTTCCTCTTCTGAACTTCCACAGCGTTGTTCCGACTTCATCTGAAGGCCCTGACCATCCCCTCCTCTGTCACCTCCCTCGTGGGGAGAACTGCCCACAGACAGGGCAGTGTGTCCCAGCACCCAGCAGGGGGCTGGCATCAATAAAGTAACAGAATGAACAATGACGGAGTGAGTCTCCACAGAAACTCCCACAGGCCAGAGGAACCCAGAGCCAGGCACCCAGCCTCCTTCCAGAGCCCCATGTTACCTGCACACACCCCGTGGTTCTTACAGTCCTTTTGAACAGACTGTCTGACTTCCTTGGGCTGCTCCTGCCAACTCAGAGCTGCTCTCCGATGCTCCAATACGGGGG
>NW_006159579.1:3689184-3695498 GCF_000334495.1 Tupaia belangeri chinensis | reverse complement strand
TGGCAGGCACAGGCTGGAGAGAAAACCCCACAGCTGGCTGCTGCCAGAACAAACCATGTGCCATCCTGCAAACCAGAGCCATGAGGAGTGATAAGGATGCCAGTTAAATACAGAGAACCCACTGTGACCATGTACCCCTGTCTCACTCCTCACTCCTTGAGATCCTTGAACCGAGAGGGGAAGCGTTGTACTAGCAACATCAGAGAAAGATTTAAACTCACTTTGGCTCTAGAGCCTCTGCCCAGTGATGGTGACACTCCCCCGACCCCTACACGTCCTCTACCCCACTGCCCTTGAACTCTGACTCCGAGTGGCCCTCGCCGCGGGTGGGAGCCATGGACTCAGACCACTGCCCACTGCCCAGTACTCTCCCGGGCGCATGAATGAACTGGCTCATGAATATGCAGGCAGGCCCAGCATGCTGAGCGCTCTCGGCTAAATCTGATCACAATGCGGGATAAATTAAGCGGCAGGATAAATGCATTAAAAATAACGGTCGGAGGAACATGCTGTTCAAGGAGGGGTCTGGAGGAGGGGGAGGAGCAGTGGGGGGAGCTCTGCCAGGCACTGCCAGCCGCTCCCAAACAGCCCCGAGTGAAGTTCCCTTCCGTGGGGGAGGACCCCTCCCCATCTCCACCCTCCCTGGTTCCTATGGAAACGCAGAGCGAGTTTAGGAGGGAAAATGCCTGGAGATGAGCGATATGGGGAGGGACTAAGAATAGCAGCCAGGCCGGGGTTGGGGACAGGCATCGACAGGGTCTCTTTCCTGGGGCTGGAGGGGACCCTGCGGCACCCCTGTGGTCCCTGGCAGCCCGCAAAGAGGGGCAGTGGAGAGGGACCCAAGGGACAAATACTGACGGTGTGCTTGGGTAATGACAGTAATCCCAGCAGCAAGTACCCGCGGAGCATTCACCCAGAGCTCCGAGATGTGAGGCAGGCACTAGACCTCGCACTCTCTGGTCCGTCCTTCCTTCCTTCCTTCCTTCCTTTCTCTCGCTTTCTTTTCTTTTCTTTTCTTTTCTTTTCTTTTCTTTTCTTTTCTTTTCTTTTCTTTTCTTTCTTTCTCTCTCTCTTTCAAGGTTTTTGCCAGAGGACTCCTAAAGAGAGACTGGTTGGGGGAGGGGGGATGGCCATGCTGCAATCCCTTTTCTTGGGATTTTGGCCACATACACACACACGCCTGGTATGATTTTTAAACTGCTGGGTCTGGGACTCAAACCTCAATTGACTATGTGGGAGTCCAACAGCTTAACCACCACACCACCTGTTGGCCCTGGACCCCCCCCCCTCCTTTTAGCTTTTTGCCGTAGGGCACATGTGCTCTCAGAGAGAGACAGATTGGGAAAGTGAGAAATCACCTCCCATCCTACAGAGAGAAAGCCATGCCGAAATCTCTTTTCCATTCTCCCCTAGGGACTTCGGGCACACACGCACACACACAATCTCTGACAGCGGGGAAAGGGGGCGCAATGACTGGAGCGTGTGGGGCAGCCTCACCAGGTCTCTCTCTGACTGCGCTCCCGGCCTGCTCTGTCACCTCCACACAGGCAGACCCTGCTCCCTCACCCACCACATCTTCATGGAGCAGCTGCCGTGGAGCAGGCACTTCCCTGGGTTCGGGAATACTGGTGAACTGCCCTGAGGGACGGAGGTGGGCTTGCAGACTTCCTCTCTCGACCCAGACACGGGGTGGGGGCTGGGTTCCGGAGTCCAGGCCAGAAACAAACCAACAAACAAAAAAGGTTCCAAAGCCAGGGATGGCTTTGCACAGCGTGGGTGCCGCAAACCTGGCCGAGCTTGGCTCCAAATTGAGCTCTGCCACCTGCTGGCTACAAGGCGGGCCAGTTACTCCCCTCTCTGCACTCGCTTCGCTTCCTCCTCCGTCTGCAGGATGGGGATGACAACGGCATTGACCTGCGACTGAGTGAGGACCACGGCTGAGTACCCAAGGTGGTGCCAGAGAAGACAGTGCTCGCAGATGCAGCTGCTAATGTTTCTTACCAGGCCCCGCCGAGGGCGCAGTCCACGGTGTGCTGGACTGTGGTGCTGGCGGCCACACGGCCCACCTGGATTTGCCACACGGCCCATCTGCGTTCGCTCCACATTTGGCCTGAAAATGCACCAGGCATCATGCGCTCAGGTGCCCAGTACCCTTTATTCTTTT
The DNA here is from genome assembly GCF_000334495.1 of Tupaia belangeri chinensis. NCBI lineage: Eukaryota > Metazoa > Chordata > Mammalia > Scandentia > Tupaiidae > Tupaia > Tupaia belangeri. The sequence goes on along the minus strand of NW_006159579.1, from coordinate 3,693,334 downwards.
CTTTCCTTCTTTCTTCTTTTTTTTTTTTTTGGAGAGATTTTTGCTACAGGGCACATGTGCTCACCAGAGAGAGAGAGAGAGAGAGAGAAAGTGGCCATGCCACAGTCCCTTCTTCATTCTCCTCTAGTCTCCTCCTGGGATTTTGGGCATACATGCACATGTGCCTGTAGTGAATTTCAAGTTGCCAGGTCTGGGACTCGAAGCATGGTCAACCACGTAGGAGTCCAGCACCTTAACCACTGTGCCACCTGCTGGCACCAGTGCACAATGTCCTGATGGGCCAAAGGGCTAGGAAAAGGGGACAGAGGCATGAAGAGACCCTGTCAGAGGTGCTTTTCTTTCTCTCCTCTCTCTCCTATGGGCATGTTTGTGCATTCTCTATCATTTAAAAAAAAGTTTCTTCGACCATTCAGCAGTAGGAGAGGGGTTATACCAACGTATAACTCAGAGTGAAATAAGATGTGGCTGACAGAGTGATGTTGAGTGTAAATTCCTTGACGTGAACAAATGGCCAAATCTTGCAGAACAATACGCCTATATATACACACATGCAAATAAACCGATAAAAAAGCCTAGATGTGTACAGCAAAATTCAAAATTCATAACCACATCTTGGGGATTAAGTTTGGCAAAATTAATGGGGTTATGTTTCTTTATCTGCCATTTTCCCTCCTAGGTTGCTTGCGCTTGTTAGAAAGAGAGAGAAAGGGGGGAAAAACGAGAAATCAACCTTCAGCGTGGATGGCCGCAGTGTAATCCCTTCTCCCCTACTCTGCTTGTGGGATTTGGGGCACATATGCACGTCCATGCACCGCGCCTGGCGTGTCTTTCAAGCCGTCAGGTCAGGGACTGGAAATGCACGGCCGACCGTGTGGACTCCAGCCGCCTTCCCCACCGCACCACCACCTGGACCCTATCTACATTTTCCTATTTTCCTTTCTTACGTAACTATTACCTGCTCATTACATAAAGGGGGAATAGAATTACAATTGTGCATGTTGTCTTTTTCAAAAAGCATCGACCCTTTGACCAGGAACTTCTATTCTAGGAAGTTGTCCTGTTGCAACCATCCGGATGATGACAACGATGTAACTACAAGATGTAACTCCAAGGAGAAAGGTGGACATGAGCTAAAACGCCTCGTGGTAGGGCCGGCTGAGTGCGGATTCCTCAGATGTAGGAGGCTGTACGGCCACTAGAAATCATGTTGGAGAAGCACAATTGTTGGCCGGGAAAGATAATTGTGGAAGAAAAACAGGTTTCGAATGTTACGCACTGAATCGGCCCCTCTGCCCCTGTCCTGTTTGGTCCAAAGTCTGAAAAGATGTAGTTTAGATGTTAACAGTGGGACCCTGAGCGGGGCTGGTTACAGGTGATCTTAATTTTCTTCTGTTTCCCCTCCTGCTTGTGTTATAATACAGTACTATGTCATTTTAAAAAGTAATTTTTTTCAGAAGGAAAAGTAAATAACCTGTTCAGAGGTCAGGCAGTGAAAGGTGGGAGGTGGATCCCACACTCCCCTTCGGGCTGGGGACACTGAAGTCCCTGGGAAGAGGGCAGCCAGCTCTGTGCTGACTGGAGGCTCCCCCAGCCCGCGCCTGCGCTGGCTCCAGCACAGCACAGGAAGGCTCCCTCCCGGCAGGCCCGCTCCCTGCCATTCACCCTCTGGAATTAGCTTGCAGAGACCATTTTAGGAAGCCCGTGGGCGGCTGGAAGCAGCTTGTGAGCAGAGCTGGAGGCCAGCGGAGAGCTGCAGAGAGTGAGTGCCCAGAGGAAGACAGGCAGAAAATAAGGGGAAGTTAGCACCCTTTTCCCATTTTTTTTTTCTTTTTGGTTTGATTTCTCAAAAACAATTCTCTGGAAAATCCTTGCTTTGGTCCAAATGGTTCCTCTTCCACCTTCCCCCTTTCTCCAGGCTCCCACAGAGAGGTGAGTCTAAGCCTGCACAGCCAGCATCAGAAAATGGACAGAAAGCTTCTACCACCTCGCTGTGCAGCCTTGCCCCAGTCTTTTGCCCTCCCTGGACCTCGGATTACTCTTGGTCAAACTGGACTGTAATGGACTCAAAGTTCTCTTTCCACTCTAAGGCTCCATGCAGCTGGACCAGATGTCTGCCAGGCCTCTTTACAGCTCTGAGATTCTGAGATTTGGGCTTTGAGAGATTAGAGAGAATACAGGAGCCCCTGGCTGTCACAGTTGCAGCTCTAGGATACAATAGCGTTAAATAGTTCAGATCCTCACCCAGGTGCTGGCTGAGTGGCTGCTCCCTGTTTAATATCAAAGACCATCTGGGGCGGGTTCCTGGGTGCTGCGCAGAGGAAGTGGCTCCCAGACGGCTGACCAGGGTTTGAATCCTGGCCCTGTGGGCTTGAAAAATATGCTAGGCACTTGCCCAGGATCCTGATAGGATGGAGAATTAGGTGAAAAAGCATGTGGTGTGACCAGACCCTGTTAGAGGGTACTTGCTCCTTCTGTCACAAGTGCACACACACACACACACACACACACACACACACACACCCCTTCTGTCATTAAAAGATAAAAATTAAAAAGGGGACCAGCAGGTGGTGTGGTGGTTAAGGCACTGGACAGTCCCACATGGCTGACCACGGTTTGAGTCCTGGACCTGGTAGCTTGCTTTCTCACTTTCCTTCTCTCTGTGTGTGTGTCTCTCTCTGGTCAAATTAAAATAAATAAATGAATAAATAAATAATTCTTTAAAAAAAAACCTTAACAATTAAACTAGAGAATTAAAGGGTAAAAAAAAAAACATTAAAAAATAAAAAAGCAAAGACTATCTGGCTGAACCTCATCTTTGCTGGGGTTTGGAGGCTGTCTTTGACAGTCAGGACGTGGAGACCCCAGTGTCCTGGGCTCCTCCAGGTGAGGTTCAGACCCCTGGCAGCTTTCGGAAGTAGACATGGACATGGATTCACAATGGCTCATGAATATGGTTTGCTCCCTACGTGCAGGGCTGTGGCGAGTGGGTAATCATTTGTCACCTGAGCACCTGTCCCAGGCCAACAGTCTCCTTTTACTGAAGACTTACTATGTGCCAGGTCTGGGAGCTAGGTTACCGAGGTCACTGGGTGCAGCAGGTTGGTATATGCCTATGCCCACTTTCCAGATGAGGAAGTGGAGGTTCAGCAAGGTCCTGGGCTAGCCAAGGTCACAGAGCTGGCAGGTGGTAGATTAGCTGACTCCAGCATCCTGCTGGAACACTCCACCTCCTCCTTGTAGATCCTGGCCCTGCTGACCCCCGATGGGTAAGGTCAGCCATGGGAAGGGGCAGGAAATGACCTCCAGAACAGGGAGGCTGACCTAGCACACTAACCCCTCCCTGCCTACCTGCCCCAGCTAGGGTGGCTGAGCTAGGGGGAGGGGCTGTGTTCGCGCCTGTGTGCATGTGGGCGTCTGGTGGCTCCAGGAGGGTGTGTATCTGTGCCTCTGCGTGGGTGTCTCTGCACGACATGACATGCGCGTGCGTCTGATGTGTGAGTGGCTGGCGGTGGGTGCTGGTTGTGTCTGCCTGTGTGTGTGCTGCTGTCTCTCTCCTGAGGCCCGTGAGGGAGACCGTGTGTGCTCTGCAGAGCCTGGGAGAGGGGAGCAGGGGTGCAGGGTTCTGTTCATGCGTCCTCCTGCCCTCCTGCCCTCCTGTGGGCTGGTGCACGGGACTTCAGAGCTGTGTGGCCTTGGGCCCCTGAAAAGCTGCCTGACCTCCTGGTGTCTCCACATTTTGTGGAGCCAAGGCCTCTATTTCACAGATGAGACACTGAGGCCCAAAGATGCTACAGGACTTTACAGCAGAGTCTGGCCTCCCAACATGCTCGCAGAGCTGCAGCTTTTAGCCAGAGAGCACGTGGGAAGTGTTCAGGCCCTGCAGGCAACCCTTGAGCTTAGGACAAGTTAGATGAGGCAGCAGGGACCTGCCTTGTCCCCACAGGCCTCACTCCAGGCTGGAGGGAGCTGGTGGCAGAACCCCAGCCTAGACCCTGGATAGCTTAAACTCTAGCCCCGGCATGAGTGCTGAGTGACCTTAGCTAAAGCCTTTACTCTCTCTGGGCCTGCCTCTCCCTACTCTGAGAGCACTTGATCTGCAGCAGGAAGTTGGACAGTTTTCTCCCAGGTGCAGCTGCCAGGGCAAGGCATT
>NW_006159579.1:3686240-3689153 GCF_000334495.1 Tupaia belangeri chinensis | reverse complement strand
AGAGTGTGAGATCAATGAGTCCTGCGGGTGCTGGGACACATCCTGCTGGGAATCACGGGGGCCCTCCTGGCACCAGCCTCCTCTGAGCCCTGAAAACCTTGCCCCACAGAGAGAGGGCAACACGCAGGGCCTTTCTGAGCAGCACCGGGCACTGAGTGCTATGGTCCCCAGCAGCCACCAGGCTGGGCTAGCTCTGTGCCTGGGGCCCATCTTCACAGTCACACAGCCCTGCTGCTAGCCTGTCACCCTCCTTTCTGAACTGTTCTGACAGAGTCCAGGCCGATGCTCAGTGTGAACCCAGTGAGAGTCTCTGAGTGAAGGCACAAGGACCGTCCTCCGAGTGATGGCCTTTCTCCTGCCTCCTGGGCTGTGTCCTGTCTAGACGGGAAGAGAAGGGGGGGATACCCAGCCTACTGTGCAGCGGCCATTTCCCTTTCTGTACGGAACTCACTCTTATCCTGAGAGTTAACAGCTACCCCAATATCCAGACGAGGAAATGGAGTCTCAGAGAGGTTCAGTGGTTTCCCTAATATTACTATGATCAGGAGCCAGCAGGTGGCATGGTGGTTAAGGTGCTGGACTCCCACATGACTGATCATGGTTCGAGTCCTGGACCGGGTGGCTTGCTTTCTCTCTCTCTGGTGAGACCATGTGCCCTATAGCAAATTTAAAATTAATAATAATAAATAATTTTTTAAAATTACCATAATCATAGGTGAGGCTGGGCCCCAGCACGCCCCAGAATTCCTCTTGCTGCCTGGCCCAATGGCCATCGGCAGGGTAAGGTGTGATATGCAGAAGGGCCCAGGATAGGCCCCAGCAGCTCTTGCAATGAGTCAGGGTAGGACATCGAACCTCCCTTAGTTTCACTTCCGACCTCGAAACCAGACCATCAGTAAGGCCCTCGGCTCTCCTGCCTGGGGATGGACAGATAGAGACACCTGTGGAATGGAACATCTTCCTCCAGCCACAGGAAGACTGTCGTAAAGTAGGGGAGTTGCAATCTTCTGGCCTGTGAAAGTGATTTTGGTTGGCTTGCACAGTTTTTATTTTTTTAAATCTGAGTTTGTTGCCAACATTTAAAAATAGAGAAGTTTCACATAAAAATCCAGATTTCCAGCTTCTGAAAAAAAAAAAAAACAAAAAACCAGAGGCTCTGACAAGTTGGCCTTGAGTTGGCCGCCCTGGGCTGGAGCCGGGTGACAGAGGCATGCTCTCTCGTAGTCTAGGATGGAGGCTCTCCACTCATCCAAGTGGCCTGGCTCACCCCAGCAGCATCTGAGCCTGCTGCCGTGGAGCGGGGGTTAGGATCTCAGACCCTGGGGTCAGGCTGACCTGGGTAGGTCCAAGTGTGGGGGTCCATTGCAGTGCAACCACTGGAAAGCGCCCTCGCTTCTCTGGGCCTACTTTCTTGCTGGTAAAATGGGGCTCCCGGAGTACCTGCTTTGTATGCTGCCATGAGGCTTCAAAGAGGGGGCACATATAAAGCTGCTGCTACTACTCGGCCTGCATCTGGCCACCGTGAGCTCTCAGGACCTGCTGGCGTGGTCATGACCACCTCCATCCTCTCCTGGCAAACGCTGTCAAGCCAGGAGCAGCTCAGGGTGCCTCCCCACTCCGTTCTGGCCCAGCCCTGGAGCTCGCCCTTGGTCACACACATAGTCCTGCCTGGGTAACACATCCAAAAACAACAGGTCAATAACCACTAAGCGCTTCAGTGCTATTGCTGAGGCCCACAGCACCGTCCAGGCTTCTGGCTGATGAGTTTGAGCTCTTTTTTCCTGCTCTCTGGGCAGGAAACCACCCACCATGTGACCTTGGGCAAGTTTTGTTCCCTCGTGGGATCTCAGCCTCACCAACTGAAGGGTTGAGACTATTGTCCCTAAAGCCTCTTTCAACTCTCACATCTTAAAAATTTTGCAGATGAGCAGGCAATGAAGTCCAAAGGCTCATGATGCAGGAGTAGATTGGTCGGAATTCTTTTGACTGCAATAGCAGAAGCCTGTCACAAAGGGGTTTAAACTAAAAGACACTATATTGGCTGATGTAGGAGGAAGTTTGGGGATTGTAGGCTGCAGGTAGGGCTGGATCCAGGTGCTCCTGTAGTGTTGTCAGCTCTCTCTTGCTCTTATCTCTCAGCTCGGTGTCCTTCTGTGTTGGTCTCATCCTCATCTCGGGTGCAAGGGTTTTCTATAATGGTGAGGATGAGTTTTGTTAGGTCCACTGAGAGTCCTCTGGCACCATTACACTGAAAGCAAGTGATAGCTTTTTGTGCCTTCTAGAAGAAACACCCCATGGAAGATACCAGTTGGCCAAGCTGGAATCATGTGTCAGCTTGGATGGGGAAGGATGGGGTGAGGTATTATGACTGGTACTACCTACCCCCATACCCCTCCCCCCCAAAAAAAAAGACGAGGAGCAGGAGGGGGTCTCCCTTAAAGTAAAGGAGCCCGGACATCAGAAGAGAGATGAACAGAAATGGCTGTGTCTTCTAAAAGAGCAACAACCACTGGCTACTTTAAGGGCCCTTGTCGAGGAATAGGCAGGCAGGGAGAGTATTTATGCACTCAGCCCTGTGCTTGGAGCATGGTGGGTGCATATCCTGAGCAAACAATCTTCACCCTGAGAAGCAACGAGAACACTCCACCCCTCTCTCCACACCACCTGAAATCGAGGGGCCGGCTGTGCATGTGGGTCAGGTTATAGATCCTGCAAGGGGATCAGGAAGGCATGGTGGCCTTTGGTGGCCAAGGAAAGGACAGGATGGAGGTGTGAGACAGTGAGTTAGGATTCCAAATTTTGGAGAGGAAATAAATCAAGAACTGATGTGAGGCATGAAAGGTAGCTGTGGGGCTGGATTAAGTGGAACCAAGGAAACATGATTGTGACTGTGGCCAGACACAAAATGGGAAA
>NW_006159579.1:3626424-3686013 GCF_000334495.1 Tupaia belangeri chinensis | reverse complement strand
AGAGTAACACTGGGAAAACGAGAACAAAATATAGGCTAATACGCACTTCATCTTGACTCGGGAATAGACTTTTAATTTACGCATTAGAGCCATGGGGGAGAAAGCAAATCAAAAAGAAAAAGCACGACATGTGTGACACATTAAAAAGTAAAGTGCACATTATAAAACCTCCTAAAATTTAAAAGGTAAGTGGCAACTGGGGGAAATATTTAGAATATTAAGATATTTACAATAAGATCAATGCATATTTTCAATACACATGAAGGCCCCAACTGAAGAATGGGACATGAAAAATTTCCAAAAGGGAAATGAACAAGGGCATGGCCTTCCTCATTCAAAATGTACTGCAGAGACCCCCTGAGTCCCCACAGCCTGGGCCCTACCTTCAGGCTGCTATACTTGAGTAGTGGCATGTGGGCCCAGCCTCAGTGGTGCAGGCAGGGTGAACTGCATTCTAGAAGCCACACAGCTGACTGTGGGTTCGGATCTCCAGCTGACCTGCAACAGGCTGCGCATTGTGCATACACCCAAGATCTGAGGAGCTGGAGGGCTGGGGAAGAGGACGGCGGCATGACAAGACCCCATTGAGAGTGCCCCTTCTTCAATGTGACACATGCACTCTGTCTCATGAATAAAAATAAATACAAAAAAATACTGGTGTTTGGCTTATTGATCCACAGAGGGGGTAGCCAAAGCAAAGGGCTCTCCAGAGGATGCCTGGTCATTAATTCAGCACTCAGAGGCCCCATAGCTGGCAGCATCTTTCTCTAAAGCAAACGCTTTGTGCAAAACTCAGCAGCACCTCAGACAGGACGGAAATGAGTGGGAGAAGGGGCCTCTGCTTGGTGAACCCCAGACTGAGCAGCCCCTTAGTGACCCCTGCAGTCCACAGGCGGGCTGACACAGCCTCCTTCTGGGTCCCAGGCTGCCTCCCTGCACAGCTGGAGGCCACCCCCACCCAGATGCCACCTCACCTGAGCCAGGTCAGGCCAGCATTTCCAAAGGCCAGATACAGATTCAAAGGGTCTGGGCTGAAACATCAAACTGTCACAACCCCAGAGCCCAGAGGGCCCTGCTTGCCACCCTCGTAAGTGACCAACACTACCAGTTGTCAAGTTGGCAGGCTTGGGTCTGCTGGTAACAGTCACGGGTTATGTAACTGCCCTTATTAAGGAGTGCTGCGCTGTGAGGGGCAGGGCTGGACTCAGACAGGCTTGGGCCCGAATTCTGGTTCGGGGACGTGCTAGCCTCTGCCTTTGAGGAAGTCCTTTCACGTCTCTGAGCTTGGTCTCTCGTCTGTATAACGACGAATGATAGGCCTTTGTCAAAGAGCCAGTGTTTCGTGACCCCACAGAAGCCTGCCCCACAGCTGCCTTCCGCACCTCAAATCTGTCCTCCATTTTTCCCCTCTACAGTTTTAGTCCCAACACAGCACCTCGTACCCCCCACCCTTGTCCTGTCCTTGAAGACGGGAAGTAAAGGCCCCACGTGGAGCGGGCAGTGAGCGGGAGGCCGGCAGCACAAACTGCACCTCTCAGTCCTGAGTCGGTGAGCACCCGTGGTGGGAGTGGGTGCCTGAGAGAGTCTCTACCAGGAACCCCCAGTACCAAAGAGGCCTTCACCCAGCTCCATTAGTCATGTGAACTCCCGAACATCAAGGGGCCCTCACTGACCATTGGCAGCAAGTGCATCCGCACCGATGCAGCCATTTTGACTCCCCCACTGTCACCGGTCACCCAGCAGACTTCATCACCACCCCCTCTGCCCATGTGAGATTATGAAGGGTTAAGAAACCTCATGGTGGGGCGGGAGCGATGGGAGCGAACAACCCAGATTTTGTGACTTCAGAGAACTAGGGGCTGCTGGGCCAGAGGGGCCCTTTAAAGATGGCCACACTTAGCTGCGAGGGTGCTGAGAGTAGAGGCATGCGGCATGATGACGGAGGCCCTGAGAAGGCTCTGGTTCGTGTCCCAGGTCAACCTGAGCACAGTGGACACACCTTGGGGTGTGCCTGTGATCTTGACTAGCTGCAGGGCAGAGGAGGATCTCAGCTGAGAACCCCATGGAGGGTGCCTCCCTCTCTCAAGGAGGTAAATTAAAAAACAAACAAAACAAAACAAAACACAACATCCAGTCCATCTGTTATCCAAATCATGATACAAAGAAGCATGCACCCCATACCACTCCGATGAGTCATCACCTCTCACCTGGATCGTTGCATTAGCTCCTTACTGGACCCCTGCAGTAGCAGCTTGTGGTCCTGTTAAAACTGAAATCAGACCATGCTACTCTTCTGCTTAAAATCCTCCAACGAGACCCTGTTTCACTGAGTAAAATGCCAAGTTCACCTAACAGCCCACAAGCCCTGGACAACCTGGTCCCTCTGTAGCCTCTCCAATATCCTTTCCCACTATTTGCTGCTGTGTTCAATCTGCTCCCTTCACTCTGACATCCTGGCGTCCCTCCAACACACTGGCCACACTTCTGCCCCAGGGCCTTTGCATTCACTGTCCATTCTGCCTGCAATAGTCTTCCCCCAGACGCTCATGTGGCTTACTCACTTCTCTCCAGCAAATCTTTGCCCAAGTGCCTCCCACTTAAACAACAGGTCTCCTCACTCTGCGAGAACTGTTTCCCTTAGCTCACTGTCTTTTTCCCCAGAGGATTTGTTACAATAAACATACTCTGTAGCCCGCTAGTACACTTACTGTCTGGCTCCCTTCAGATGGAAGCTCACCAGCAGGGTCCTGGTGCCTAATGCTCAATGTTGGTTGGCTAAGAAGGCATGGAGCTGCCTCGGCCTCCCTGCAACTTCTTCCCTAGACCCCCTTTGCCCCAGGAAGTGTGCAGAGACCCCCTTCTGCCCCAAGATAGCCCTCCCAGCCTCTTTGGGAGGTCTTGCATTTTTCTCTGACTGCTTCTCTGGTGCAAGCTTGCACTCCTCAAGATGCAACCCCATCTGCTGGCATCCCCTGAGAAGTGTGGAGTCCAGACGCAAGCCAGTACAACTCTGGGGAGGTGACAGGGAAAATGGAGACATCTGGAGAGGGAAGAAGAAAGGCAGAGACCAAAGGAAGAGGGACCTAGTGAGTTTCTTTTGCATAGGTCATCTGACATTGGACAAACTCCACTGAGAAGCCCTACTCGTACCTTCCCCCTACCAAGAAGTTTAACAGCCTGACGACCTTCAGGATCCAGAGAAGGCTGCACAGGTTTTCCGAGAAATTCAGTAAGGCTATGCAGGTGAGCATCAGACTCAGGACGCACGAGATTAGGGCTGGCCAGCAGGGGAGGACTATGGGCACGCCCCTCCACAGCAGAGAGTAGCTGACATGATTCCTGGTGCCTATGCCAAACCTCAGCAGGGAGTCAGTCCACAGCAGGAGCCAAGGGTTAGGAGAGCATGAGCCAGCACTGGAGACCTCAGATACTCCAGCGATAGAAGGGTCCTGATGGGCCTAATGGAAACAAGGTCTGACCAGGCCATAGATAGTGAATCCGAGATGAAGATGTGCTCTCCGTGGTCAGCAGGGCACTAGAGAGAAAGGCAGCCTCAGCAGAATCGCAGGACCACGCAGACTCCTGGATTACAGAGGCTCAGGTGAGCACCCCCATTCCGTCCCTCTCTGGAGGAAGTGACTCAGGGTTGGCCTTGACCACAGCATTCACACTGCATTTCCACCTCCCATTTCTGCAGGGGATAGCATCTCGGTCAAGCCGAAGTCTGATTAGCTGGAGGGACCAGCGTGTCACAGTGCCCTGGGAATATTAAATAGTATTTACCAGAGGATGATGTTGGGGAAATAATTACCCATGGAAAGAGGCAATCCACGGCGGGGATCTCTTCCTCTGCGCGAGTCGGGAGAAATTAGATGGAATGAGCACCGGGCAGCTAAGCCTTGTCACAGGGACAGGGGAAGGGGTTGGAAAGTCACTACCTCTGCTGATTCTGCTAATAGGATAAATCAGCCTTGCAAATAAGAGGCAGACCTCAGGAGGCCTGCATTTGAGGGGATTTAAAAACCAGGCCAGGTCCTGCCAATAGCATCACTGTTAGATGTGTTAGAACTGGAAGGGAGCTTAGCGATCAGCACCACCACTGGTTCTGTTCTGAAGGCTTCTGCCTTCCAAAAATACGGCAAGTAGTAAGTAATAATTAATTTGTTTTCACATTTTTAATTCATCAAAGACACATAGAGGACTGTCAGCTGGGATGAGAGGACCTAAAGTTGATGTCATTTCAACCAAAAACAAGAGACTTATTGTGTGTGTGTGTGTGTGTGTGTGTGTGTACATGTGTTCAGCAGCCCAGCCATTTTATCCTGTATAAATGTAGATTTCTTTTGAAAAACAAAACAAAACAAAACAAAAACAAACAAAAATCCCCCACTAAATAACATGAAAGTCAACTTTCAAATACCTGAGGGAGCCTGGTGAATCTGTATCAGAAACCCTGAGTCCCAGCCAGCTCTCTTATTTTATACATAAGGAGAGTGAGGCCCAGGCCCAGAGAACAGCAGCACAAGGTCACACAGCTGGCTATCAGCGGGGCCAAAGCAAGGGGGAGGCTGCCACGGGCAGGCAAGAGCAGCACAGGAGCTGATCACTACGATGACCAGTGGCAGAGTAGGCAATGGACACCCATGGAACAGGCTTTTTGTCTTCCAGAACTACTAGCTGTGAGACCCTGGCAGATTTAAGCTTTCTGGGCCTACTTTCATATCAGTGAAATGGGGATAATAGTACTTAGCACACAGTGTTGTGAAGATTAAATGAACAAAGAACTTAGCAACAGCAACTTTTGTTTAACCCTTTTGAAGTGTGTGTGTGTGTTGGGACACGGGGGTTTTTGTAGACACAGAAGTACAACAAACTTGAAGAACATGGTCCCATGGCCTACTCCAAGTGCTGGCCTCATAATGCCAGCGGAACTCTACTTGTAATCACATGCTGCTGCTCCTGGGTCTTGTCACTCAACACTCAATGTGCCTCAGAGCTCAGGCCCCACCCAAAATCACTGCCCCAGAATCCCTGCAGGATGGGACCTGGGAATCTACACTTTTAGGAATTATTACTGACATAATTTACAAGCCACAAAATTCATTAAAGTATACACTTCCTATGGTTTTTAGTATACCCATAAGGTTGTATGTACAACCATCACCATCATCTAATTCCAGAATGTTTCATCACCCCCAAAAAAACCCCAGACCCATTAGCAGCCACTCCCCATTTCTAGCTCTCCTGTTTTCTGGCAAGCACTGATCTACTTCCATCTCTATGGATTTGCCTATTCTGGACATGCCTTACGAACAGAATCATACAGTATGCAGTCTGTCTGGCTTCTTCTGCTGAGCAATTGTTCAAGGGGCATCCACGTTGTAGCATGGCAGGATTTCATTCCTATGGCACCTGCAGCTCTAACAGGCTCTCCAGGTAGTTGTGGTGAGTGGGCTTTGGGGAAGAGAACCATACATTTATACAAGGTGAAACCTCAGTTCATCATGAAAGCATGGGTCTCTTTCCTTCCTTCTGTGAGCCTGGCGTCTCACTGTCTCTCTAGGAACAGACAGCAACGCTGGCTGCTTGCCCCCTTAAGACTGCAGAAGGTGGGTTGGGTCTCTCGAGTGCTCTGTAGGGAGATGTGCACCTCTGGACAGAGGCCTGGCTGTCCTGGGAATTGGGCAGATTAACTGCAAGAGAGACTCACACGAGGGGATTTAGTCTTAACTCAAAGACTTTAATGTACATTATGCTCTTGGAAAAACATCTCCAAGGAAACAAGTAAGAACTGTAAGTCTTAACCAGCAGGGATTCTCATTCAAAAAACTAGAGTGAGCCCCAGCCTTAGAAAGGGGCAGCACAGGGACTCCAATCATAGTACAACAGTTTGAGGTCAGGGTGGCAGGGCTTGTGTGTATGTCTAGAAATGCAACTCTGCCCACATAGCATGATAGGCATGCCTTCAGGACTCCCAGGAAACCAGAAGCGTCACTACCCCAATGACTGACAGCTCCATGGCAGGCCTGGGAAGACTGAGGCTGACAGGGTCATCTCTAGATGTTGGAAGAAAAGACACAAAACTTCAAAGGAGCCCCCCAAAAATCTGCTCAGGGCAAGAACCCTTCTTTTGGTTGTTGAACCTCCAAGTCATTAGAAACAATGACAGTGGCTCTGCTGAGGAAAGGGAACACGTGCGAGGGCTGCCAAGATCTACTTCTGGGTCTGAGGCCTCAGAAAGGAACAGATGGAAGGTGATAGCACCAGCAAGGGCCCTGGAGCAAAGGGCCATGCCAATCTCGAGAGATTACCCCCCTGGGGCCTATGGACAGCAGAGTGAGATTCAGAGGGAACAAGCTAAAGCTGACCACTTGTCAGACTGAAACAATTAGCTTCTTGTTATCCCTTCCTCAATCTGGAGGTCCTGACAGGTCATAGGCCCATTTTCTGTGACGTATTCCCATCAACAAGAGGCAGGCAGAAATTCTGGTTCATTGCACCATTACCCTCTGTTTATGTTCAAAAAAGTCACTGACTGACATCTCAGAACCCGAGGGAGTCCCAGGCTTCTTGTTTTCTAACCATTTTGTGGAATAAGCAATCAGTTCTTTTGGACTTTGGGTTCAATTCTTCTCCTCAGAAGAAATGAGGTTGCTACTGACTGTTGAGATAAGTCTTTCTTAGGAGCTTCTGTAACAGCCCATTTGAGATCTGGTTGGGTTAGCACCAAGGCCAGGCTGATGGGAAACTCACAAATGTGCCCTCAGGATGGGGAGAGCCTCTCTGGCAATGATGGATGAAGAAGGGAATTCTGGCTCCATCTTTGTGGCACCTGGCAGGATTACTGCCCTGGAGGGTCCCAGGATAAAGCAGGGGTGAAAGGAGAGGACCGGCCTGCAGCCAGGTGGAAGGGACCGCTCATGGCTGGAGGCAACCCACAGTTAGCCAGTCTCAGCGCCCTCAGGAAGCTCCACCACCACTGGGGCACAGTCCTCGGGCTCTGCAGCAAAGTCCCACCGGAACTTCTTGGTCAGGTGGGCTTGGAACTTTTCAGCTTTCTTCCTCAGGGTGGCATCCACGGCAATGCTACAGGCGGAGGAAAAGAAAACCTATAGAGAACAGAGGATAAGTCACTCCTGAGAACACAAAGGGGACTGAGAAAGCTGTGGAAATTTTCTCATGGTGCCCAGCCCGGGGGCGGGTGGATCACTCTATTAGCACAGGTTCAGGACACCTGTTGTGCTCCCTGCCCCCCCAAATTCATACAGAATTCATTCACCCAGATGAGACACTGGGGCAGGACTAGAGTGGAAAACAACTATCTTGACCAGAAGTGCCCCATGGAGAGTAAGGTCAGTGGTGGCTGTCCCCATGGGCCCTGCCCTCTGGGGGAATCTATGAGGCACCTGGGCATCATCTCAGAGGAAGAGGTAGTAACTGCACCAGCTGGTACTCAGAAAGGCTGGAGGGCATCTAAGGCCCTGCATCCTATAAAGCCCAGGTCCTAAGCCAATGAGGATGAACTGTCGCTCCAGTCTTCTAATTGGCCCATAAGCTTCCAGTGTGAGGCTTCCATCTCCCTTAAAAGCTGTCATTGATGTTATTTTTTAATTATTTTTTCTTTCCATTTTAAAATTTGTGATAAAATTTATATAGTATTTACTATTTTAATAACCATTTTTTAAAAAAAGAATTATTTAACTTTATCATGTATTTATTTATTTAAATTTGACCAGAGAGGGACAGAGTGAGAGAGACACAGAGAGAGAGAAAGCAAGCCACCAGGTCCAGGACTTGAACTGCAGTCGGCCATGAGTCTAGTGCCCTTAACCACCACACCACCCGCTAGCCCTTAATCATCATTTTCAAGGGTTCAGTTCAAAGGTATTAAGTACCTTCCCACTGTGTACAACCACCATCACTATCCATCTCCAGAACTCTTTTCATCTTCTCCAACTCAAACTCTGTACCCAGTAAACACTAACTCCCCATCCGCCTCTACTCCCAGGCCTTGGCAACCAACATTCTACTTTCTGTCTATGAATTTGAGTATTCCAGGTTCCTCGTGTGTGAAAAATTAAACAGTCTCTTTCCTTTCGTGACTGGCTTATTTCACTGAGCATAATGTCCCTCAGGTTCATCCATGTTACAACATGTGATAAGATCTCCTTCCTTTTTAAGGTTGAATAATATTCCACTGTATGTTTGTGCCACCTCTTGTTTGTTCATTCATCTATCGGTGGTCATTTGGGCTGTTTCTACTTTTTGGCTGTTGTGAATAATGCTGCTATGGATGTGGGTATGCAAATAGCTCTTAAGCATCTCTGCTTTAAATTCTTTTAGGCACAAACCCAGAAGCGGAATTGCTGGATCATAGGGTAATTCTATGTTTAATTTTTTGAGAAACCACCAGTTTTCCACAAAAGCTGTGCATTTTATATTCTCACTAACAATGCACGAATGTTCTAATTTCTCCACATTCTAGACAGCACTTGTTTATTTTTTTCCTTTTTTTCCTTAATGATAGCCACTCTAATGCGTGGGATAGTATCTTGTAGATTTTTTGGTGTATGTGTGTAATTTTTGTCATTTTTTTTTTTCAGTTTTGCTATATGCCATCACACACACACACACACACACACACACACACACACACACACACACACTGCGGGTGGGTGGGATCCCCCCCCCCAAGTGAGGATGGCCATGACACAATCTTCTCCTCCATCCTCCTCTCAAGATTTTGGGCATGCACATGTGCCTGGCAAGTTTTTCAAACTGCTGGGTCTGGGACTCAAATGGTGCAGCCAGCCATATGGAAACCAGTCATCTTAACCTCCTTGCCACCTGCTGGCAACATGTATCTTGTAGTTTTGATTTACGTTTTTCTAATGATTATTAATATTAAGCATCTTTTCACATGCTAATTGGCTATTTGTATGTCTTCTTTGGCAAAATGTCTATTCAAGTCCTTTGCCCACTTCTTAATTGCATTGTAGAGTTATAAGAGTTCTTTACATATTCTAGATATCAATCCCCCCCCCCTTTTTTTTGAGAGATTTTTGCTATAGGGCTCATGCGCTCGCCAGACAGAGACAAAGAGACAGAAAGCGGGGAAATCACCCCCCAGGGGGTATGGTCATGCCATTCTCCTCTCGGGATCTTGGGCACGCATGCACATGCGCCCGGTGTGAGTTTTAAGTCACCGGGTCTGGGACGCGAACCGCGGTCGACTACGTGGGAGTCCAGCAACATAGCCATTACGCTAACTGCTGGTTCCCTCAATCCCTTACTTTAATGTTCAGCTTCACCTAATACAGTCATGGACAGGGGATCAGAACAGCAATTTTCTCCATCTGAAACCCTATTCTAGATTGTTCTGAATCCCAATTTCTTCTGGGAATAAAAGCAAATCCACTGTTCTTTCTTGAACTATTTTACTGTTTTTAAACAAGTTTTAGAGTAATCCACTGGATCCTCACAATGCCTGAGAAGATATGTTAAAATGACCTATTTTGGGGCTGGCAGGTGGTATGGTGGTGGAGGTGCTAGACTCCCACACTGCTGACCACAGTTCAAGTCTGGGACCTGGTGACCTACTGTTTCACTTTGCTTCTCTGTCTTTCTCTGCTCAAATAATAATAATCATCATCATCAAAACTAAATAATTCCTTTTTAAAAATAATTACCTATTTTAAGTAAATGGCAGCTGAGAAGGATTAACTGAATCAAAATTATCTAGAAAGGAAGGAGTAGTTTTGCCCAGATTACCATCTGCTATGCTACGGGACCACCCCATAGACATAGGAGTATGAGGGAGGAAGAAGCCCTTAGATCTACATTACCTCCATGCCACAGCTGCCCTCAGAGCATCATGGGAGGACTCTGGGCCCCGGGGGGACCTGATCTGACAAAGCCAACACGCATTCTCTGTGGACTATTCCAGGGACAACGACCCCCTTTCTGTTCCCCCACCATCTCTGTTAACTGGAGGCATGCGACTCATTTCCAGTGGTCTTTGTTTGGAGCCATTCATAGCAGCAGAAGTGATGGGGGTTAGAGAGATACAGAATTTGGCTTCATTAACTTGAGAATTGACTAAATACAGAAGTGAGAAGAACAGTCACAAGAAAATGCCAGATCAATAACTAATTAGAGTGGCTGCACAATCTTGGTGGCAAGAGAGCGGTGGGGAGGCCAGTGGTGGGCATGCCTGTAGGCACCTAATAGAACTGCTCTGGGCCATGGCTGAACTCTGGGGAGGGGCCTGATGTGGGCAGCACAGAAACCTCTTTCAAACAGCATTAGCTCTGGGAACTGTGCACACTCCTGAGTCTGACCCCAAAGGCCATGGAGAGCCAGCTGGGCTGAAAGCAAAAGCCTCTTGCTGTTTCCTTTCTTACAACTGTAGACTATACTATTTTCCTATTTTTTCTGCCCCTCCTCTCCAGCCATGTTGACAGCTGCCCAAACATGCTCAACTGCCCTCTTTGTGCCTCTGTGCATACCTGCTCCACCCCTCACCTTTTTTTTTTTCCAGTTTGCTACAGGGCATGTGCATTCACTGGAGAGAGACAGAGATGAAAAGTGAGAAGTCATCCCCTGTCCAGGCATGATGGCCACATCACATTCCCTTCTCCTCCATTCTCCTCCCAGGATTCTTAGGCACGCACGCACATGTGCCTGGCATGAAGTTCAAGCTGGGTCTGGGACTCAAACCATGGTCATACATGTGGGAGTCCAGTGACTTAACCATTACACCATCTGCCTTAAGCTCGATGCCACCTGCTGGTCCCCCTCTGCTTTAATACCCACCCACCCCCAAACACCTCTTGTTTTTCCTTCTACCATCTCGCAAATTTCTACTAGTCACTCAGGTTTACCTCAGACATCACCTCCTTTAGATGTCTCCCCAGACCAAGGAAGAAATGGGTGTTCCTCTGTGCCCTAAGCACCTAGGTTTGCCTAAATAGGCCATTTACTGTTGATCCCATCCAAGAGACAAAGAGCAACTCCAAAGCAGTAACTCTCCTACCTGCTTTCTACATTCCTGGCACATAAAGGACTCCTCAGATGTTTAAAAAACAAAACAATGATGATGACCATGTCTTCAATGAAAATCCAATTTTGGTTCTTTTGCACAGTGCCTGGCACCAAATAATTGCTCAGTAATTACATAATGAATGGTGCTGGAGAGAGGAGGCAGCTTATTTACCAGGGCCCTGAACACTCCCGGCTCACAAGCCACCTCCTTGTGATATGCCTCTTACAAAGCAGAACTGTTCCAACCTCTGTTCTCCTAGCACTGTGCCTAAGCCTGCCTTATGGCACTTCTATTTTTTTTTGTTGTTGTTGTTTTTTTAGGAATTATTTAATTTTATTTATTATTATTTTTTTAATTTGACCAGAGAGAGAGAAAGGAAAAGTGAGAAAGCAAGCCACCAGGTCCAGGACTTGAACCACAACTGACCATGTCGAAGTCTGGTGCCTTAGCCACCCTATCACCTGCCAGCCCCATGGCATTTCTTACACTGGGTTCCATGATCTGTGTCCCTTAATAGTAGGATAAGTCCCAGTTGTTGATGTGTCCCCCATGGCATGTCGCTCACTGAATGGAATGAATGAGACCTAGAGATCATTCTGCATGTGGCAATGATGAGCAGGGAGAAGCTGCAACAGGCTGGGTTCACACTCATCACTCATACTCCCCATCTACCTCTCAAATCTGGGAGGAAAATCAACTACAGGCAAGTACAACAGAGTCTTTTGGTCTAAAAAAATAAGTCTTTTAATTTGAAAAGTGCTTCTTCCTTTTTAAAAGAACTTAGCAATTTAATCTTTACTATGAACCAGAGAGGTGAGAAGCCAGGGAATTAGTGTTCCTATTGTACAGACCAGGATCTAGGTAAGCTGTATCCTACAGTTGTAAATGCTTAGCAAGATTCAGTCTGAATTAACTGCCCCAGGGTGTGACATGGAGCAAGGAGCAGCAGCAGTCAAAGAGACAAACTGAGGCAGGAAGACTGTCTTAGATCTCTAGCTGCTTTCTGCCCACCCAGGAATATTTTGAGATTTCAGCAGTTCATTGAACTGCTATGTATGTCACATGACTCCTACTCCCTTCCCCAGTTGAAATTCTCCAGTTCAGCTCCAGGTACACCTGGTCCTGAGAGACTGGGAAAGGCACTACACTTAAAGCTCACTATATACATACTTAACTGTTTGAAAGACAAGACCTTCTACCAAGAACACATCTGAGAAGTAGAGCTCTTCCTTCCCCCTCATGCTACAGAATTGACACCAGAAAAGTAGGAAGTGTATAATTCATCACATGACTAGAAACTAGCACAGAGACACAAGAAAAATGGAAAAACAAGGAAACACCTCTCCCCTCAATGGAACAAAGCAACTCTTCTTCAATCATAGACAGCACAAAAGAATTCACAGGAAGGT
Organism: Tupaia belangeri chinensis; assembly: GCF_000334495.1. Taxonomy (NCBI): domain Eukaryota; kingdom Metazoa; phylum Chordata; class Mammalia; order Scandentia; family Tupaiidae; genus Tupaia; species Tupaia belangeri. Next base: position 3,673,560 of record NW_006159579.1, on the reverse strand, counting down.
CAGAAAAAGAATTCAGAATATTAATGGTGAGAGATGAGGAAGTCTTTCCAGGATTTGAAGGAGATAGATATCATAAAAAAAGAGCCAATCAAGGACCAGCAGATGGCTTAACGGTTATGTCACTGGACTCCCACATAGTCAACTGTGATTCGAGTCCCAGATCCTGCAGCTTAAGATTCATGCTAGGTGTGTGTGCATGCATGCCCAAGATTATGAAAGGAGAATGAAGGAGAAGGGACTGTGGCATGGCCATTCCCTCTGGGGAGTGATATCTCGCTTTCTGTCTGTCTCTGTTTCTTTGGCAAGCACTTGTGCTGTATAGCAAAAAATCTCTCTCTAAAGAAAATAAAAAGAACCAATCAGGGGACCAGCAGTTAGCGTAATGACTATGTCGCTGAACTCCCATGTAGTTGACTGCGGTTCGAGTCCCAGACCCGGTGGCTTAAACTCATGCTGGGTGCATGTGCATGCGTGCCCAAGATCCCGAGAGGAGAATGGAGGAGAACAGACTGCGGCGTGGCCATCCCCCCGGGGGGGTGATTTCTCACTTTCTGTCTCTCTGGCGAGCTCACGCGCCCTATAGCAAAAACCTCTCCTAAAAATAAAAAAAAAAGAGAACCAATCATAACTTCTAGAAATGAAGATAGTAATACAATAGCAGACTGGACCATGCAGAAGACAGAATCTCAGCTGGAAGACAAAACCTCTGACTAAGATAAAACCACTAAAAATAATGAAAAAATAATTTTAAAATATGAGGACAACATACAGGAAATACTAGACACTATTAAACGTCTAAAAAGGGCCAGCAGTTGGTGTAGTGGTTAAGGCATTGGACTCCTACATGGCCAACCATGAGTTAAAGAGTCTTGGACCTGGAGGCTTGAAAATTATGCCCAAAATCCTGAGAGGGGAATGGAGGAAAAGGGATTATAGCGTGGCCATCCCACTTGGGGGGTTTTTCTCACTTTCTCTCTCTCTCTGTCTCTCTGGCAAGTACATGCATCCTATAGCAAATATGTCTCTGAAAAAATAAAAACAAAACTGAAATATCTAACTATCTGAATAATTGGTATTCCACAAGGTGGAGAATCAGACAAGGGCATAGAAGTTCTACTCCATGAAATACTTGCAGAAAACTTCCCAAGTCTAGAGAAGTATTCAGATATCTAGACCCATGAAATACAAAGGACCCCAAATAGAATCAACATAAGATAACCATCTCCATGGCACATCATAGCCAGACTGGTAAAAAAATCACAGACAAGACAAGATTCTAATGGTGAGAGAAATGTCAATCACTTATAAAGGTTATCCTATTAGGCTAATATAGGATCTTTCAGCCAAAACAAAGCAGGCAAGGAAAGAATGGGAAGACATCATAAAAATTACTAAAAGAAAAACAACCTCAACCAAGAATACTATACCGAGCAAGATTACCCTGCAAATGAGAAGAACGAATAAAATCATTCTCAGACAAACAAAAAATGAAGGACTTCACCAATAGTAGACCAGTTCTTTTTTTTTTTTTTTTGGAGAGGTTTTCGCTATAGGGTGCGTGCGCTCGCCAGACAGACAGAGAGAGACATAGAGACAGAAAGCAAGAAATCACCCCCCAGGGGCGATGGTCACGCCGCAATCCCTTCTCCTCCATTCTCCTCTCGGGATCTTGGGCACGCACGCACACGTGCCCGGCGTGAGTTCTAAGCCACCGGGTCCAGGACGTGAACCACGATCGACTACATGGGAGTCCAGCAACATAGCCATTATGCTAACTGCTGGTTCCCAGTAGACCAGTTCTTCAAGAGAAACAGAAATAAGAGAATAAAAACAACCAAGAAAATGGCTAACAAAATGGCATGGACAAATCTGCATATATTGATAATAATGCTGAATTTTTAAAAGAATTTAATTTAATTTAATTTATTCATTCATTTATTCTAATTTGACCAGAGAGAGAGAGAGAGAGACATAGAGAAAAAGAAGAAAAGTGAGAAGGCAAGTCACCAGGTCTGGGACTTCAACCATGATCAGTCATGTTGGAGTGTCCAGCACCTTAACTACTATGCCCCCTGCTGATCCCAACATTGAATGTTAATGGATTAAATTTTCCAACCGAAAGATACAGGCTGGCAGGTGGTGTGGTGGTTAAGGGTGCTGGACTCCCACATGGCCAACCATGGTTCAAGTCCTGGATTTGGTGGCTTGCTTTCTCACTTTCCCTTTTTCTCTCTCTCTCACTGCATCCCTCTCTGGTCAAATTAAAATAAGTAAATAAATAAAGTTAAATATTAATAATAATAAATAATTTTTAAAAGACACAGATTGGCTGAATGGATAAAAAACCAGAAACCCTCTATTTGCTGCCTACAAGAAACACACCTTAAAGATAAAGACATACGTAGACTAAAAGTGAAGACTGGAATAAGATACTTCATACAAATGGAAATCAAAAAAATCTGAAGTCACAATACTGATATCAGACAAAATGGGCTTTAAGACAAAGACTCTAAGAAGAAACAAAAAGGACATAATATAGTACTTAAAGGGCTAATTCACCAAGAAGATATAACACTTACAGGGGTCAGCAGGTAGCATGGTGGTTATAGCTATGGATTCCCACATGGCCTACCATGGTTTAAATCCTGGACCTGGTGGCTTGCTTTCTCGCTTTCTCTCTTTCTGGTTAAATTAAAAAATAATAACAAATGAAATTAAATAAGTAACTCTTTTTAAAAAAGAAACAAGAAAATGCCTTAAAAAAGAAAAAGAAGATATAATACTTACAAATATCTATGCATCCAACTCAGAAGCACCCAAATACATAAAAGAAAGACTGCCAAATCTAAAAGGAGAGATTGCAACACACTAATCATTAGGGATCTCAATACCCCACTATCTCCTTTGGACAGATTATCTAGACAACAAAATAAGCAAAGAGATATAGGAGCTAAATGATACCATAAATGAAATGGAATTGACAGACATCCATAGAACCTTTTATCCAATAACCACAAAATGTTTCTCGCTCCCACATGGAAGCTTTATGAAGACTGACCACATGATAGAGCACAAAACAAGCCTATACATATTCAAAGGCATAAAAACTATATCTAGCATCTTCTCTGACCATGATGGAATTAAACTTAAAATTAATTTCAGAAAAAAAAATTAAAAATACACGAACATATGGAAACTAAACAACCTACTCTTGAATGACTTCACAACCACTGAATAAATTAAGACTGGAATCAAAAGATTAATTGAAACCAATGATAATGAGTACGTAAGTTTCCATAATCCATGAGACACAGCTAAAGCAGTCATAAGACAGTCCTAAGTTCATAGTAATTAGTGCACATAAGAAAAAGATGGAAAGGTGGCAAATATACAACCTAACAACACATTTTAGGGTACGGATAAAACAACAACAATAAAATGCCAGGAAAAAAGAAATAATGAAGATTCAAGCAGAAATAAAGAATAAACCAACTGTACAGAAAATAAATGGAGCCAACAGCTGGTTCTTTGAGAAGATAAACAAAAGTGATAACCATTAAATAGACTAACTGAGGTGAAGAAAGGAACCAGATAAATCAAATTCACAATGAAACAGGCAATATTACAACAGATATAACAGAAACACAAAAGATAATTAGAGAACACTAAGAACAAGTAAGTATATGACAGCACACAAGAAAACCTGAATGAGATGGACAAATTTCTGGACACATACACTACTATTAAGACTAAATCAGGAAGATATAGAAAACCTGAATAGGGGCAGCAGGTAGGGTGGTGGTTAAGGATGCTGGACTCCCACATGGCAGGCTGCAGTTCGAGTCCCAGACCTGGCAGCTTGGTGTCTCACTTTCCCTCTCTCTTTCTCTCATTCTGTCCCTCTCTGGTCAAATTTTAATAAAAAAAATAAATAAGTGAATGAATAAATGAAGTTAATAAAATAATTCTCAAAAAAAAAAAAAAAACCCTGAATAGACCAATAACAAGTAATGAAGTAGAGTCAATAATAAATAACCTCCCAACAAAGAAAAGCTCAGGTCCTGAGAGTTTTGCTTCTGAATTCTACAAAACTTTTAAAGACAAGCTAAGCCCCATTCTACTCAAACTATTTCTAAAGCGTCAAAAGGAAAGAACATTCCCAAATTCATTTGCTGAAGCCTCCATCATCCTCATTCCCAAGACAAGGACACAACAAAAAAAGAAAACTACAGACCAATATCTCTGGTGAATCCAGATGCAAAAATTCTCAACAAGATACTAGCAAATTGCATCTGACAACACATTAAACAGATTATATACCACAACCAGGTAGGCTTTGTTCCAGGGATACAAGGATGGTTCAACATATGCTAAACATAAATATACCATATTAACAGAAAAAAATGATAAAAACCATATGATCATATCAATCAATGAAGAAAAAGCATTTGATGAAATATAACATCCCTTCATTATTAAGGCTCTCAGCAAAATTGGCATAGAAGGGACATTTCTCAGCAAAATTGGCATAGAAGGGACATTTCTCAACACAATAAAAGCCATATATAAAAAGCCTACAGAGGGGCCAGCAGGTGGTGCAAGGGTTAAGGCACTGGACTTCCATGTAGCTGACTGCAATTTGAGTCCTGGACCTGGCAGCTTGAAATTCATGCTGATGCATGTGCAGGTGGGGATGCCCAAAATCCCAACAGGAGAATGGAGAAGAAGGGACTGCAGCATGGCCATCCCCCCTGGGAGGTGATTTCTTGGTTTCTGTCTATTTCTGCTGAATGCACACACCCTATAGCAAACAACAACAACAACAAAAACCCTATCTCTCAAAAAACAAACAAACAAACAAACAAAAAACAAAACAAAAGAAAAACTCATAGCTAACATCATACTGAGTGGGGAAAAGCTGAGAATATTTCTGCTAAGAACTGGAACAAGACAAAGCTGTCCACTTTCTCCACTCTTTTTAATATAGTACTGAAAGTCCTGGCCAATGCAATCAGACAAGAGAGTAAAAAAAAAGGCATTCGAACAGGGAAAGAAGTGATGAAGTGACTAATACAAAGAAAACCCCCCAAAAAATCCACAAGAATATTCCTAGAAGCAATAAATGAATACATAAAATGTGAGGATACAAAATTACATATGAAATATAACATTTCTATACACAAACAAGGAGCAGACTGAGGTAGAATTGAAGAAAGCAATCACATTTAAAATAGCCACAAAAAGTGTAAGATACCTCAGGAATAAATCTAACCAAAGAAGTCAAAGACCTCAACAAGGAAAACTATGAAAAACTTAAAAATGAAATTGGGACCAGTAGATGACATAATGGTTACATCACTGGACTCCCAAGTAATTGACCACGGTTTGAGTCCCAGACCTGATGGCTTAAAACTCACACCAGGCACATGTGTGTGCATGCCCAAAATCTTGAGAGGAGAAATGTAGGAGAAGGGATTGCAGCATGCTCAGACACCTGGGAGTGATTTCTCACTTTCTGTCTCTCTCTGTCTTCCTGGCAAATGCACAAGCCCTATAGCAAAAATCTCTCTCAAAAAAAAAAGAAAAAAAAAAAAAAGAAAATGACAATTTTACCCAAATTAATCTACAAATTTAATGCAATCTCGATCAAATTACATAAAATATTCTTCACAGATTTAGAAAAAACGATCATAGAATTTGTCTGGAATCACACAAGACCCTGTATTGTCAAACAGTTCTGCACAAGACTGGAGTAGGAGGCATCTCACTCCCTGATCCTAAAATATATTAAAAGCTGTAATAATCAAAACAGCATGGTATTGACACAAAAACAGGCATGTGGACCAATGGAACAGAATAGAGACCCCAGAAATAAATCCCAAAACATATAGCCAACTTATTTTTAACAAAGGGCACCAGTCATTTCAGTGGGGAAAAGAAAATCTCTTCAGCAAATGGTCCTGGAAAAACTGCTGGAAGATGAAACTGGACCCCTATCTCTCACCATTAACAAAAACCAACCCAAAATGGATCAAACACCTAAACCTAAGACCTCAAACTAGGGACCAGCAGTTAGTGTAATGGCTATGTCGCTGGACTCCATGTAGACGATCACGGTTCGAGTCCCGGACTTGGTGGCTTAAATTCATGCAGGGCGCGTAGTGCATGTGTGCCCAAGATCCCGAGAGGAGAATGGAGGAGAAGGGATTGTGGCTTGGTCATCCTCCCCGGGAGGGGGTGATTTCTTGTTTTCTTGTCTCTCTGTCTCTCTCTGTCTTTCTGGCGAGCACATGCGCCCTATACAAAAACCTCTCAAAAAAAAAAAAAAAAAAAGACCTCAAACTATAAAACTACTAGTGGAAACTCTTGGAAACATCAGAGTAGGCAAGGACTTCTTAAATAAGACCCCCAAAGCACAGGCAATCCCCCCCCCCAAATAAACCCCAGATTACATCAGGTTAAAAAGCTTTTGTACAACAAAAGAAACAATAATTAGAATGGATCGGAGACCCTCAGAATGGGAAAATGTATTTGCGAACTGCCTCAAATAAGGGTCTGAATATTCAGGGATCTCAAGCAACTCATCCAAGAAAACCTGACCAACCCAATTAAAATATGGGCAAATGAGATGAACAGACAACGCTCTAAGGAAGACATGAACATCCAAAAAGCATATGAAAAAATGGCTCAACATCCCTTATCCTAAGGGAGATGCAAATCAAAACCACAATGAGATATCACCTAGCCCCAGTCAGAATGGTTAAGATCAGAACAATTTTAAATGATAAGTGCTGGAGAAACTACAGTGAAAATGGAACTCTCCTACACTGTTGGTGGGAATGTAAATTAGTACAGCCACTATGAAGGACAATATGAACAAAGACCTACAAAGAGAACTACAATATGATCCCACAATTCCATTCCTACCCAAAGGATAGGAATACACTCAGTTGGAAAGGTACTTGCACATCCATGTTTACTGAGGCATTATTCACAATTTCTAAAAAATTACATTATTCACAATTCATTATTCCTAATTCACATTTGGAACCAACCTAAATGTCCATGAACAGATGAATGGATTGAAAAAATGTGGCACATATACACTATGGACTACTACTTAGCCATAAAAAACTACAAGACCCTGGCATCTGATAGAACATGGAAGATTTACTGCTAAGTGAAGCATGCCAGACTATGAAAGAGAGGCATTGTATGTTTTCACTAAATATATACTGAATGTTGGGGCTGGCAAGTGGTGTGGTGGTTAAAGGTGAGGTTCAGGCCCCAGACCTGGTGGTTTGCTTTCTCACTTTTCCTTTCTATTTCTCTGATCAAATTGGCATGGCAGAAATTGAAAGACTGGAAGATATAAATGCATGGAGAACAACTGTTGATACTAGAGACATTGTGGGAGGAGAGTGGGAAATGTGGGAGAGGAAGGGAATTAAGGGGAAAAAGAAAGAAGCAAAAAATATAAGGGACACAAAAATTAAAAATGACCTGTTGGGGGACCAGCAGTTAGCGTAATGGCTATGTCGCTGGACTTCCACGTAGTCGACCATGGTTCATGTCCCGGACCCGGTGGCTTAAAACTCACGCCAGGCGCGTGTGCGTGCGTGCCCAAGATCCCGAGAAGAGAATGGAGAAGGGATTATGGTGTGGCCATCCCCCCCTGGGGGGTGATTTCTCGTTTTCTATATCTCTGTCTCTCTCTATCTGTCTGGTGAGCGCACGTGCCCTATAGTAAAAACCTCTCAAAAAAAAAAAAATTACCTGTTGGACTAATATGAAGTGTATGCATGCTGAGAAAATTAATTTTGCATGCTGTAATGAGATAGTCGTTGAATGTATTAAAAAATACAAAAAATTTAATTCAGAGTATTAGGAAAAATGTGAAACTTTGCATCTATATAAAACCCCCTTATAAAACATCTAAAACCTAAAAAAAAAAAAAGGAATTCAGCATTGACTGTGAAATGTAGGAGCTCTTAGAAACAGCTGTAATTTTGATCTGTACTATTAAAATAAAATATGTATTATGTTTTTCTTTTAAATTTAATCTATTTAATTAATCTTAGTTCATATTATGTGGTAGTTATTTGAAGAAGAAAAAAAAACCCAGTCCAAGTACAGATATCTCAATTTAATACTTTTTTCATCCCCAAGACCTTCATTTTCCCCCTTTAAATTTGCCAGAGGGTGCATGTGCTCAGAGAGAAAGAGAGAGAAAAGAAGAGTAAGGAAATACCTCCCCCTGCCCCAGAGCATGGTCACAACACAATCTCTTCTCCATTCCTCCCTCCTGTTGGCATTTTGGTCACACGTGCCCCGCCCCGTGTATCCCTCAAGTGTTAGGTCTGGGACTGACTCAAACTGCACAGCCAGCCACATGGGATCCAGCTGCCTTAACCTCCATGCCATGGCCTGGTCAGCCAAGACCTTCTTTTGTCTTAATAGACACTTAACACCCTTGATGTTTATTTTCAGCATCTCCCTGTGAAGAGCTAACGTACTTCTGGAACTGTCTCTTTTGCAGACCTCCAGAGCCCAAGTTGACTTCTTAAAAACAAAACAAAACAAAAAACACTTTATCAGGGTTTTATGTATAATTTAATTCACTTAGTTTACTATAATTTTTGTTTTATATATTTTATTCATGATGGAGAACACAGGCACAAAAGAGAAAGCAGGGAGGTAGGTTCAGTCCAGAAGAAAGCACCCTTGACAGGTCTCATCACACTATCTGCCATCCCTTTTCCCCAGTCCTCTAGCTCATCAGGATTTTGGGCATGCACACACATGACTGGCATGTTTTCAGGTCAAATGGTATCCTAACCCGTGGTCAGCCATGTTGCTTCCAGCATTGTAGTCTGGTTTGTTACTAACTATGCCACCAGGTTGAGCCATAAATTCACCCATGTTAAGTGTTTGATTCATTTAGAGAAATATATATACCCATGCAACCAGTACACGATATGTGTTTATGTTTTCTTTTGAGTTTGAAGACCCAGATGAATTTGTGGAACCATTACTGCATCAGGATGCAAATAGGTCTATCACTCCAAAAACTCCTTAGTGTTCCCCTTAGCATCAAACCCTCTACTCACTCCTAATCCCTGGCATCTACTGATCTATTTTTGATTCTATAGTTTCTTAAACTTGATATTTTCAAAAACTCACAATTTAGAAAGGAGATGGTTAACTAGTACTTAGTTTTCAAGCAATAACTTATTCAGATTCTTTTATTTTCAGATTAATGATCTGGTTATTTCACTAAAGTGAAACCAAGTAAATGCTTTTTAACATCTGAGAAATGAATCATCTTAATTTTAGCAGACTGATCCTGGATATTTAAAAAATACATTTGAAATAGAATGATAACATTTTACAAGTCCATGTATCTAAACAGAAAGCACACCTATTTGGTGTTTTTCTTCAATTATAAAAAAAGATATGAACACTTTAATCATTATGTCTATGTATTATCAAATTTTAAATGATTTTAGTCAGAAATATGAAATCTTTTTTTTAATACCAAGTTAAATAAATTTAGTTCAGTCAGGTCACCTTGAACAATTCAACATACTGAGGAAGGTAGCTGAGTCACCATCTGGTTCTATTTTTTAGTCAGGCTAGAGGATAAAACTTTCTGGGGCCAGGAGATAGTGTGGTGGTTAAGGTGCTGGACTCCCCCCACATGTCCAACCACAGTGAGTCCTGGGCCCAGATGGCCTGCTTTTTCACTGTCTCTTTCTGATGACCTCATGAGCACTATAGCAAAAATTTTAAAAATAACAATAATAAATAAAATTAAATAAATTAAAAAAAAATGATGGGGGGCTGGCAGGTGGCATGGTGGGTAAATCAGCTGCACTCCCACATGGCTGACCACTGTTCAAGCCCCAAACCTGGTGGCTTGCTTTCTCACTTTCTTTTTCTCTCTCTGTCTCTCTCTGGTCAACCTCAAAAAAAATAATAATAATAACAATGAATAAAATTAAATTTAAAAAATGAGTTACAAAACTAGCTAGAGGTAGAATACTTTATTTCCACCTGCAGAAGAATGTGGTGTTATAAAGTAAGACTATCACTTTACTATGATGACCAGGAAAGTAAAAAGCAGTAGGACACATGTCTTCTGAGGTTAGTTTAAAGAATTTGGGATATTTCTGGAACCAGTATATGGTGTAATGGTTATGTCACTGGACTCCCTCATAGTCGACTGAAGTTCGAGTCTCAGGCCTGGCAGCTTAAAACTCATGCAGGACATGTGTGAGTACATGCCCAAAATCTTAAGAATGGAGGAGGATTGTGGTGGCCATCCCCTCTTAGGGGTGATTTCTTGCTTTCTGTCTCTCTGGTGGAGAGTGTATGCGGCTTATGGCAAAAATCTCTCAAAAAAGACAAAAAAGAATTTGGGATATTTCACCTGGGACCCCTTAATTACATATGGGAGCCCACCCTGGGCTTCAGAATTCAGGGCTTAGCTCTGCTGAAATTGGGCAAAATTATGTGACCTCCTTGAACCTGTTTCCTCATTAGTACAATGGGCTTAAACACCTAACTTCTAACATTGCTGTAAGGGCTAAATGAGATCATGTAGATTAGGAGTGCAAAATTGAGAGGTGATGGTAGAGGAATAAGAGTCGGGAGGTAAATGTATCATAGCTGGTGTCATGATAAAAATTATATAGACATTTGGGACTAGCAGTTGGCGTAATGGCTATGTCGCTGGACTCCCATGTAGTAGACCATGGTTTGAGTACTGGACCCGGTGGCTTAAACTCAGGCCCGGCGCATGTGCATGCATGACCAAGATCCCGAGAGGAGAATGGAGAAGGGACTGTGGCGTGACCATCCCCCTGGGCAGTGATTTCTCACTTTCTGTCTCTCTGTCTCTCTTTGTCTTTCTGGCGAGTGCACACTCCCTACAGCAAAAACCTTTCCAAAAAAAAAAATTATATAGACATGATCAGAATCAATGTTTCCCCTAAAGAGTTAAAGATGGGCACTGGCAGTTAGAATACTGGCAAGAAATGAAGCTGGAGGACCAGCAAGTGGTGTGGTGCTTAAGGTGCTGGATCCCACAAAGCCAGCTGCGTGGTTTGAGTTCTGGACCCCATGGCTTGAAAATCATGCCAGGCACGTGTGTGTGCATGACCAAAATCCTGAGAGGAGACCAGAGGAGAAGGGATTGAGGCATGCCCTTCCCCAGGGGAGTTATTTCTCACTTTTCCTCTCCCCCCACCTCTCTCTCTGGTAATCACATGGGCCCTATAGTGAAAAAATAAAAAAAGAAGTTGGAAGGAATATACAGAATATTGGGGATAAAAGTATTTTAAATGACAGGCTACATGACTATATGCCTCATGCTATGCAATAAGCAATAAAAATCCTTGTTTTGTGCATAACTCACTTTCTAATATACTATTAAATTTAGATAGTCTTTTCATCAGTTTTAAAAGAATTATGGTGACTTAAGTTACTTTAAATAAAAGAAAAAACTGTATTTTTGTAAAGCAAGTAATTTTTATTCAAGCTAAATCCAAGGGATTTGTAAAAAAAAACAAAAAAAAACAAAAAAACACACAACAAAACAGTGGCAGCTATTCAAGAGGGCCTTGCATGAAAAAGAAAGAAAAAAAAAATTAATGGCTGAGGCCATTCTATGGCTGATTTTACCCATGCTAATATTGCTGTCTTTAAGTGCTTACACATACAAACACCAGTCCCTCTCCATGGGTAGTAGCCATTTAAGTTCCCAAGTAAGAAAGCCAGTTCCACTTGCTTGACTACCTGGGGAGATAGCAGGCAGGCTGGCTAAGGAAGGCTTTTATGGGCTGATTCATTCAGTCACACACACCCTGAGTTGAACGCCTGTGTGGAGGACTGGATTCTCACTGCCAAGATGGAAACAACGTGACTCTCACCATTAAAAAAAAAATAAAAGGAAAGAAAAGAAAAAGTGTTGCAATATGCTAGTCTATACTGTGTCTTTTGAAATCTCAGTCATCCCTCAAACTCATGGTCAAATGCCCCTCTTCACATTCTGGATCCCCTGTCCCTTCAAATCTCAACCCCAGTTAGAATTAATGACTACCTACTTGGTGTTCCTAATGCACTTTGATCAGACTTCACCTTTTATGCCTAAACTATTTACACTGCCATAGGATGTATGCATTCTATACATCTGAAAACACTCAATAACAGGGTGAGATAGTGTTAGGCCTTGATTCCACACTGAAAAAATAACCAGATGAGGGGCTAGACGATGGTGTGGCAGTAAAATGAGACACACTTAGAGATAGGCCCATGTGATGAGTTTGCCAGCTCACATCCAGAGACCTCCCTGAGTACACCAGGCACATGTGTACTCATGATCTGGGGTGGGTGGAGGCTGGGGGTGGATTGCAGCATCAAGACTCTGTTAGGGGTGCTGTGTCTCTATCTCTCACACTTATGGAATAAAGGAAAGAAAATAATCAGCAGAACAAAAAACAGGCCTTGGATAAAAGGAGCCTGTGGCTCAGTAGCACAGATAATATATTAATTTCAGCAAGTATATATGTAATCTATTAGTAAAGTAGGCTAAAAATACAGAAAGGGGAGAGAGAGGGATGCCCTGAGGGCATGTGAAAGGATGAACAAGTACATCACAGGCAGAGAGAAAATCAGGTTCAGTCAAGAAGGCATGAACCACGGGTATACAATTTCGGTCATACAAGATGACGTTTTAGAGATCTGTTGGACAATGCAATGCTCATAGTTAACACGATTATACTAAACAGCTAAAAATCTTTAAAGAGGGTAGATCTCATGTTTTAACTACAATTAAAAAATAAATTTGAAACAGCATGAAATAACATGGCTTGTCTGGGAACATATAAGGAGACCACTGCTGCTGGAGTTAATGGGGGGAAATGGAGTGAAAGGAGAAGCTGGAGAACAGGGTAAGAGCCAGATCCAAATGGGCTTTGTGGCCAGTGTTTGGCTTTTTATTTTCTGGGTAATGAGGAGCTACAGATGAACTGACAGGTAAGCATGGAGGAGATAAACTCTGAAGTAGTCTAGGTGAGAAAGGAGAAAGCCTTACTTATCATTAGTTAATTCACTTGTTTATTTTCCCACCACCAGTCAGGGACTCCATCTGTCTTGCTCACAGCTATATTTTAAGTTATAAAACAGGGCCTTATATTCATAGGTTCTCAGTAAATACCTGCTAAATCAATGAACAAATCCGAGGACAAAACCTCTGGCTAACTCATATAGGTATTCCTCAATAGTTTCAGTAGGTTTTATATAAAGGAGGCTCAAAAACATGCAATGATTTTTTTTTCTTTTTAATTCATGTGTGCCTGAATTTTTCCCAAATAATGACATCAAATTTTCTTGGTGAAAAGTACAAAGAATTTTTCAAACCATCAGCTTTGCACAACCCACCTGATCATCTAGCAATCCAGCTGGGCCTTTCTGCTTCGTAAATCATTGCTGGCAACAAAGCCTCAGCAATTAAAACTCAGCTGTTGGTTGTGCTGACAATGGTCGGGATAGAAGTGAGACTGTGGTCCTCCTGTGTCTGTCACACCACAAGGGTGGCACATCATTCCCTCTGGCTGCAGCCACTGTCTGACACTGCCCCACAACCCATAACCAGTAACTCTGGGTGAGATTTCTCCACAGAGGAAGGTAAAGGAATTTAACGTCTTTGTATCAAGAACCAACAAAAAGGCACTTTTTATAATTCTCCTATAGTGGAATCCACCAAGCTCAAGCTATCAGCTTGATTGCCTCATCCTCAGGGCAGCACAAGTCCTCTACCTGCCAGTTTTAAGCCTGCTCACAGGGGTTTTAAGCCTGCCCACAGTGCCACTGCCGATAGCACAGTGGTTTTAGAAAAGTGTTCTGAAAATCGGGGTCTAGCAGTTGGCGTAATGGCTATATTGCTGGACTCTCATGTAGTCGACTGCAGTTCAAGTCCGGGACCTGGTGGCTTAAACTCACGCCAGGTGCGTGTGCATGTGTGCCCAAGATCCCGAGAGGAGAATGGATTGCAGCGTGGTTGTCCACCTGGGGAGTGATTTCTCGCTTTCTGTCTTTCTCTCTTTCTGGCAAGTGCACGTGATCTATACCAAAAACCTCTCAAAAAGAAAGAAAGAAAGTGTTCTGGGAATCAAGCCCTTGATGGGGCCACTAATGTCAATCAAGAATCCTCTCTGGAGGGGCCAGTACATGGCATGGTGGTTAAAGGCACTGGACTCCCACATGGCCGACAATGGTTCAAGTCCTAGACCTGGCAGCTTGCTTTCTCACTCTCCCTTTCTCTCTCACTCTGTCCTCTCTGGTCAAATTAAAATAAACAAATAAATAAGTAAAGTTAAATAAAATAATTCTTAAAAAAAAAAAAAACGAATCCTTTTTGGAGGATCCACATTGGACTTGCAGTTTAGGGGCATAATAAGCACAGGCACTAAACCAAGACTCAGTACAAATCCTGACTTCCACTTACTGGTCATGTGACTTTAAATAAATGATTTTACTCTCCTGAGTCTCAGTTTTCTTATTTTACAAATGAGAATAATCCTCCCTGCCTTACGGGGTTCCAGAGAGATTAAATAAGGGAATCCATATCATTTACAAATATATTTCATATATATGTGTGTGTGTATATTTAAATATGGTGCCTGATATCTGTAAGAGGCATATAATGAATGCTCATTCCTTCCCATACCCTGTGTGGAAGTGGGAGGTCAGGGACTAGCCACCTTGTACAAAGCAGCAGAGCTCATGGGGTCTCACACACAGGGAGAAGAAGGGAGCTCATGGGAGAGAGAGGATAGAAACTGACAGCTAGTAGTTTCTGCTGCTTCTATACTTGAGAAACTTACACAATGTGAGTGACAGAGGCTGTCCCAAGTACATAAAGGAACCTAATCTGTTTGCAAAGAGAGGAAATAGCACAAGATGAAGATTGTAAGTTGTTTGAAGCTTCTTCCCTAATTACCACTCATAATGAAAATTTAATTGCCAAGTTAAAAGCAAATTTCACTTTTTCTGTCAGAGAATCTCTGCAGAATCTGGCACATTTTGTTTGAACAGGAAATCAAAGTTACTTTAATGCTTAAATGAGATCTAAGGAGTTACAGATGTTGCACTCGGAATAATAACCTTCGAAATTCTGCTCTGCTGGGTTGTAGCTACTCAGGGAAAAAGAAAAGCTGCTTTGAGCAGAGTAACCCAGAGGGGGAGGGGTTCGAATCCCAAGTACTCCAGTGCTAGACACTCTGGGGCAAAGATGGGGAGAGGGAGGTACAGTCATCTCAGGCATATCGGAGCTTATAGCAGGGTAGGAGAGAGAGCACACCCGGAAACATCCCATGGTTAAGAAGGTGACATTCAGAAAACTTTGCACTATGATCAAAACGCAAGAAACAAGGCAGCCCTCTGGAAGGTGCTTGCTTTCACACATCCTTGCTTTAATTCCAACCCACATGAGGATCAGCCAGAAGACTACTCACCTGTAAGGTACTGGTGAGGAAATTGTCTTGGGAGACGATGTCCACAAAGAAGTCAGCAGGGATCTCCCCAAGCTGGTGGTACAGGATGGAGATAAGGCTGATATAGAGGCTGTGGTGCTTCACCATGGCTGCTTCTGAACGGCACAGGAGGTTCAGGAGCCGCTTCCAGTGCTCAAACGCCTCATACACATTCCCCAGCAGGAAGCACACAAAGGCAAATTGGAGCTCACCTGAAAGGTACAAAGAGGAGAAATGATCCTGAGGGAGAGGAGAACCTGCTGACTCTACTCTATGCCATTCACAAGGTCATCAATTCCACTGGATCTCAGCAAAAGGCGGCCTTTTATCCTTATCATCCTGCAGAGCCCAGCAGGGGATTCTGTACCTAGCAGGTGCTCAATAAATGTTTGCTGAACTATTATAAATTCAAACTATGAGAAACCAAACTATCATTGGATTTCTGTAAAATCAGACTGCAAAAGAAGATGCGTTCCTGGTATTTTCAGGCATTTAAAAAACTTACAAAATGTGGGAACCAGCAGTTAGAGTAATGGCTATGGCGCTGAACTCCCACGTAGTCGACCGCGGTTCGTGTCCCAGACCCGGTGGCTTAAAACTCACGCCGGGCGCGTGTGCGTGCATGCCCAAGATCCCGAGAGGAGAATGGAGGAGAAGGGATTGCGGCGTGACCATCCCCCCTGGGGGGTGATTTCTCGCTTTCTGTCTCTATGTCTCTCTCTGTCAGTCTGGCGAGCACACGCGCCCTACAGTGAAAATCTCTCCAAAAAAAAAAAAATTTACAAAATGTGTCCACAGATACTCTGCCAAGTGGATCCCAAACCTGGCTGCCCATAATTACTAGGAAACCTTGTTAAAGTAAAGCTGTCCAAGCCTCAGCCTCAGAGATTTTGGTTGAGGAGAGAGGATGGGGCCTCAGTACCTCTAACAAACCTCCAGTTGATTCTGATGCAGATGGTCTGATCCAGGGCAGGGAAATGCTGTATTATACCAGTTGATCCTCAGCCCAAATCCATAAAGTGTTCAGGAAAGGTGGTATTTGCTTCATTTTATATTTTTTATTACAGATGAGGTCAAGGGCTTGCCCAAGGACATATGTTTAACAGTTTGCAATTTAAACAGTGGAAAGGTAATATAGGTTATTTATTGGACGGGAACAGTTCTATAGTCTCCCAGAACTAGAAAATTCATTAATATTTGCTCTAGCCAAATTATTAATATTTTTGTTTACTCATAGGGCTCTGTGATTTAATCTCCATGAGCAACTTGGTGGCTTCTTTGCCACCAAACATGGACTAAACTTCCTGGATTCAAATCTGAGCTCTCCCACTTAGCAGCTATGTGAATTTGGGAATGTTACTTAATCCATTTATAGCCCAATCTCCTTATTTGAGGATTGTAGTGAAGATCAAATAAATCAATGTAGTACTTGTATAGCATTTAGAATAATATCTGGCACAAAGCAGCACCCAAAAAAGATTAGTTACTATTCCCAATTTCCACCAGATGCCTGTCTCAAACAAAGAGACCTGGTGATCCGGAAGCCACTGTCCCTGGGCAAGCAACTAGATCTCTGATAGCTGCAGATACTACAGTCTCTCTGGTTTCACAGGTGGCTATAAACTTAATGAGATATATATACACACGATCCAAAAAAATAACAGATGGGCTCAACACCAAAGCATTTCTTTAAATGCATGGTACTTAATCTCTGTCACTTCCAGAGACCTGGAAAAACTTGTGCCCTTTTAATAAGCTTGTAGAACCAAGTTTGATTTATATGAATAGATACCTAGTCTAGATATTTTGAATAGGGGACTGATATTTTCAAAATACAGCTAAATTGTCTTTGCATAATAAAGGTTAATGATTTGCTTCTTCAGTTAGCTTTATCTGGTTAGTTTATGAAACTACATATTAACCTATTCTTTGCATTCATTTAAATTCATACATTTCTTTTTTGTTGTTGTTGGAAATAGTAAGCAGGTCAGTTACTAGTTAAGATCTACTTGGTTGGGACCAGCAGTTAGCATAATGGCTATGTCACTGGACCCCCACGTAGTCGACTGCGGTTTGAGTCCCGGAGCCGGTGGCTTAAACTCACGCAGGGCGCGTGTGCGTGTGTGCCCAAAATCCTGAGACAAGAATGGAGAAGGGATTGCGGCGTGGCCATCCCCCCTGGGAGGTGATTTCTTGCTTTCTGTCTCTGTCTCTCTCTGTTTTTCTGGCAAGTGCACACACCCTATAGCAAAAACCTCTAAAAAAAAATAATTAAAAAAAAAAAACTTAGAACTATTAAGTTGGTTGCTAGTTACTACTTTTTTCTCACAGAAAAAATGTAAAATTTATTTCAACATTACCATGAATAATTAAAACTATGTTAGATGACAGAAGAAAAAAATTGCCATAAATACCAGTGTTGATTGTCTTACATATATAAATTATGTACTTAATGTGATGCAGCTCAAGTTATTCCATCTGTGCTACACTTTAATTTTTGAAGTAAGATCAAGTGGAATATTAGTCTCGTTTTGGTTTGCCAGGTAAAGTAAAGGAAGATTTGCTCTTGCAGTTAACATAGCAAGCATAGGAATATGATTCCAGTGTAGGTAGAATTCTTCCTCTATTTAGTCTCACATTTCTCCTTCATTGCTGACCTTCATTTCTGACCTTGTCTAAAATTAAACAGATATCAGAAATATAGCTGATCCTTGAACAATACAGGGGTTAGGGACATCAACCCCCTGTGCAGTCAAAAATCCACATTTAATTTCTGGGGGCCAGCAGGTTGCATGGTGGTTAAGGCACTGGACACTCCCACATGGCTAATAAGAGTTTGGGTCCCGGACCCAGTGGCTTGCTTTCTCACTTTCTCTCTCTCTCTCTCTGTGTGTCTCTCTCTGGTCAAATTAAAATAAATGAATGAATGAATGAAGAAAATTAATTCTTAAAAAAAAAAAAAAAACATTTAATTTCTGGTTTCCCAAAACTTAACTACAAATAGCTCACTGTGGTTGGGAAATCTTACCAATAACGGACAGTCAGTGAATATGTATTTTATATGTTGCATGCATTATATACTCTGTTCTTACAATAAAGTAAAAAAAGAAGTTAAGAAAATAGTGAGAGGATACATTTATTGTACTATATTTATACTATATTTTCCAATATATTTATTGAAAAATATACATTTTTAAGTGGACCCATGCAGTTCAAACCCATGGTATTCAAGGGTCAAGTGTATATTATTGAAAAGGAGGAAAAGTAACAAAAAAACTGTAATAATTTTTAAAAAATCATCAGCCTATCTAAGCCAGCGAAGAGACCAACATCTTGAGAAAGTCAGGAGTAAACTAGGAGGCAGGATGGATGCTACTAAAACTCCAGGTATGGCTTGGAACCAGGAGCTCTGGGCTTTGGGCTCAGTATGACCACTAAGTTGGCTGACTCCTTCCCCACTACAGTGTTGGGCCATTTCAGTGGTTCCTCAGCTCAGCAGTATCTGCACCAGATTCACCTACAATGCTTGTGTATTAACTAGACAGATAAATGGTCAAAGCCCGACTTCAGATCTCTTGAATCAAAATATCTAGGAGTAAGGGTAAAGATACATACATCTGCTATCTTTAATGAGAATACTGGATGAGTCTCCCTTCTGACCAGGTTTAGGAACCACTGGACTATATAATCTAAGATATACTCCCTACTCTAAAACACCGCTACTAATATCCTCTCTTTGGCCCATTCCCGAAGAGTCTTACTCCTTCTCACCAAGCACATCCTTGGGACTGCTGGGGAACTGCTTGCTGAGCACAGTTTCCAGGGCATAGCTCAGGTCCATGCTGTGCCTGGTTATCTCTGCCGGGGTGGCACCTGCTGGGAACATCTGGGTTGGCAGCTCTGAGAAGCGGATCTCTGTCCCAGCTCTGGGCTTCATCTCTGGTAGCCGGGCCAGGCCCTCTTGGTAGCTCTTGCACTCTGTGCCATAGCGGGGTAGGTTCTGCTCCACCCGGTCCTTGGTATGCTTCATGGACAGCACGGGCAGCACATCTGAGAAGGCACAGATCTGCCGACTCTCAGGCTGCAGCTTCTCCATTGTAGCCTCACTGATGAAATTGGTGAGTGAAATCCACTTCTTGAGTGTGGAATATGGGTATGGTCCCAGGAACTGGTCTAGCTCCTGGAGATTGGCCCTCATGGCTTCTACTTCAGCCTCTGGGGCTGGGGATAGGTCTACCTCTTCCTGGACTGCGTTCCAGCGCAGGACCACCAGTCCCCGCTGTTGCAGGCTAAGGAAGAAGCCTATACGAGGGCCTACCTCCCTGGGATTGGCCTTGTCCACAGAGCTGTAGTGGAAAAAGTGGATGCCTGGTGGGATCATCTTTACGCCTCGGAACTTAGGCCCCACCTCCCAGGAGTTATAGTCAATGCCAAATTCTGTCCCTTTGGGCATGTTTAGGATGACCACAGTGGCTCCTTCAAAGAAGAGACACTTGGCTAGATCAGGATCCATCTGCATGGCAGCCATGAGACCAGTGGTTAATGACCAAAAAGAAAACTTTCTTCCTTGTCTTCCAGAACAGCTGAAAGAGAAAAAATATCAGATTTCATCAGCACTTGGGGAAGCATGCATCATTTGCTGAACATTTTCTATGTATGTGCTAGGTATTGAATTAGACCCTTGACATAATTATCTCCCTTAATCTTTTTGAGAGGTTTTTGCTATAGGGCACATGTGCTTGCCAGAAAGACAGAAAGAGAAGAGAGACAGAAAGTGAGAAATCACCCCCGGGGGATGGCCATGCTGCAATCTCTTCTCCTCCATTCTCCTCTCGGGATCCTGGACACACTCACACATGTGCCCGGCCTGAGTCCAAGCCACTGGGTCCGGGACTCAAACCACGGTAGAGCATATGGGAGTCCAGCAACATAGCCATTACGCCAACTGCTGGTCCCTTCCCTTAATCTTGATGACAACCCTACACCTATTTTACAGATAACAAAAATGAGAACTAGAGAGAACTTTCGTATTTTGATTTAACAAGCAAGACCACTCATTTCATAGCTAGAAAGACACCAGTTAAAGAAAAGTAATATATGTTCAAGGTCACACAAGGACCCAAATTAGAATCTGGGTACTCTGCCCTGCAGGACGGAGTTCTCACTGTTCACTCTTTGGATAGGCTCTAAAGATCTCTCTCTCATATAACACAAGATGAGGATGCAAAGTCTGATGAACCATTCTAGACTAAGTCACCTTAAACTCTCTGCCTAAAACTTACTGCTGAAGAGTGTCAGAAGATTTGAGAAGAATGATTAAATCAAACACACGCCCAGATTCCCATAAGCCTCAGGGAAGGTCCAGAAATAGAAGATAGAAAGTATGGCTCAGAAGCATCTAAACTTTACAAAAGGCTTGGGAAATGGAGAGCTTTTCAACCATAAATCCTTCTTATTTTATTCATAAAAACATCTAAACTCCAGGTAGTGAAACAACTTCCCAAGGGGCCCACAGTCAGTAGTGGCTTTGGATCATTCATCCAAAATGGATTCGAGTGGGAAAGCTGGCTTAGAAAAAATATATAGAAAGAAAGTGCTTAGGAACACTTATTTTACCAACCTCGAAACTACCCATGAGGACACATTGATAAAACTTTGTAGGCAGACACTGCCTATGTGGTATCTATAAGAATGGTTCCAATGTAAATTAATTTAAACCAATTATTTAATCTTCTAGCCCTAAACCACCTACCTATTTAACTCAATAAAAATTCACCGAATGCCTGTATCAGTCAGGATCTTTACCAGGCCCCCATAAAAACATCCACAGAGTAAGACACTGCCCTCAAGCCATTTCCAATCTAGTCAAACATACGAACAAGACACCAAAATTTCACAAACAAAAACAAGCTGCTTGTTTCATTATGTTTATTCTTTTCATCTTAAACAAAATAAAATAGTGAGGGAAGAAAGACCAATCCTTTTCTAAAAACATTAAGAGCATACTCTATCATCTTTACCCCAAAACTACTGCAAATGGCTCTCACTCTAAATCAGCATTTTTTTCCCTCAAATTGCAATATACACAACTCATTAATGGATTAAAGTATCAATTGAGAAAATTTTAACTGGCATTGCATGTTTTAAAACACACACACACACACACACACACAGAATTTTTTAAAAAAGAACCATCCATTTAATTTATTATTTTAATTTGACCACAGAGAGAAAGAGGGAAAGTGAAAAAGCAAGCCACCAGGTCTGGGACTCAAATCGTGGTCAGCCAGTACCTTAACCACCATGTCACTTGCTGGCCCCCAAAACAGAATTTTTTATGTATAAAAATACACCATCGGTAATAAGAATTGTTTTCTGAAGCTGTGTGTATGTGTGAACGCACACGTGCATGCATGTGTATACACTTGATTATGAAATAAAATGTATTTGTTACTATAGGCCAAGTTTGGTCACTGCTCTAAATTTGTATCTTTATCTACCTATCTGTAGCCCTGAATTCATAACACACTTAATAAATATTTCCTAAATGAATACATATTCCCTTTAGAATAACTGCTCATCAATGAGCTAATTTCCCTTGTGGCATCTGTGTGCTCCTCCTTGATCACGACACTGATTTCATTCTAATTCCGCCTGCCTTTAATGCTCTTCACTGTATCTCTAGCAGTGGCACATGCCTGACAGAGAAGGAGCTGGGAAAAGGTTTGTTGAGTATGCATAGAACACTGCAGCCTACCAACTCATCTCACCTACAGCTCTGAGTTCCTCACGTCCTGGAATGCAGAAAGTCATAGCCATCCAACTCTCTACACCAGATCCCTAAATCCATCAGTGTCCCCCCCAGAGAGTGCTTGCCGATCAGTCCATTCTCCATCCAACAGCCAGACAGATCTTTCCAAAATGCCACTCTAATCATGTCACCATCCACACATAACACCCTCTGCGTGGCGTCCCATGTGGCCCTTGGGAAGCCTAAACTGTTAGGGTGACCGACAAACCCTGTGTGGCCTGGCCCCTGGCAACTCCTCCAGCTTGCTTCATATACTTCTCCCTTCACAAGCTCTGTTCAGCCACACTGGCCCCTTCCAGGCCCTCAAAGAGGAGGCTCCCCCCAGACAGAACACTTCCCTCCCCACTCTGTTAAAGCACGTTTCTGATCTCAGCTTTGTATTTACCTCCTCAGTAAAGCTCCCCTCACCGGGCCAGAGGTCTCCGGTGCACACCCACTCTGCCTTGCAGCCCTCTATTTCAATGATCACTATTACAATTTTGCATGTTTGATTGAGGACTGTCACTTCCACAAGACTTGAGTCTTTTTGTATCCCTGGCACATAGTGGGTGTTTAACAAACATGAGTCGCATAGAAGAAGGATATCCAGTCTTGTAGTACAGGAGAAACCTAAGCTCGGTTCGGAGAAATGACTTATCCAAAGTCAGCAGAGTACGGCAGAAGCAGATGGGTACTGCCAAGGTCTCTGGCCTCCAAGCTCTAAAGTTAAGAAAAAAATTGAAGTTACCTCGGTGCCTCGGGAAGCTCTGGCAACGGTGTCTCTGGTGACGGCTTCTCAGGGAGAAAGGCCTCTAGAGACACCAGCGTCCCAGCACTGGCCCACAAACCGAGACGCAGCCGCTCCGGCGAGGCGGGCCCGGTTCCGGGCTCTCGGCGATTCCCATTCCGAGTGGCGCTGCCACACACACAAAGCAACCAGCGAGAGAAAACAGATGCCAGAAGGCCGTACTCACCGCCTCAGTTCACGGTCCACTGCCGCGGAAACGCACCGGAAGCTCACGTGCTTTGGCGCCGGAAGCGAGCAACAAAGAAAGTGGTCCCGCGGATCCTCCGTCAGGGAAGGAACGGTCCGTGCCTGCAAAATCCTCTCGATGAAATGTTGCCTTTTATGACTCTTGAGTTTCTCGTTTTGGCACCTGAATTGTGGATAACAGCTCTCGTTAAACTGTGCAGTTTATATCCCCTTCCAGAAACAATCACTAGCCATAGTCCCTTGGTCTCCAGCAGTCATGGTCACCGAAGCTCGGTCAAGACGATGGCTACCTAGTTAGTACCCCGTCAGCTCGGTCGTGGTCCTGGTCAGCCGATCTCTGTTAGAGTCACAGTGTCACAGCTAGCCTGCTGTCTCCCAGTATCAGCTTTCAGACACTCAGTTGGAAAGGAGAGCCTCAGACCTACCCCTAGCCCAGAGAGCACCATCCTCAGCCCAGCAGATTCATCCCAACAGGTCCTCCAGCCATAACGACTCAGATCCCTGCAGCCCAAGTCTGTCTTAGGTTATCAACACACACAGGGAGGGAACCAGCTCTTTTTTCTCTACACTGCTTCCCTGGGACCTAGCACAAAGTCAGGCAGGAAGCTCAGCTCAGTACATGTATTACGCAGTTAATGACAGTCATTTGATACTAATAAATGGCTTCTTTTTGTGGGCCTAGCCCTGCACTAGGTGTGGTACCAGTCGGGGTTCCGAACCAGTAGGAGATACGTATTACAGGATTTATAAGGAATTGGCTTATGTGATTATGCTGGCTGGCTAGGCAGGCCACATGGATGTTATTATGATATAGGGAAAGTCAAGACACTTTCTTTTTAGACAGATTTTTGGTATAGGGCACGTGCACTCACTGGAGAGACAGAGAGAGACAGAGAGAGAGACAAAAAGCAGAAATCACTCCCCAGGGGAGATGGCCATGTCACAACCCCTTCTCTTCCATTCTCCTCTTGGGATTTTGGGCACGCACGTACACGTACCTGGCGTGAGGTTTTAGTCACTGGGTCCAGGACTTGAACAAGGTCAACTACGAGGGAGTCCAGCGACGTAACCACCACGCCATAGAAAAACACATCATGACTTTACTGGCAACCCATATTTCTCATCCTTACACTAATCTTAGTAAATAGGTTAATATTCCCAGTTTACAGAAGAGAAAACTGAGGTTCACAGAGGTGTTACACAGCCAGAGAGTGGTAGAGCTAGGATGCAAACCAAAATCTGACTAGCTGTTCTTATTTCTGTGTTGCTTCTCTTTAGTTTGTCTGTCATACTTCCTCAGCGACAGCTGGACACGCCAATCTGTCTCAGTCAAAATTAATCTCTTAGTGAGTTGCATACTAGACTGGGCCCTGCAGTCATGGTTAATCACAATGAGCTGCTGCAGGATTACCCAGAGAGGGCCTTCATCAGTTACAGTCACGCACATCAGTCTCATCCTGGCCTGTCAGTTCCATTTCTTGCATGAAGAAATTCAATCCTTGTCCCCCTCAGCGCACACACACACACACACACACACTCCTAGTCTTAGGTGCTAAGCTCTGTGTTTCTAGTTCCCGCTTCCAGGTGAACTCACCATCTTCTCTGAAACTCCAGGACACTATTCACTGGACACTGAAGGTGTAAATGCTAGCTTGGGAATACCACTTTGTACTTGCACATCCATACAGATCAATGTCTCTTAACCTTGGCACTATTGACTTAGGGCCAGGCAATTCTTTGTTGTAGGCGGCTATTGAATGTTGCTTTAATTACTAAGCACTATTTCTTTCCTTTGAAAAAATAATTCATTAAATGATACAGAAGGACTGAGTAGCAAAAAGTAACTCTTAGCCTTCTCTAGATTGTAGGATGTTTAGCAGTATCCTTGGTTTTCCCCCACTAGATGCCAAAATCACCCCTCAGTTGTGTTAATCAAATGTGTCTCCAGACATTGCTCAATATTCCAAAACTAAGCCCCTCCCCACCACAGTTGAGAAACTCCAATCTAGATGAACAGGCTGCAGATTATTCCTAAGAAACACAGAAGCTGGCCCTGTATCTAGGAGAGACAGAGCTACAGGTGCAGGGTATGTGGGGTCGTCAGGAAGTGTGCAGGGACTCAATGTTTGCAAACCAAGTTTCTATTTCAGAAACCCAGGGGTGAAAGATTGTCAAAGGAAATCTTCAGGGCAAACTCAGGAAAGGATTCACAAAGCTCCTAGCAGCAATTGTCCATGATAACAGACAGGAATCTAGAGAAGGCTAAAGAATTACTTTTTGCTGCTGAGTCCTTTTATATCAGTTAATGGATTATTTTTTCAAAGAAACGAAATAATGTTTAGTAATTAAAACAATAGAGAAATGCTCAGGATATGTTTTTTAAAGTATAGGATGGTATGCACAATATAACATAAAAAAACATAAAAATGGGAAAAAACCCACTTGAGATCCTGGACAATAAAGAAAAGGTCATCTGGGGAGAGTTGCTTGGTAGAATAAAAATAAAGTGTGGCATATGCACCTCAGGTAATCCAAGAGATGTGTTTGGGTTTCACGTGGAATGTTTTTCAATTTTAGTATTTTTACATTTATTTTTACGAAGATCTCTTTTCTTTGGGAAGTTAAACTAGTTTTCCATTTATGGAAGTAATATTGTTTCCTTTTTTCTTTCTTTTTCATGCCTTAGGGCACAGGAACTTGCCCGAGAGACAGAGAGAGAGAGAGAGATACAGAAAGCAAGAAATTACCTCCCCCAAGGATTGGGGGTTGACCACACCACAATCACTTCTCCATTCTTCTCTAGGGATTCTGGGCATGCATGCATACATCCAGCATGCTTCAAGTCGAACCACTGTCAACCATATGGGAGTCCTGCACCTTAACGACCAAGTCACCTGTTGGCCCTGATATTGTTTCCTTTTTAAAAATTTCTCCAAGAGGTTTTTGCTATAAGGTGCGTGTGCTCACCAGAAAGACAGAGAAAGACAGAGAGATGGAAAGCGAGAAATACCCCCCCCTCCCCCGGGGGAATGGCCACACTGCAATCCCTTCTCCATTCTCCTCTCAGGATCTTGGGCACGCACGCACACACACCTGGCATGAATTTAAGCCACTGGGTCTGGGACTTGACCCAAGGTCGACTATGTGGGAGTCCAGCAACATAGCCATTATACCAACTGCTGACCCAAATATATTTTTTTAATGAGTCAATTAAAAAAATAAGTCAATAATGGGACAGGTAATTTTAAGATAGGCCATACATAACGGTTCAGGGCAAAAGCTGGTTGTAGATTGCAGTGTACGTTATCCACTAGGCTCCCACGTGGGGGGTTGCAGGAAGAGAGACCCCCCAATGCAGGTGCTCTTCTATCAGGAAAAAGGTAAGCCATGCCAAGCCCCCTGACTTGACCCTTCCATGTCTTGGGTCTTACATGCCTCCTGCACCCTCTGCCTAGAAGGCGCTCACACAAGTTCTTTGACTTCTGTGGTCTTTCCCTTCACTTGGCTCAAAAATCACCTCGAAGAAGCCCTAACTGCTCACCTTATTTAAAGTGGTCTCCTTTAGTGACCCTCCATCCCCTCCCTTCCACTCTACTTTCCTGGCGCTAATCACTCTGTTAATTGTCTGGCCCTTTCTTTGCCTGTTTCCTTGTGCATTTCCTGAGGAGCCTGTTGTATCCTCAGAGCCTAACCTAGGGCCTGGACCATATTGGGAGTTCCAAATATTTCTTGAATAAAAGTGACCTAAGTGGGCATGTCTCCACTCAGTTTTAGCCCTTTCCACAAGGCCAACCTAAACCGGAAGCCAAGGTGAGTGAGAGAGAGGAAAAGAGAGAGACAGAGAGAAAGAGGGAGAGAGGCCAAGGAAGTCCGTGGTTCAGCATCAAACACATTTATTTCACTTTTATTGAGTATACAAGAACAGAGAGCACACGCAAACAGCACGGAGCACTGAGGTGGGGGGAGCGTGGGGACGAGAGAGGAGAGGGGGTGTGAGTAAAAAGGAACAGGACAGCATTGCAGTTGGTTGGTAAGGGTAAGGTGCTTTTGGAAAAAAAAAAAATACTTAGAGTGATGTTTCTCATGCGATTTCAAGCCAGTCTTGGAATGTGCTTGCAGGATTCAGAAACTGAAACAGGTCCTGGCACTTCCTGTACCCTCAGATGGCAAAGATCCAGAGAAAGCAAAATAAGAGAAAACGAAGATCTGCAAGATGACAGAGTGGAAAAGGCCCCTGGAAAGCATCTGATTTATCCAGCTCATGTTAAAGGTGGAGAAAGTGAGGCCCCCAGAGGGGAGATGGGACTAGCCTGCTATCACATGGAGAGTTAGGGGCAGGGATCGATAGTCACCCAGAACTCCTCAGTGCCCTCCAGGACTTGTTCCACTGTGCTACATGGCTTCGTGGGTGGAGAGGCAGAAAAAAAAGAGGATGACAAATGTAAAAAGGAAAAAAAAAAAAGTAGGTTGAAGACAGACAAGACAAACGTCTCTATTTTGTATGAAGAGGAGGATGGGGAGGAAACGGTGCCCTAGATTTCAGCTCTGCAGGTCCCCTCCTCCCTGGTGGCACTGTCTGCCTCTCTGTGGAAGGTCAGAGTATCTGACCTTGGAGGGGTGATCTCTCCAAACCTTGGCAGCCTAGTAGTTAAGCCTGGTCACTCCAACCCCGCCCCAAAGCCACACACCCAAGTGGCCCAGAGGTTGGAGCCACTCCCTCTCTTGACCCAGAGAGTGGGAGCTTTCAAGTTGAGAAGGGCAGATAGAAGGTTCTGTGGCTTCTGTATCAGGACTGTAAAAAACTGGTGTGGGGAAGTATGTGTTGCACTTGGGGAGCTGGAATGGGCCCACTGGCCTTCTCCAGGGATGGGGTGGGGTGGGGTGATGTATCTGGTTCTGCTGTCCAAAAGCCTCAACCTCCCATTTGCCTCCAGAGGCAAAGGTCAATCTAGTTTCCCTTCCTCAGCCCAGAGCCAGCTAAACAGCTGCGTGTATACCCATGAGTGACAGATAAGCCAGCTAAGGGAGTACATATAGCCTGGATCTTCTGTGAGGGGATCCCTAGGCAATGTCCAATAGGTTGGGGAGAGCCAGGGAATGCTCTCAGATGGGCTGGAGTTGCGAGGCTGGCTCAGGTGGCTTCCCTGACCTCTCCTCTCTCCTCCTACTTTCTCTTTCAGCCCCAGAATAGTGCCTGGCACTATTTACTCAGTAAATATTTGTTGGGTAAACTTAGAAGCAGGACTGGGAGGTGAAATGGGACTGAGAATTGAAATGTGGTGGACACTCTTCTGAGTAAAGGGCCAGGGTTAGGGTTGCTAAGCTCAGGGAGTAGCTTGTGGCAGGCAAGCCTGAGGAAGCCCACATGTACCAGAGGACAATGTCAAGCTTGTGATGGGGTCTTCTCCAAGGGCTCCTGTGCTTGAGGTCATTTTTGGGACTCCCAAGGCACCAGCTCAGAGCTCAGCTGCTGACTGACGGGGATGCTCCAAAGCCAGGGTCTTACACAGAGACAAGCCTTTGAGCAACACTGCCTTTCACCCTGAGCTTGTTCTGGGGCAGGTGAGGCCCTCAGAAATGTAGTTGTGACTTGCAGGGCGTGCCCTATGCTCATGACCTCTTTACCATGGCTACTTTGGCCTAGGAAGAAGGGAATAACCCAGAATATGAAGGGAGGTAGAGGAAAAGACTGAGCTGGGAATTTGCTGACAGCCAGATGAGCGCCACCGTCTACGGGGCCAGGGCACCACCACCCTATGGATATAGAATTAGTTATCACAATGTGGTCAGGGAAGGGACAGGCGTGGTGAAAAAGGAAAAAGAGGACTGGCAACCAAGGCAAATCCCTAGGGAGTTAGGAGGACTGGGCCAGGCGACCTCCACTGCAGGGAGTCTTGCAGCAGAGTCCTAACTCTGGACCCCACATGAGCACAGAGCAGGCCCTGGCTGCTACTGCCTGGGGAAAGGAGAAGGCGTATTGGACTGGCAAGTTGGAGACTACCTCTGTGTTGCTTCCTTCTTGCCAAACTCCCACCTCTCCAGCTGGGGACCCCACCCCTCCCCACCAATGGACCAATTACAAACACCACATACAGTATTACTACACTGACCCCATCAGCCCCTACTGGGATGCAACCCACACCCAGAATCCAGTCTCCTCAGTTGGGCCAGTTCGGAGAGATCTAGGAACCTTAGGATACATCAATCACAGTCAGATCATTATCATTTTAAAATGTCAGCTTCATACTTACCAGCACTGTTTATTTTAATATTTGTTTCCTGTTATATGTCATATACATAACTTAAAAGCACATCCATACAAATTTCCTACAAACTGCACCTTCATAATGAGAAACCAGAAACATACAATGTCTACTCCCCTTCCTGTGGCTTAGTTTTCTGTTCTTGCTTTTTCTTTTCTTGTTCTCATTTCAAATGAGCGTTTGCAGTGGCCCTCAGCAGGACCAGGACACAGAGGATGGGAGGTAGAGGGTGGGGAAAGGGAGGAGGGAGCCGAGACAGAAAATGACGACAAGACGTGTGAGAGTCGAGGGTGAGGGGAGGCGAAGAAAGGAAGGTGGATTTTGCAGCCCAGTGTCAAGACCCAGAAAATAATAATCCAGTGTTCCCCCTCCTCCTTTCCGAGTGGGGAATTTTCTTTCTTTCTTGGAAAATGGTTGACCGTGCATGTCTTGCTGCTGCGATGACTCTTGCTTTGCTGCACAAGCGTTTCACTTTGCATTTGAGTGGGCAACCGATGCCGGAGAAGAACAAATGGAATGTTTGTCCACTAACTGTAACTTGCAGAACCAGGGTCATACGGTACTTCTATAGGCATTGTGGCCTGGCTTGCTTCCATTGTTTGGCAGGGAACAGGGGGGAGGCAAGGGATTATGGTTGTTAGAATATACTTTTTCCCAAATAAATCCCACCAGTTCTTCAATTTGTCTGCAAAGGAAATGTAGGCGTTCAGATGTTGGTTATTGCTGTCGGCCGACTGCTTCGCCAGGCCCAGCAGCAGTGCAAGGACGCGGTGTTTCCTGTATATATATCTATATCTATATATATATCTATATATATATGCTTTTCCCTTCCCAGTCTCTCGTCAGTGACAGTACGTCGCAGCTGGGACGTTGGTGTTGTGTTGGAGAATCCAGAATGAAGGCCCCTTCTTAATGGTTCTCTGGCTTGGGTTTGGACCAGAAATGCCAGCATCTCTTCACAGAGGTCAGGATTCCTGGGAACCAAAGGCAGGGGGTTAGGGGGTGTAAAGGAAGGAGGAAGACAAGAAAAAAGTAATAAGAAAAGTCAGTAACTTGTGCCACTCATCTTTAAATACATGGCTAAAGGCTGTATTGCTGAGTAAAGCCACCCTATAGCACCTGCCCTTCACTGTGGCTCAGGTACACAGCTTCAGGGCGGCAGCTGAGAACGAAACCAGCTTCTGTCTGTCTTCAGAGCCCATGCGTGTCTGCTTATTTCTGTACAGGGAAATCTTTTACATTGGCCTGAAATTTGTTAAAATGTCCTTTAACCCAGAGAAGCTAAGGCCACAGTCATTTCACTATTTATTTCTATCTTTTCTCAGTTCTAAGAAAGGTTTAGTCATGATTGCAGATGTTCTTTTCAGTTGTTTGCCTTTTTGTTTGCCATGGGCTTGGTGTCCTGAAGATTAAACTCCAGAGAGCAGTATTTTTTTTGTGTGTTTTTTTAAAAGAATCATTTATTTAATTTTATTTATTATTATTAATTTTTACATTTCCTATAGGGCATACACTTGGGGGTGGGTGGAAGAGAGAGAGAGAGAGAGAGAGAGAGAGAGAGAGAGAAAGCAGATCACCAGGTCCAGGATTTGAATTACAGTTGGCCATGTGGGAGTCCAGCACCTTCACCACCACACCACCTGCTGGCCCTGAGAGCAGTGTTTAAATGAAGAAATTGGAGCCTGAATTCCAACTCAGGTTTGACTTCAAAACTCAGTATTTAATGGCATGGGATCTGGAATCAGACTCCCTGAGTTCAAATCCCCCTCTGTGGCTTGCCAGCTCTGTAATCTTAGGTAAATTTCTTAATAATGTTAAGATTCAGGTGCTTCCTCTATAAAATGGGTTCTGCCTCAGACAGTTATAGGGAGGAGTCAAAGCAAGGGCTCAGTAAATGGTAAGTGCTAAATAAATACTGGCTATTCTTCATAGACTATTGCTGCCAGTAATTTTTTTTAATTAGTTTATTTAAATTTGTTATTATTACTATTATTTTAATCTGATGAGAGGAGTGCGAGAGAGAAAGTAAGAGAGCAAGCTGCCAGGTCTGGGACTCAAACAGCAGTCAGCTATGTGGGAGTACAGCACCCTAATCACCACACCACTGGCCAGCCCCACTGTTCATAATTTAACCATCATCATTCTGATCTCCTTGAAGGCAAAAGCTCTTCTACCAATCATTGTCTTTCCAGAGACTAGTATCAGGCGTGGCACATAACTACTACTCAAAACCATTTAACAAATGAAATGTCAACCTTGCCTTTTACCCTCATAGAGTCAAGTGCTAACAGTCCCTCTGGGCTTATTCAACAAATGGGAAAACTGAGGCCCTGAGGGTTTCAGGACTTAGCAAGTTGGTGGCAGAACCAAAACTAGAATCCAAGGTTCCTATTTTGGAAAAGGTGATTTTTTTTTTTTTTGAGAGGTTTTTGCTATAGGGTGCATGTACTCATCAGAAAGATAGAGAGAGACAGAGAGACAGAAAGTGAGAAATCACCCCCCAGGGGGGATGGCCACACCGCAAATCCCTTCTCCTTCATTCTCTTCTCGGGGTCTTGGGCATGCACGCACACATGGCTAGCATAAGTGTAAGCCACCAAGTCCGGGACACGAACCACAGTCGACTACATGGGAGTCCAGAGACATAGCCATTACACCAACTGCTGGTCCAGAAAAGGTTAATTTTTAACCTCATTTTGTTAGATTTTTGTAGGTCAGGAAGCTGAGTGAGTACTGCTCTCTTGCTAACAGGGTTTGGGAAATGGTTCCTCTCCGAAGGAGGTGGAGAAAGGGGAAAAGACAGAGAGAAACCACACACCTGGCCTATAAGGAAGGTTAGTTACAGGAGTGAAAAGAAAAGGCTGTGTGTGAGATGGGTGTGCTTCCAACGCTCACAGCAAGAACTTTAAACAGAAAAAATTTTAAGCAGGAAGGCCAAAAGTCAACTAGAGCAGGGACAAATGTTTTTGGAGGATTCAGGGAAGGTAGAGAAGATGAAGACTAACATTGTGAAAACAGGGCATTCAGCAGCAGGCTGGTGGTAGAAGCTTATAGCCTGATTTATTCAGGGTTCTCATCATCCTCTAGACATGGCAAGAACTCACAGGGGCCTGGAAGCAGGTTCACCTCACCGAGCACTTTTTCATGAAACATTGATCTAGTACATTGCAGCTAATTATCACAGCAGTTTCCCTTTGCATTTGGGTGTAATTAATGTTGATGGAAAATGTATACAGTGAAAAGACTATGCATGATTTCAAATTATTTTTTTGTACTAAATAAATTTGTACATTTTATTTTATTTTATTTTATTTTATTTTATTTTATTTTTAATTCGCCAGAGGGTGTGTTTGCTAGAGAGAAAAAGAGAGAGAGAGAAATCATCCTTTATGAGGCATAGTCATGCCGTAATCCCTTCTCGTTCATTTCTCCCTCCTGTCAAGGTTTTAGGCACCCATGCACACTCACTCAGTATGTTTCTCAAGCCACTGGAGCCAGGACTCAAACCTTGGAGTTGCCCATGTGGGATTCAGCTGCCTTAACCACCAGGTCACAGGCTGGTCCCATACCTTTTTTTTTTTTGACCAGAGGCATGTGTACTTTCCAGAGTGACAGAGAGAGAAGGAGAGAGAAAGTAAGAAAGCACCCCCCATGGGGCCTGGTCATCCTTTAATCTCTTCTCCTTCATTTTCCATTTTTTTCGGAATTTGGGGCATATGTGCACATTCACCTGGAATGTTTCTCAAGCCATTGGGTCCAGGACTCAAACCATGTAGTTGCTATGTGGAATCTGGTCACCTTAAATATCAGGCCACAGACTGGCCCTAAACTTGTATTTTAATTCCATTTTTCCACAGACTTTTTAAAGCCCCCTTTAGATTAACTCCATTTTATACATGAAGAAACTGAGGCCCACAGAGGTTCCTCTGGGTGCACAGCTACCAAGGTGATTATGGCTTCAAAGCCTGAATGTATTCTTTCTACTCACAGCTGCTACATCCAAAGTGAGGATATTCTTTTTACTGTACTCTTTTTTTTGTTTGTTTTTTTAGGGAGTTTTTGTTTTGTTTTGCCTTTTTTTAAAAAAAAGAATTATTAATCTAATTTTATTTATTTATTCATTTATTTTTTAAATTTTGATGAGAGAGACACACAGAGAGAGAGAGGGACAGTGAGAAAGCAAGCTACCAGGTCTGGGGCTCAAACGGTGGTCGGCCATGTGGGAGTGTCCAGTGCCTTAACCTACACACTGGTCCCTTGTTTTGTTTTGTTTTGTTTTTTTAAGAAAGATTTTTGCTTTTGGGTGTGTGCGCTCACCGGAGAGACAAAGAGACAGAACAAGAAATCACCCCTCAGGGAGGATGGACACACCACAATATCCTTCTCCTCCATTCTCCTCTTGGGATTTTGGGCATGCACGCATACATGCCCAGTGAGAGTTTCAGGCAGATGGGTCTGGGACTTGAACTGCAGTTGGCCATGTCTTCAAAAGTCTCTGGACACTTTAGAAGCATCAGGAACATCTAAACAATACCTTATCCAATTTATTCTTTTTAGTTTATCAGAGCAGAGTTCATACATAGCACCTTGTTAGCCTACTTTCAGTCTGGAGTAATAATAGTCACAGTGAACTTTAAAAAATGCCTATTTAATTTTATTATTATTATTATGTTAAAATTTACTATAGGACACCAGAGAGAGACAGAGAGGGAAAGTGAGAAAGCGAGCCGCCAGGTCAAGGACTCAAACCATGGTTGACCATGTGGGAGTCTAGTACCTTAACCACACGCCACCTGCTGGCCCCCATAGTGAACTTTTATTGAGCACTTATACTATGTGCCAGGTACTATGCTAACTATCATGTATGTATGATCTGTATAACACTAAGAGATAGATTCTGTGAAAAATCAGTGTGGCGGGGAAGTTAAGACCATAGGGCAGAGCCAGCAGGTGGTTTGATGGTTAAGGGGCTAAATCCCACATGGCCAGTTTTATAGTTTGAGTACCCAGACCTGATTGGTTACAAAACACACCAGGCACATGTGTGTGTATGTCCATATTCCTGAAAGGAATGTGGAGGAGCAGGGATTGCAGCATGGCTAACCCTTCCCTGGAGGTGATTTCTCACTTTCTCTCTCTCTCTCTCGCTCTTGCTCTCTTCCTGGTGAGTGCACATGCCCTATCACAAAACACAGAAAACAATACAAAACAAAAACCATAGTATGTCCTTGGAATCTAACAGATTAGGTTTGACTCTAATCTGTCTGTCATGTTTCCAGCTCCATGACTATGAACACCTCTGAACCTCGGTTTCTTGATTTGTGTAAGAGTGAGCATATAATACTACTACATAAGGCGAGTGCATAGCCTGGTGTCTGGTACGGGGCATGCACTCCATAAAATACAGAAATTGTAATTATTGTGACTGTCATTACAACTTGGTGGATTAGAAAAGCAGTCTGAGAAGTTTAAATAACTGGCTCAAGGTCACACAGCTAATAAAGGACAGAGCTTGAGGTTCAACGGTAGGTCTGTAGGACTAGGGTTCTTCCTTTGGGTTCCAAGACATAGCCATCCATTAAGCCAATGCTTCTTCAAGCACTTTTTCTTCTAATTCAGTGGAAACCTCTCCAGAATTAGTAAGTCTGACTATACTGAGTTGGAGGTGGTTCCTACATGGTGATCAGTAATGGTGAAAGCATGTGGGTGGAAAAGGCTGGAGAGAAAGAGAGACAGAAACAGACAGAGAGAAACTTCTGCTCTCTAGGCCAACATAAACAAGGTGACCTTTACTGGATGATCCAGAAGGGGGGGGGGCATGGTGGTGCGGGGCTGTAGCATCAAAGAAAGAACTAGAGAGGCAAGGAGGAGGGATTGAGATGGCAAAGGGAGCAGGGAAGTGGGTGGAGTGAAAGACTGCATGGCAGGCAGGATGTGGAGGCTGGGAACGGAGCTCTGAATGGCTGGGGAAGTGGGAAGGCGGGAGCCTGGGGGCCTGGCTGTGAATACCCTGGGAAAGAGGAGGAGGAAGAGCTAGACAGGAATGGAGAACAGCTGAGAAATAGGCAGCAGACACCACAGGAAGGCAAATAGCTGGAGAGATACCCTGGAAGGGAGCTTGCTCCTGCTTTGTTCTGTTCCCCAAAGAGAAGAAACTGGCCCATGGCCACACACCAGTCAGTGGAATGGCCACTGTGTCAGGTCCCTGGAGCCTCAGTACTGAGTTCTTTGCACAAGTGGCTCTTAGGCAGGGACTCCATAGGAAGAGGTACAAAGATTCTCAGGCCTTTGCTCAGCCTTTTTAAAGGAGACTTGATGGTGAAGGTTCTCTAGTAGCTGTGCTTTTTTTTCTTTTCTTTTTTTTTTAAAGAGAGATTTTTGCCATAGGGCACGTGTACTTGCTGGAGAGACAGGGACAAAGAGAGAGAAAGCAAGAAAGAGAAATTACCTCCCAGGGGGAGGCCAGATCGCAATCGCTTCTCCTCTATTCTCTTGGGATTTTGGGCACACACGCACACACACCCAGTATGAGTTTCCAGTGTGAGTCTTAAGCCTCCAAGGTCTAGGACTTGAACCACAGTCAACCGTGTAGGAGTTCAGCAACATAACCATTACACTATCAGCTGGTCCCAGAGGCTATGTTTTAAACAAGCTTTCCCAGGCAATACACCCGGCTCAGCACCAGTTTGGTTAGTGGTCTATATGACACTATTCTGAGATCTGGGGGAGAGAAAGCAAGCATAACTGGACAACTGAAGGGTCATGAGAGACAATTACATGTGTGAAAATCTGAGAAAGGTTGGCCAACTTACCTTCTTCTAGACCAGGAGCCACATATGGAGTTGAAAATTTTCCTAGATAATAGATTTTCTAGGGACCAGCAGTTGGTGTAATGGCTATGTCGCTGGACTCCTATGTAGTCGACCATGGTTTGAGTCCTGGACCTGGTGGCTTAAACTCACTCCAGGCACGTGTGCGTGCGTGCCCAAGATCCCGAGAGGAGAATGGAGGAAAAGGGATTGCGGCATGGCCATCTCCCCCCAGGGAGGATTTCTCGCTTTCTGTCTCTCTGTCTTTCTGGTGAGCATATGCACCCTATAGCAAAAAACCTCTCAAAATAAATAAATAAATAAAGATTATATATTTTCTAGATAACAATTCCTGTTTTCTACATATTTTACCTTTTTAACTTCAAAATTAAAATCCTAAATTTTAATTTACATTTAAAAAGATACAAAGGGGGCCAGATTGTGGGACACTTGTTTAATGTGATGCTCTAAAGGCCATTCCACGTGGGAAGGTTCTGGATTTTTATCTGGAGGCCTCTCTGAGTATGACAGGCATGCACATGCCTACGATCAGGAGCTGGCTGAGAACGGATATGGATCACCATGTCAAGACCAATTGGAAGTGTTCTCTCTCATAGAATAATTAAATGCACAATCTTAAAGAATATATAACAAAAAAGTAAAGGTAATCTCAATAATATATATTTATTTAACCTAATATACCTATTATCATTTTAAAATATAACTAATAAAAAAGTATTGAGGTAGTTTACATGCTTTCATATTAAAGTCTTTCAAATCCTACATGTGTTTTATCCTGAGAGCTCTCCTTTTACCCTCTTTTTGGATTAGCCACTTCAAAGTACTCAATTGCTACATGTGGCTAATGGCTACCATGCTGTATGGCACAGAAAAGTCATTTCCATCATTGCAGAAAGTTCTTAGGGGACCAGCAGATGGCATAATGGTTATGTTGCTGGACTCTCATGTAGTCGATCTCAGTTCAGGTCCCAGACCTGGTGCTGGGCACGTGTGTGTGTGTGCCCAAGATCCCAAGAGGAGAATAGAGGAGAAGGGATTGCGGCATGACCATCCCCTCAAGAGGTGATTTCTTACTTTCTGTCTGTCTCTCCAGTGACTGCAAGCGCTCTATGGCAAAAATCACTCTAAGAAAAAGAAAGAAAGAAAGAAAGAAAGAAAGAAAGAAAGAAAGAAAGAAAGAAAGAAAAAAAAAAAGTTCTGTTGGACAGCACTGGTCTAGACCAGGGATTAGCAGCCTTTTGAAGTGATGGGAAAATGTTTCAGTGCAATTTATTTATTTATTTATTTTTTGAGAGATTTTCACTGTAGGGCGCGTGCGCTCACCAGACAGACAGAGAGAGACAGACAGAGAGACAGAAAGTGAGAAATCACCCCCCAGGGGGGATGGCCATGCCACAATCCCTTCTCCTCCATTCTCCTCTCGAGATCTTGGGCACACACACACACGCGCCTGGCGTGAGTTTTAAGCCATCGGGTCCGGGACTCGTATCACAAGTCGACTACGTGGGAGTCCAGCGACATAGACATTACACTAACTCCTGGTCCCCAGTGCCTTTTATTTTGACATTAAGGGAATGGTAATCAAAGGAAGAGGAAAAAAATACTCTTGGATCTCTACAGAAAATATGTTTCATTTATTCAAGGAAAAGGGTCAAAGGAGATCAGCTTTTTGTGAGGTCTTTGAGATGAATTTTTTCCTACTGTGGCATAAGGTGTGAAATGTGTAAAGTGTACAAATCTAAGTGAAAATAAGAGTTTGATGACTTTTGTATATGTATACATCCATGTAACCCACTTAGTTGAAGATAGCGAAATTTCCAGGATCCTAGAAGGTTCCCTTGTGCCTCTTCCCTATCAATATCATAACCTAGAAGTAACACTATTTTAAATGTCATTGTTGTTGATTAGCTTTGTCTGTTTTTGAACTTTCTATGAATGGAATCATATGGTATGCACTTTTTCTGTCTGATTTAATTTCACACAACTCAATGTCTCTGGGATTTTGCATTATAGGTCTGATAAAATTTGGTACATTTCTAGTGCATGAAGAACCTCTCTCCCCATTCTGACTGCTAAGTCCCTATCTGCCTTGGTACCACCTCATTCCTCTTATTGACCAAGGCATCCTATAGTAAAGTAGGAAATATTGGAGCCCCTAAGATTCTGGCTTCTAGAGGCTTGAGAAGCCAAGGGTTTGTAATCCAGCAAGACAGAAAGGACCAAGGGCTCTGGTCGTCATGTCCCCTTAGCCACACCCAGGGACCTGTGATGAAGACAGAGACTAAGGGACAGGAATATGGCACTGCACTGGGCCTGGTAGAACTTTTCTGCTTTTCTGACTTACAACAATGGCCTTCAAGATCATGCATGTCTCCATCTGTCCCACCTCAGTACTTCCTGTCAATCCTCTCTCCCCTTTTCTTACCATCTCTGGATTTACTTTTCTGGGTCTGGAGCCTGAAATTCCAAAGAAACCAAGAAACCAGTCTTCCTTCCCCTCCCTGCTCTGACTCATTGTATCTGAGGGAGCTGTCACCCTCCTTTAAGCTGCAAACCAGGAAGGCAAGGGGTCAGAGCTGTGTTAGGGACCAAGCCACTTGAATTCTGAAATAGAAATGACCCACTGAGGCTCTTCCTACTGCTTCCTCCCTCCACAGCTACTGACCCTCAAAATCCTTACTTACCTGTGGCTTCTTGTCCCTCTCCTCCGGGGATGGGTCTGTTTCTCTGTATACGACAGCTTTGGTTACCAGCATGTCAGGATGCTGCAGTTTGGCCTCCTTGATGGCCAACGCCAGGGCCTGGAGGGAAAGAACAGCGAAGTGAGGGACCACAGAATGTCAAATATGGCAGAGGATGCAGAGAAAGCAGGCCCCTGAGTATATAGCTGGCAAAACCAAGGTGCAGGGAGGGGCAAGGTCAAAGGGTTAAAGGGAGAGACCTGTGCTTGATGCTTCTGGCTACCGTTCAATGCCTCTTTCTCGGGACTCGTTATCTGAACAGGGACAGCAAGAAGTGGACACCTCTACCCATAGGGTAGTCATCCATGGGTAACCCAATATAGGAGGATTAGGGATAGGCAACACCACTGGGAATAACACTCCTTATCTTCATACCTGGTCTTGATCGACATCTTCGTCCCCAGTAATGATGATTCGCTTCTCAATTCTTGTTTCAGAAAACCCTCCTTTCACAGTCTGCAGAGGGAGAGGGAGGTGAGGTCACTCCTGGGTCCTGCTGGGGTGACTGCTGCAGCAGGGGACCAACCCAAAGCGTCTCTCAAGGACAAGGCGGAGAACCAGCAGTTCCCTTCTCTCCTGATTTCCTCATATCTTCCTTTTCTTGTTTTGGGATTTCAAACTGCAGACTTTGCCTGGTTGCCAATAACTCTCTCAACTACCAAACTGTCCCATCTAGGTCTTCTAAGCCCTGCTCAAATGATGCCTCTGGAACCCTGGTCGGCAATGCCTCGAGGACTCCCTGTGCTGGTACTTTCTGAGCACCAAGGCTGACTTCTCATAATTCTGGGCCGCTCTGCCTTGTGTTGACCCCACGTGAGCACATGGCCTTGCTCACCTTACCAGGCTGCAAGCTCTTGAGGGCAGGACCTGTATTTTGTTCACCTCTGTATCCCCTCTTCTCCCATTCCCTACCCCAATCTGACCACTGCAGCACTGAATGCAGATTTGTTGAATGAACACATGAATGAAATGTGAATGGTGACAAGGTTCTATCTTAAATGACTTCTGACAATACTACAAGAGAAAATTGCATTGATAATATTTATTGCCTCCGCTGCTTTCTAAAGGTGTAGGGTTTGGGTGCAAGTGTAGACATAGCACACAGGCGGATCCTGTTTGACTTATTTAAGAAGGTTGGTGGCAGACTCTGGCTGGAGTCCAGAGTGGACAGAAAGAAGAGGGGGCTCCCAGTTGGCAGGGCCAAGAGGGACTTTGGGAAGAAGTTTTGCAAGCTAAATTCTGTGGGTATGTGATGTAAAACCTTCCCATAAAGCTCTCAGAGAAGTTGACGTTGCTCACTATGCTTCTGGTGAAAGCGGGCTCTTTCCAGGGAACAAGAAAGAAGTGCTGAATCCCGACAGCAGCAGGCAGGGGCCAGGATGGAATGTGTGCACGAGAGGCCAGTGCTACCAACCGGACTTCACCCTGGTGGCTCAACAGTTCCTTCAACTCAACCTGGTTCCTCCTCCAGGCTCTAGCCCTGGCCAGGCCCTCACCTGCCTTCCTCCTGGCTACTCAGTCATGGATGCGTCATCTGCCAGCCTCCCAGAGGAGGCTAGGTCACGAGAGCTGCACCCAGAAATGCCTCCCTCCTTCGGCCCTTCTTCTTCTCAGTCCCACTCCACCTTGTACCTGGTTCAGGTCCTCTGCCCCTAGGCCTGAGTTAGTATCATCTGTTTCTGTAATTGTCCTTTTTATCTCTTCTATCTATCTGCACATCCGGTGGGATCCTAATATGTTCTCTTTACACCTACTGTCACTGGGAAACTGCCCAATTTACAATCCTTCATGGCTTTCCAGTTTCCCTTAGACTCAGTTCCTCTGAGTCAAATCTGTCCTGGTCTCTCCTATATGCTTCTGTATTCTGCTTCCCTGCCA
The DNA here is from genome assembly GCF_000334495.1 of Tupaia belangeri chinensis. Lineage (NCBI taxonomy): Eukaryota > Metazoa > Chordata > Mammalia > Scandentia > Tupaiidae > Tupaia > Tupaia belangeri. The sequence goes on along the minus strand of NW_006159579.1, from coordinate 3,632,528 downwards.
ACCAACTTCCCCAATTACCTCTCCTGCACGGCTCCATCTCCTGTCCCCACAAACACCCTCATTTAAAGCCACCCCCGGCAACTACAGCAGAGACCAACATAGAGTTGACGCTCACTAACATTCACAAACACGAATAAGACAACGTGCAGTTTCTGTGCTCATCTTTTGCTTTGATCAGAACGCTTGCCTCTGTCTTCTCCTCCCTCAAGAGTCTTACTGGCTTCCCAAGATCTTACTCAAAGCCTTCTTTTATCCAGGAGACACTTCCTGACTCTCATGAGCCTCCTGTAAATCATCCTCTCTAAAGTCTTCCAGCACTTAAGGTCTCTAAGGCGTGATCACCACAGCTCACAATCACTTTGAAGGAGAGGGTCTCGTCCCCCCAGGCTGGCTGTCAACATTGCAGGGGCAGGGCCAGAGCCTAGGACAACACTTAGCATGGGACAAGGTGCACAGCACTTCAGAAACAAGTGATACCACGAGTCTTGTGTGTCCACTTTACAGATTTAGAAGTCAAAGCAGAGCAACAGCCATGGCCTTCCCGCCCGAAGCCCGGCTGGGGCGTGGCACATCCTGCTGCTACTCACTTTGGTAACATGGGTGGTGGTGGAGGTGGAGAGGGTTTCCGCAGTGGCGCCGTAGGTGCTGGTGAGGACATCTTTCCCGATGATCTGCGGAATATAACCACCCCCCACCCCAGGGATCAGGTAAGGACACTGGGCTCTGCAGGGGTGAGGGAGCAGGTGGGGCAAACTAAGGGATGAACAGGGGCCCCATGGAGGTGAAGTTTGGAAACCACGATGCTTCTGACCACTCAGAATTCAAACACACTAGAATCTTCAGAATTCTAGAGCCATAAAATTCTCAAATCCTAGAATCTAAGATTCCTAGATCTGAGATGTCTGAGGCACAGAATTCTAACACCCTAGAATTTAAGAATCCTAGAATATTAGAAGAACAAACAGAGGGATCCAAGGTAGAAACAACCTTCTTGATCCCCATCCTCTGTCCACCAGGAACACGCTCTCACCAGAGCAATGAGAACAATAGACTTGGAAAATGCAAGGTCTGGAACAGACTCAGGGGCATGGGGCATCCACAGACAGAGCCAGGTCCAGAACCCAAGCCTCTGGACTCCTAATTCATTGCTCTTCCTGGTCAGTAAGGAGTCAGATGCAGAAGAACCACCATAGACATCACCAAGGTGAAGGGCCACTCTCCCCACATAGCCTGCCTCCATGTCTAGGGAGGGGAACAATTGATGACACTCTGGAAGGCACGAGGGAGCCCTGTGGGCATCTGAAAAGGACCCCGTTTCCTGGCTCTGCCCTTAAAAGGGCACCTTCTGGGCTCACCACTATACTTGCTGAGGGCCACGTGTGGGCCCATGCCCACATCCTCAGCTCAGGTCCCCCTAGCCTGAGCTGGCCCTGCCCACTTACCGGAGAAAGAGAACGGATTTCCGTGGCCACCGTCTGTGGGCCGGGGATCATGGCAGCTGCCCCCTTCCCGGACTTGAGACTGTTCTCCTGGGGAAACAATAGCGCTCAGATGGCCAGGTCTCAGGTGGGCGGGCCCCCAGGGTGGCCGGAGCATGTGGTCACATAGCTCCCGAGGCCACAGGTTGAGTAGCAATGTCAGAAGCAGGGAATTGAAGCATCATTCCATTTAGTCCCTTGTTCATTGCTCGCTCACTCACACGCTCACTCACACACTCACTCATCCACACACTCACTCATTAAGGAGCACCTGCTGAGTGCCTGACATTAGGGACACTAGTGAACAAGACATGGCATTGCTCTCTGGAAGCACTAACAGAGGAGTCAAGACATTCAGCCTCGCAGTGGCCCTGCCACATTCAGCCACGTGATGTGGGGCAGAGTCGCTTCCTCTCTGCAGACCTCAAGGGTTCATCTGTAAAAAGGGACCTCCACCCCACTTCTACACAGAGACCTAACAGGAGAAAGGGCCTTGCAAACTGAATCTGCAGGAGCATAGGCTACCTTTTAAAAGCGTATTGGGTCATCCGAAAAGTCATGACACATTTTTATACAGAAAAATATGTCATGGGTTTTTGGACAACTCAATAATAAAAGTTGCTGTTTTCGGAGTACTGGCTCTGTGCTACAGCATTACAGTAAGGATGTTACACGTGATCCCATTTAAGCCTCATAGCAACCATAGAAAATCTTTTTTAATATCACTATTTTACAGATGAGAAACTGGAGGGCAAGAGAATGTAAGTGGCTTGTTCAAGTCCCCGCAACAAGTAAGTGACAGAGCCAGCAATGAACTCCATGTCTCCCAGGAGGAGAAAGTCCGACCCGCTCCTTGTGCACCAGCACTCCGCCCTCAGAGCTCTCACTCTTCAATCAGCTCTCCTGGCCTGTGGCGGATCCTAACAGCCAGATCTTTCCAGAACTGCCCCTGGACTTACTGTCCCACATGTGGCCAGCGGCCCAGCTTCTACCTCCTACTTCTGCATCATCTCAGGATTCAGCCTCAGATTTGGTGAATGCAAGATCTGGAAGAGACCTTGCAGTGACAGACTCGGGGTCATGGTGCGGCCGTCAGAACTGTGTCCATTTTATAACTCCTCAGTGGATTGAACCCTGGCACCAGTCTGTGTGTACATGGCACTAGATCTACACGTTGGCCCGCCAGGGGTGGGTGAGGACAAATCTTTGCCCGCCTGCCTCCAGCCACGGCTCAGTGTCTGGTTACCTGGCCCTCCATCACAAGGTCCTGTCGCAGATGCACCCAGAGTCCCAGAATGCGGCCCGGCAGCAGGCCTCCCAGAGCAGCTCCCAAGCTCGATGCTTTCTTTTCCCAGCTTAGGAGATAGCCACTAGGTGCTTGGAATCCTCCTGTCACTCCAAGACCATCTCCCCTAATGCCTCTCACTCTCTCATGGCTCCCTCTCTCCCAGAGCAAAGTCTCACCCCTACCCTCACCCTAAAGAGATAAGGTCACAGTTGAAACATGGGTCCTTTAAAACAAGGTACCATCTGCTCTCCTTGCCTCTCCCGTATCTTCAGCCAGACCCCTCTCCTGTATCAAGAAGGGGCAGCTCCTCTCTCTAGACACCCTCTCTCCTCCTTCACAGTCAGGGCTCCCCTTCTTACTTGCTGTACTCTCTCACCTCAGCTACTCAAGGGCTTCCACTACCTCACTGAGGTCAAAGTCCCTTATTCCTTTAGCCCAGATCTTTGTTGAACCCTAGACTTTTACATATCAATTGCTGCAGGACCAGTAAGTTGGCATGATGGTTAAGGCACTGGACTCCCATACGGCCAACCATGGTTTAAGTCCTGGACCCGCTGGTTCTGTAGCTTACTTGTTGTGGGGTGTGTGTGTGTGCCCAAAACCCCAAGAGGAGAATGGATGAGGTGATTTCTTACTTTTCCTCTCTCTGGCAAGCACACATGCCCTACGGCAAAAAACTAAAAAAAAATAAAAAATAAAAATTGTTGGACCAGCAGGTAGTATAGTGGTTAAGGTGTTAGACTCTCATGTTGCTGACCACGGTTTGAGTTCTGGACCTGGAAGCCTGAAAATCAGGCCAGGCATGTGTGTGTGCATGCCCCAAATCCCAGGGGTTACAAAATTCCAGGAGGAGAGGGCATTGTGGAGTGGGTCATCCCTCCTGGGAAGTGATCTTTCCCTTTCCTTCCCTCTGTGTCTCTCTGGTGAGCACACGTGCCCTATGATAAAAACAAAAACAAAAAAACAATTATCTCCTAGATATTTTCTCCTATAAAAATCCCACAGGCACCTCACGCTCATCAGATCCCAAATGGAATTTTCTGCCTCCGCCACCCCCAACACACACCTGCTACCTCAGAGCACTTTCCTCTAAAACTTTCTGTGTTCATCAGCAGTTCTCAAGCCAGACTGGCATCACCTGGAGGGCTTGTGAAAGGACAGACTGCTGGGCTGGGTGGTGGTGTGGGACGAACACAATTGGACTCACCTGGGAAAGGTTCTAGGTTCCTATCCTGGGACCTCCCTGAGCACACTGTCTGCATACCTGCCCAAGATCCAAGCCAGCTGAGACTGGAATAGACTGCTACCCTATTGGGAGTGCCTGACTCTGTCTCTTTCTCTGTCTCTCTCTCATGAAAGAAGGAAATAAAATTTTAAAAATGTCCCAGGTTCAGAGGGTCCGTGTTTCACTGCTTTTCCCCAAATGCTGTGCTCCTCTACACCCTTCCCTTTGCACCTGCTGCTCTTACGGCCTAGAATGCCTTCTCTCGCAGGATCTCGCTTTGAGAACTGCTGGCTAGTAAACAGCATCCCAGCCCCTTTCCTCCTGTTGCCTGATCATTCTACAAATGACTAAATCCTGTACCTCCTTCAGGCCTCCTCAACCCTGGTCCCTCTCTGCACCCACCTCCTCCCACTCCACCCCACCCCAGCCTGGACACCGCCCTCTAAGCTAGTTCCCTGCCTTCTCTTCTGTCTCTCCCAGTGGCATGTGGACCTTGATGCTCAGGAGTGCTGCCTGTCTTCTGGCTGGATTGGCACTTACTCCACTCATCGTGGGTGTTCAGTAGATATTCACCAAAGAGAGGAAAGGAGGAGGAGGGAGAGAGAGAGGGAGAAAGGAAGCTTTGCTCCAGTTCATACTCCACACAGGTTGCAAGCATAATCTTCCTGACACCAAAACATATACTTGATGACATCATGCCGCTGGTCTACAGTTTTAAGTGATTCCCTATAGTCTCCAGGATGCAGCTTGAACTTCACACAGGGCACTTCAAACTCTGGCCATGCCTTCCTTTCCAGCCTCTTCTGCTGCCCCTCCTGTGCACACCGGACGTCTGGCTTCACTGACTGCTTTTCCCCAAATGCTGTGCTCCTCCACACCCTTCCCTTTGTACCTGCTGTTCTTACGGCCTAAAATGCCTTCTCTCACGACTGGACCTTCATTTATCCTTTCATCCTAGACACGTTGTCCCCAGTCTCCCCCTAGCAGAGGTATCACCTATAGCTGTCTCCACTATGGTCCCTAGGCTGACATTACTACACTATCCTACAAAGCCGGGAAAGAAATAATAGCAGCTCACATCTCTAGACTGCTTACTATGTGCCAGGCACCATTCTTGGGGCTTCACATGGATTCCTTTAGTTCATCTTTACATCAACCCTTAGAAATGCTATGGCCATCTCCTACTCCCACCCCATTTTACAGAAGTGGAAACTGAGGCTTGGAGAGATTCAGGTAACTTGCCCAAGGTCACCATTGTGTGCTCAGGGCCTACACATGCAGGGGTACGGCACACTAAAGGGCTCGTGAAGACTCTGAATAAATCAGTCCAGTAGGCAGCACATCTCCTTCAACTTTATGTCCCCACATCGGGCAGATGGTAGAGCCTAGTTAATGTTTTTGGAGCAAATGAATGGATGAATGGATGGATGAGTAAATGAATGATATAGCTGCCTGATCACCATAGGACAGGTTGTCAGTTAGCCCTCCGAGCATCCCCATGCCCCATGGGGAAGGGGAGAAAGAGAGGAGGAACTGCATGACCAGGGGAAAGTGTGTAAGCTGGTGACTGGTTTGGTTTATTGACCTTAAAACTTTATCCAAAACCTACCTGCTGAGTGGTCTTAAAGTAAAGAAATTCTCTTCCTATGTGTATGTCTTGGAGGTTGGCAAGAGAATGCCAACTTCTCAACTGCTCAAGATAGACCTGGTCCAGGCATGACTACCTTCTCTAGCCCAGGACACTGCCACAGCCCTGGCTCCATGTGGCCGAAGCTCACAGTGGTCAGGATGAGGGAGCAAAGCACAATGGTTGAGGTTGAATGTGGGCTGGAGCCAGCAGGTGGCGTGGTAGTTAAGGTGGCTGGATTTCCACATGGTCAACTGCAGCTTGAGTCCAAAAACTATGCCCAAAATCCAGAGAGAATGGGATAGAAGAGATTGTGGCATGGCCATCCCCCCGAGGGATGATTTATCATTTTTCCTCTCTCTGGCTGTCTCTCTCCTCTCTGACACCCTCTATGGCAAAAACCGAAAGAAAGAAAGAAAGGAAAGAAAGGAAAGAAAGGAAAGAAAGGAAAGAAAGGAGAAAGAAAGAAAGAAAGAAAGAAAGAAA
>NW_006159579.1:3622786-3626268 GCF_000334495.1 Tupaia belangeri chinensis | reverse complement strand
AAAGAAAAGAAAAGAAAAGAAAGAAAAGAAAAGAAAAGAAAGAAAAGAAAAGAAAAGAAAGAAAAGAAAAGAAAAGAAAAGAAAGAAAAGAAAAGAAAGAAAAGAAAAGAAAAGTGGGGCTTCTGGGGTTAACCTGGCACTACCACTTATTGGTTGTGTGACCTTGGGTAAGTCACTTTACCTCTCTGAACTTCAGTTTCCTCATCTGTAAAGGATGTAGAAGAAAGAGAATCTACCTCAAAGTTTCCACAAGGATCCAATGAGATAGTCCATTCAAAGTTAACAGCACACTGCCTGGCACTGCAACCCATGTGCTGAATGCTATCTTTTCTTTTATCCTTACTGGATCTGGTATTACTGAAGTCTCTTAAGAACCTGTGAACCAGGCAGAATGGGGGCATTCCCATTTTACAGATGAGGACACCTGAGGCCAAGGACCTTCCTTCATGGGTCAGACAGCAAATAGGTAGCAGAACCATAATGTCCCTTGGGAGATGGTGTAAATCCTGAGTTTCCAATTCAAGTTCACTGCCCGCCATCTACTGGCCAAGGGGAGGAAGTGGCCACAGACAGGTGAAAATGTGCAGCTCCCACATTTGCAGGAAAGACTTTTAGGCTCACCTTCGGACTGCAGGAGAGATTCATCAGAGGAATCTCGAGGTGAGATCTGTGCAGGCCAATAAGCAAACAGTGCCATCCTCCCTCTACTCTTGCAATGACTGAAATGGTCCAGATAACAGAGGCTCAGGGATTCTTCCCTCCACATTATTTGGTTTGGCAAACTCAGTCTGACTGTATGTCCTATGGCACCTAAGGTACCACGCACTAAACCTTGGACTGTCCCACATCAATGCGGTGAGGGCAGTGAGGACTTCTTGACGCAGCTGGGAGAAGCTTGTTATCTGGCTGTTTGGGGAGGAAAGGGGGCTCGTTAGAGTAGAAAGGCTTCTGGTTTCTGCTTACCATGGTGGTTGATATGGTCTCCGTGGTGATGGAGGGAGTAGTTGCTATGAAGTCCTTCCCCACTGGGGCACTCCCATCAACCTGCTGGCCAGAGGAGAAGACATCAGAGAAAAAGAGAGAGCGTCGGCCCCCTGGGCTCCCCCATCCCAGGTTCAAAGTGACAGACTGTGCAAGTGATCATGCCCGGATGGTGGTTCACACGCAGCCAGTTCCACTTCATTTCAGCCATTTTATTGGACAAAGGAAAAATAACTGTAGACAATCTGACACATTCTAACCAAATGTCAATGCTTATAACCTTCAACCCTAGGAATTTACTCTTTGGATATAAACTTTGAAAAAATTGCCAACAAATATGACCAAGGATGTTCACTGTAGCACGGAGGATTGACTGCAAAAGACAAAAACTGGGGCTGGCAGGTGGCATGGTGGTTAAGGTGCTGGATTCCCATGTGGTCGACTACAGTCAAGTCCTGGACCTGGTGGCCTGCTTTCTCGCTTTCTCTCTCTCTTGCTCTGTCTCTCTCTCTCTCGCACTCTATCCCTCTCTGGTCAAATTAAAATAAGTAAATAAAATAAAAATAAAGTTAAATAAAATAATTCTTTAAAAAAAGACAAAAATCATCACAGGGTTTATTGACAGAAAATGAAAAATAAGTGATGACTTACTTCCTGAGTGGGACTAAGAAGAGTAAGGTAGGTCCATATATGCTACAAGGGGATGATCACCAAGATAATTATAAAGAAAATAGGTACGGTGGAAAAGAGAATGATCACTTTTTGCTCAAAATTTTGAGCATGACAGAGATGCAGAGATCTATGTTGGGGTATCTAAAAAACTCTAAGAGGTATCATAGGAAAAATGTGATTTTATTCTCTTTGTAACTGTATTTAGTTACTATTTTATTTTAATGTCAATAGGTGTTATTAGACTGTGGGATTTTTTTTTTTTAAGAAGTTTTTGCCATAGGGTGCGTGCGCTTGCCAGACAGACAGAGGGAGACAGAGAGACAGAAAGCGAGAAATCACCGTCACGCCGCAATCCCTTCTCCTCCATTCTCCTCTCGGGATCTTGGGCACGCACGCACACGCGCCCGGCGTGAGTTTTAAGCCACCGGATCCGGGACGTGAACTGCGGTCGACTACGTGGGAGTCCAGAGACATAGCCATTACACTAACTGCTGGTCCCTAGATGTGGGATTTGAAACCATTTCTATTTTTTTTTTTTGTATGAAAAAAATAATGAAACACATGTTACTAAATGAAACAGGCCAGAGAGGGAAAACAATTTGTCCAAGGCCACATAGCTCATCAGAATTCAAGAGTCTCCTAAATGTTATGTACTGTTATGAAAATGAGAGAAAACAATTCTGAAAATGACAAAGTTGCCCATGTTGTTGGTTTGTCCTTATTTTGGTTCTTGAGACAAGGACTGGTCTCAGGGTAAAAAGCCTTCAGCACTGAACCTCTTCGAGCCAGGAGATACCAAGGGGACGCCTTTCGAATCTCAATTTTCTATGTTTAAAAACCATAAAAGATGGGACCAGCAGATGGCGTAATGTCCCTGGATTCCCACGTAGTCAATCACGGTGCAAGCCCCATACCCAGCAGCTTGAAACTCAATGCTGGGCACGTGTGCATGTGTGACCAAGATCCCAAGAGAAGAATGGAGGAAAAGGGATTGTGGTGTGGCCACCCCTCCTGGGGGTGATTCCTTGCTTTTTCTCCTCTGTTTCTCTTTGTCTCTCTAGCAAGTGCATGCACCCGAAAGCAAAAACAAACAAAAAAACTCTAAAAAAAAAAAAAAAATAGAGTGCACCTGTGTCAATTCCGGAGGCTTTCTCCAAGGTGCTAACTAAGCTCATGTTACTGAGATAGATGATTTAGTCTTCGGTTTGTTCATTCTGTCAAGCAGAACCCCCATGCATACAATACGACCCAAGGTGTCTGACTAAACCTGACTGATATTTAGTGAGCTGTTCTGACTAAAACTGGATTGAGATCTCTCTCTCTTTTCTCCCAAGTAGCCCTTGGGATAGTTTCAGAAACTTCTCAAATTCCTTTAAGCATTCTGCAAACCAGGTTGATAATTTGCTAGCCACTAGTTCTCCAGACATTTCCAGGAAGAAGGGGGAGACAAGGCTAAAAGGAATGTAGAAAATGCATTTCCAATTTACAGATGGGAAAGTCGAGGGTTAAAGAGGCACGGTCTTCCCAGCAAAGGAACCTGTTCCATCCTTCTACCCACAGAGCTCAGAGAGGATACTGTGGCTCATCAGGGTTAAAATGGAAGCTCCATGGAAGCTGAGATGGGAAGAGTTGGCCAAGAGGCTTGGCCATGGCAGTGGGGACTTCACCCCCAAATGCTCACTACCTGCATGCATGTTACATTGGAAAGCACAGGTTACCTGGGCGTTGTCCATGGCTGTGACTCTGGTCTGCAGTACGGCCTCCGGCTCAATCTTCTTTCTAATGGCCAGACTGCTGACAGTCATGGTTTCCGTTTTCACAGGCTGTAG
>NW_006159579.1:3607975-3622139 GCF_000334495.1 Tupaia belangeri chinensis | reverse complement strand
TAGGGAAATGAGGGAGAATGCTCCGTAACTCGCCCCCACCATGGTCCAGCTCACTGGCAGTTGTGATGCAGGGTCGGCACGTTATCTCCTACCCCCAGAGCTGGCCCAGTCTCTGGAAAAGTCCGCAGATCAGGACAAAAGAGGCATGGTAAGATGACATAGATGAAGGCCGGGAGGGGAGCCAGAGCCACCAGCAGCACCAGACGGGCCTGCCCCATGCCCCTGCACCACACAGTCTCACAACGGTGATGTTTTTCTTTTAGGTTACCATTCAAAGAACATTTACTATTCCATTAATATATATCCATGCCAGGGCCCATGCTAAGGGTTTTCCTTGTATGCATAATATTGCTGAATCCTAAATGACTCTGATGGTTAAGCCATCACCCTCCCCCATTTAGAACGACAGTCACACATTTAGAGGCCTATGGGAGCCAGGCACGTGATGTAAATGAGTGGAGTGGGCTAGCTGAGGGAGAGGGTGAAGTGGAGAGCACGTGGGATTCCACTCACATTTGGCCAACTATTGCCATAGCCTGAGTAACCACACTATCTGTGTTCTTTTTTTTTTTTTTTTTAATAATTTTTAGGGTTTTTTTCTCCATATAAAGTATATGCTTGCCAGGGAAAGACAAAGACAGAGAGGGAAAGTGAGAAATCCCTTTCCTGGGAGGAGGAGGTGCCCATGCCACAATCCCTTCTTCTCCATTCTCCACTTAGGATTTTGAGCATGCACACACACACACACACCCAATGTGATTTTTAAGTTCCTGGGTCTGGGACTCAGACCATGGTCAGTTATGTGGGAATCCAGTGCCTTAACCACCATGCCACCTGCTGTCCCCTGCATCTGATCTTTTTAAGGATGTAAGAAAACCTGTATTTTATATTTGATGTCCTAATTTTTAAATCAAAGAAAACATACCTGCTGGCCATATCTGGCCTAGGCCCACCCATTTATAACCTCTGCACAAGAAGCTTTATGTTAAATGATCACTTTCTCCTGAGTCCTCCACCAGGTGTAGGTCATAGCTATACCCTTAGCATGAGTTAAATGAATGAATGAAAGCTAGTTTGTCATCTGGTGAAGGGGGTTTCTTACAGACGAAGAATTACCCTGCAATCATTCAATTAATCATCTCAGAGGAGCTGCCACCCAGTGGGATAGCAGATCTGTCAGCCGCTGACCTGATAATGCCAGAAACAAAGGTGGGGAATATGGCAGGGCAATACTTGTGCCCAGTGTGGTTGGGGAAGCGTTTGCAAGGGAACTGATATCTGAACGCTCTCCTGGCTCAGGTAAGTTCACAGGGCAAAGGAAGGGAGAGAAAAGCTTCTACCCAGAGGGTACAGCAAAGAGTGGGAGCCCACAATGGACAACCTTGTGCTTCTATGCCTAGAACAGGAGGGAAACTGAGCTGAAAGAGATGAAAGGGCAAAGGAATACCATGGACAGAGGTGAGATTTAAAAAGATCTCTTTGCAGCTCTATAGACAAAGTCCACAAAGTGGAGGGCCCAGACACAGCCTGTCCCTGTGTCCTCAGGGAGTACGTTTTCTCTCCTCCAAGTTTCCACTACCATGCTGAGACCGCAGGGTCAGATGAATTTAAACAGGTGCTCATTCTCCAGGAAGTCCAGGCCCCAGGAAGACAAACCTGGGCCTAGATTAGAAAAAACATTCAACTCTCTGACCAGGATGCCAGAGCCCCCAAGAGGCCACAGACACATGCTCTCTGAAGGTGCCATGCAACACAGGCAGGGAGAGGGAGAGTCAAGTGAGACCAGACTGTCATCACTTGACCTCAGCAAGCGACGGGGTCACAGGGTTAAAACGCCATGGAGCACACGTTAAGGGTGAACTGACACGGCAAACATGCGAGCACAGAACCATGCTGTTCTGAAGAGGGGCATTCATGCAACACGACTGCAGGCTGGCTGCTCCGTCTTCTCACAGATGGCACAGGGCACTCTGAGCATGCAGTTCCTGAGTGGGTCTGGGTCTCCATGAAGCTCCACTGTACCTCAAACTGGGGCATCTCCGGGGTGGAGCAGGCCCCTCGGTCTGGGCTATCCTCGATGCCCCCAGATTCATCGTCCTGGCTGGGGACCCCCTTGCTGAGGTCCCGGGAGAATACCAGGCCCTCGGTTTCCGAGTCGCTTTTGTCACGGTCGAGCTCAGGCAGGCTGCGGGAAAAGTCTTCGAAAGCGCTGCCGTGGTAGTCGCCAATAACAGTGAAGTCCACCTCGGCCTCCAGGCTGGACGTGGAGCTGACTGTGATGCTGGAGCACTTGCGCTCAATGGCCAGGTGGTTGTCCTTCAGGAACACTGCATCTCTCTCCTGGTCTTGGTCCTCATCACCCGTGTCACTCTCTGGGGCCCGGGGACGTGGTGGCTTGGCTTTTTCCTCCGAGCCCTCCCTCAGCCCTGCTCTCTATGACCGGATAAAATCAGAGGAGTGGGGATGTGGGTGGGGAGAGAGAGGAGGGGAAGAGAAAGAGAGAAAGCAAGATGGTGAATGTCAGAAGAAATCTCGGGGCTATGTTGATGTCCCAAGTGGAAGAGCAGGTTGGTCAGGAAATGAAAAACATACCAGGAAAGGTTTCTTGAAATCATAATAAGCTTAAAACAAACCCCAACAGTTGTGAAGTGTGGGAATGCTCCTTTCTGAGGGTCTCACACGGATGGCAAAAGCAAGTACAAAGCAAACATCCTGCCAGTGAGCCCTGGACAGGAGGCCCCGTCGGGGTTTCGTCTGGGAGCTTATTGGAAGCGGCACTGTGCAGAGGCAGGGATGAAAGCCTGGACCTCAGGCCCATCCGTGCAGGCAGGAGTCAAGAACTAGAAACCAAGGAGGGAGGCCTGGGATTCAGGAACCCAGGAGGGGAAGGCAGAGAGGCTGGAGCCAAGAGCTTTGAGGAACAAAGAGGAAGCCAACATGGTTTGCCAATTCCACTGAGTCTCCATGGTGTGGGGTAGTGGCGATGGAGGGGTCAGCACCCACTGAAGGAGGCACGATACCGGGGCAGGCCCTCTGGGCGTGAGCTTCCTGGGAGATACACCAGTTCGCCCTGAGTTCCACACATGGGCCACTGGCAGGCCATGGAGGGGAGGCCATCAGTGTAATTGACAACAGCAGGCTCGGGAAATGCCTAAGGGGAACCAGCAGCTCTTGTCCAACACACATACCTCTCAACTGGCCTGTCAGGGATTAAACACCACACGCAGAGTTTTGGCTGGTTCGTGACATTCTTTTTTAAGACCAATCTAACACGCACAAGTTTAAAGAACTTGGTTTTGGGTTCTAGACATTCAGAGTGCTTAGAGATTCACTTGCTAAACGAGCCTCCAGTTCGCCAGTTTCTAGTAGGTTGAGAGGTGTGAGGAATACATTCCAGACAAGCCAGAGTTGAGCAGCCACAAGAGGTGCTGCCAGAGCAGGGGATCTACGGCAGCGAGGCATCCTGGCCAGGTGACGATGGCTGGATCAGCAGGGCACAGAGGGACTGCAGAGACCTGAGGGCCCAAGGGGCTGGCGAATCTCAGGTGCCCCCCCTTCCCGGGGGTGTTGGCTGCTAAGCTGGTGACGCGCTTCTCTTCCCTGACCGCATCTCCGGATTTGTTCTGGATTAGAGAAGATAGTTAGTCTTAAGGAGGCAGAGAGTAACTTGGCACTGGGACTGAGAGGGAACCAGAAGTGAAGGATGGAAATGTCCGGATTGTCAGCTTCCCCACGGCAGGAGAACCAGGGATGGGAAAGGAAGAAGAAAGACCACTGGGTCAGCCAAGCAAGACAGGTAGGAACCTAGCAGGTGGGAGCAGCAAGGCAAAGCAGGTGTGTGATTTGCTGGAGGTGGTGCCGCCTTCTCTGCGGGGGTTGTGTGACCCTCTAGACACCACCCAAAAGCTGAGGGTCTCTGTGGCCAAGCTAACATGGGCCAAGCAGATGAACCCATTGTCAGGCTGGTTTAGGGAAAAGAACTCACAGGGATGGACAAGCGGCCTCTGGTGGCAGCAATGACGAGGGCCCACTGAAACATGCTTCTAGAGCTACGCAACATGCGCTCAGCCCCGCGGGCGGGGGGCAGCGGTGGGGCGGGGGCTCACGTGGCCAGTTACCCCAGGAACTTCCTCCAACGTGGTTTCACAACCCGAATCAGGGGACATGAGTTCTAGTTCCGTGCATCCTTCCTGGTGGGGTGTGGAAGAAATGTCCTCGCCAAAGGCACAGGCGGTAGGGAAATGAGGGAGAATGCTCCGTAACTCGCCCCCACCATGGTCCAGCTCACTGGCAGTTGTGATGCAGGGTCGGCACGTTATCTCCTACCCCCAGAGCTGGCCCAGTCTCTGGAAAAGTCCGCAGATCAGGACAAAAGAGGCATGGTAAGATGACATAGATGAAGGCCGGGAGGGGAGCCAGAGCCACCAGCAGCACCAGACGGGCCTGCCCCATGCCCCTGCACCACACAGTCTCACAACGGTGATGTTTTTCTTTTAGGTTACCATTCAAAGAACATTTACTATTCCATTAATATATATCCATGCCAGGGCCCATGCTAAGGGTTTTCCTTGTATGCATAATATTGCTGAATCCTAAATGACTCTGATGGTTAAGCCATCACCCTCCCCCATTTAGAACGACAGTCACACATTTAGAGGCCTATGGGAGCCAGGCACGTGATGTAAATGAGTGGAGTGGGCTAGCTGAGGGAGAGGGTGAAGTGGAGAGCACGTGGGATTCCACTCACATTTGGCCAACTATTGCCATAGCCTGAGTAACCACACTATCTGTGTTTTTTTTTTTTTTTTTTTTAATAATTTTTAGGGTTTTTTTCTCCATATAAAGTATATGCTTGCCAGGGAAAGACAAAGACAGAGAGGGAAAGTGAGAAATCCCTTTCCTGGGAGGAGGAGGTGCCCATGCCACAATCCCTTCTTCTCCATTCTCCACTTAGGATTTTGAGCATGCACACACACACACACACCCAATGTGATTTTTAAGTTCCTGGGTCTGGGACTCAGACCATGGTCAGTTATGTGGGAATCCAGTGCCTTAACCACCATGCCACCTGCTGTCCCCTGCATCTGATCTTTTTAAGGATGTAAGAAAACCTGTATTTTATATTTGATGTCCTAATTTTTAAATCAAAGAAAACATACCTGCTGGCCATATCTGGCCTAGGCCCACCCATTTATAACCTCTGCACAAGAAGCTTTATGTTAAATGATCACTTTCTCCTGAGTCCTCCACCAGGTGTAGGTCATAGCTATACCCTTAGCATGAGTTAAATGAATGAATGAAAGCTAGTTTGTCATCTGGTGAAGGGGGTTTCTTACAGACGAAGAATTACCCTGCAATCATTCAATTAATCATCTCAGAGGAGCTGCCACCCAGTGGGATAGCAGATCTGTCAGCCGCTGACCTGATAATGCCAGAAACAAAGGTGGGGAATATGGCAGGGCAATACTTGTGCCCAGTGTGGTTGGGGAAGCGTTTGCAAGGGAACTGATATCTGAACGCTCTCCTGGCTCAGGTAAGTTCACAGGGCAAAGGAAGGGAGAGAAAAGCTTCTACCCAGAGGGTACAGCAAAGAGTGGGAGCCCACAATGGACAACCTTGTGCTTCTATGCCTAGAACAGGAGGGAAACTGAGCTGAAAGAGATGAAAGGGCAAAGGAATACCATGGACAGAGGTGAGATTTAAAAAGATCTCTTTGCAGCTCTATAGACAAAGTCCACAAAGTGGAGGGCCCAGACACAGCCTGTCCCTGTGTCCTCAGGGAGTACGTTTTCTCTCCTCCAAGTTTCCACTACCATGCTGAGACCGCAGGGTCAGATGAATTTAAACAGGTGCTCATTCTCCAGGAAGTCCAGGCCCCAGGAAGACAAACCTGGGCCTAGATTAGAAAAAACATTCAACTCTCTGACCAGGATGCCAGAGCCCCCAAGAGGCCACAGACACATGCTCTCTGAAGGTGCCATGCAACACAGGCAGGGAGAGGGAGAGTCAAGTGAGACCAGACTGTCATCACTTGACCTCAGCAAGCGACGGGGTCACAGGGTTAAAACGCCATGGAGCACACGTTAAGGGTGAACTGACACGGCAAACATGCGAGCACAGAACCATGCTGTTCTGAAGAGGGGCATTCATGCAACACGACTGCAGGCTGGCTGCTCCGTCTTCTCACAGATGGCACAGGGCACTCTGAGCATGCAGTTCCTGAGTGGGTCTGGGTCTCCATGAAGCTCCACTGTACCTCAAACTGGGGCATCTCCGGGGTGGAGCAGGCCCCTCGGTCTGGGCTATCCTCGATGCCCCCAGATTCATCGTCCTGGCTGGGGACCCCCTTGCTGAGGTCCCGGGAGAATACCAGGCCCTCGGTTTCCGAGTCGCTTTTGTCACGGTCGAGCTCAGGCAGGCTGCGGGAAAAGTCTTCGAAAGCGCTGCCGTGGTAGTCGCCAATAACAGTGAAGTCCACCTCGGCCTCCAGGCTGGACGTGGAGCTGACTGTGATGCTGGAGCACTTGCGCTCAATGGCCAGGTGGTTGTCCTTCAGGAACACTGCATCTCTCTCCTGGTCTTGGTCCTCATCACCCGTGTCACTCTCTGGGGCCCGGGGACGTGGTGGCTTGGCTTTTTCCTCCGAGCCCTCCCTCAGCCCTGCTCTCTATGACCGGATAAAATCAGAGGAGTGGGGATGTGGGTGGGGAGAGAGAGGAGGGGAAGAGAAAGAGAGAAAGCAAGATGGTGAATGTCAGAAGAAATCTCGGGGCTATGTTGATGTCCCAAGTGGAAGAGCAGGTTGGTCAGGAAATGAAAAACATACCAGGAAAGGTTTCTTGAAATCATAATAAGCTTAAAACAAACCCCAACAGTTGTGAAGTGTGGGAATGCTCCTTTCTGAGGGTCTCACACGGATGGCAAAAGCAAGTACAAAGCAAACATCCTGCCAGTGAGCCCTGGACAGGAGGCCCCGTCGGGGTTTCGTCTGGGAGCTTATTGGAAGCGGCACTGTGCAGAGGCAGGGATGAAAGCCTGGACCTCAGGCCCATCCGTGCAGGCAGGAGTCAAGAACTAGAAACCAAGGAGGGAGGCCTGGGATTCAGGAACCCAGGAGGGGAAGGCAGAGAGGCTGGAGCCAAGAGCTTTGAGGAACAAAGAGGAAGCCAACATGGTTTGCCAATTCCACTGAGTCTCCATGGTGTGGGGTAGTGGCGATGGAGGGGTCAGCACCCACTGAAGGAGGCACGATACCGGGGCAGGCCCTCTGGGCGTGAGCTTCCTGGGAGATACACCAGTTCGCCCTGAGTTCCACACATGGGCCACTGGCAGGCCATGGAGGGGAGGCCATCAGTGTAATTGACAACAGCAGGCTCGGGAAATGCCTAAGGGGAACCAGCAGCTCTTGTCCAACACACATACCTCTCAACTGGCCTGTCAGGGATTAAACACCACACGCAGAGTTTTGGCTGGTTCGTGACATTCTTTTTTAAGACCAATCTAACACGCACAAGTTTAAAGAACTTGGTTTTGGGTTCTAGACATTCAGAGTGCTTAGAGATTCACTTGCTAAACGAGCCTCCAGTTCGCCAGTTTCTAGTAGGTTGAGAGGTGTGAGGAATACATTCCAGACAAGCCAGAGTTGAGCAGCCACAAGAGGTGCTGCCAGAGCAGGGGATCTACGGCAGCGAGGCATCCTGGCCAGGTGACGATGGCTGGATCAGCAGGGCACAGAGGGACTGCAGAGACCTGAGGGCCCAAGGGGCTGGCGAATCTCAGGTGCCCCCCCTTCCCGGGGGTGTTGGCTGCTAAGCTGGTGACGCGCTTCTCTTCCCTGACCGCATCTCCGGATTTGTTCTGGATTAGAGAAGATAGTTAGTCTTAAGGAGGCAGAGAGTAACTTGGCACTGGGACTGAGAGGGAACCAGAAGTGAAGGATGGAAATGTCCGGATTGTCAGCTTCCCCACGGCAGGAGAACCAGGGATGGGAAAGGAAGAAGAAAGACCACTGGGTCAGCCAAGCAAGACAGGTAGGAACCTAGCAGGTGGGAGCAGCAAGGCAAAGCAGGTGTGTGATTTGCTGGAGGTGGTGCCGCCTTCTCTGCGGGGGTTGTGTGACCCTCTAGACACCACCCAAAAGCTGAGGGTCTCTGTGGCCAAGCTAACATGGGCCAAGCAGATGAACCCATTGTCAGGCTGGTTTAG
This sequence comes from Tupaia belangeri chinensis, assembly GCF_000334495.1. Classification (NCBI taxonomy): domain Eukaryota; kingdom Metazoa; phylum Chordata; class Mammalia; order Scandentia; family Tupaiidae; genus Tupaia; species Tupaia belangeri. The sequence goes on along the minus strand of NW_006159579.1, from coordinate 3,613,934 downwards.
GGAAAAGAACTCACAGGGATGGACAAGCGGCCTCTGGTGGCAGCAATGACGAGGGCCCACTGAAACATGCTTCTAGAGCTACGCAACATGCGCTCAGCCCCGCGGGCGGGGGGCAGCGGTGGGGCGGGGGCTCACGTGGCCAGTTACCCCAGGAACTTCCTCCAACGTGGTTTCACAACCCGAATCAGGGGACATGAGTTCTAGTTCCGTGCATCCTTCCTGGTGGGGTGTGGAAGAAATGTCCTCGCCAAAGGGTCTGGTGGCCAGAGGCATCACTGAGGATGGTGTGGCCTTGGAGCTGGTGAAGTCCCCTGGGGGCTGGAGCTGGACGAAGCCCAGGTCTAAGAGCTTATTCCGCTGTTGTTCCACGTGCCCTGCTGAGGCCTCTGAAGACCACTCGTTGAGAAGAGCTCTTGTTTCACCCTGACTCACTCGGTGGGTTTCAGTTCCATGAGTCTCAAATATTCGAATTTTGTTGGCCACTGATGTCTTGCTGATATCCTCTAGGGAGCCCTCCTGGCCCCTGGCCTGGAGAAATGTTATCTCTTTTTGCTTCCCTGAAGGGAAAACCAACCCCAGAGGTATGAGCCCCTCAGCTTCTTCTGGGACAAATCTGGGCTTTCTGCTGGCGACAGGAGGTGCCCTGCGCTCACCTCCGGTGTCAGGGGGCACAATAGATCCTACTCGGTCCTTGGGCTCCAGGCTCTCTTTAGAAGGATGGCCATGTTTGAGAACAACAGGGGACTGTTCTCCAAAGGGCTCCCTGAGTTCTGGAAGCTCCCCTGACCCATGAGGGGCTGGGCTTCGAGAAACTGTCTCCAGAGTTGCCAGAGCCTGAAAGTGACCAGGGGAGACTGGCTGGGGGCTGACCATATTTTCCATCTTGGCTTCTTCTGTCTGGGTGTAGATAACTTCCCTCTCTTTGGGTGGGAAGTTGCCTCTGTCTGGTCTGGCTGGCTTCCTGACATTGGGATGGATGGCCCAGGGAAGGACATGAGCCTGGGGATCTGAGTGCACACCCATTTCTCTGGAAGGTGAGTGGTTCTTCAGTCCTGCTGGGGGGCTTTCCTCAGCCTTTCCTATCAAATCCCCACCCCAGGGAGCCTTTTCCTCCTCTGCTGCACTGGCTGTTGAGCAGGGAAATGCTCCTTCCCAGTCCTCAGCAAATATCTGCTCTGGAGAAGGTCCCTTTGGGTCATCTGGTCTTACTTGGGTCTTGGGGGCCCCCACTCCTACCCTTAAGGCTGCCATATGGGCTTTCTCCTTGTTGCTGTCAGGAGCTGCGGCAGAGCACCTGGGGTCTGAGAAATTCAGTGCTGAGCTCCCTGGGAGTTCCTCCACCCGCTCCAGCCTGGAGTCATCTTCACAGGGGGCTTCCAGATGCTCTTTTCTGTCCTCTAGAGGCAGAGGGAGGACTTGGTCTTCTGAGTCTTTTTCTCCATAGTTTAAATAGAAACTCCTCTCTGCAAAGGACGTATCAGTTTCATCACTCGAGTCAGCTCTGGCTTCGCCATGAACTGGATCCAACAGAAACGACTGGAGTCCTCCTTTGTCAGAGGCTGGGGAGGGGATGTCTATCTCTGCTGGCCTGGTCCTTGGGGCAGTGGATCTTCCACAAGTCTGGAATTCCTCCAGCTGACCATCTGAGATGCGGTGGTTCCTGACGGTTGCCTGACTGGTGTCCAGCCTGAGCTCAGAGCCCTCAAGGAGTTTTTCTACTGACAAGTGGCCTACAGCCCCTTCCAGGGCTTCCTGGATGCTAGGGCCTTCCTCACACACTGATTCAAAGTCTTCAGGACTTGCGATCATTCTCCCTAGTTGCTGGATGTTTGCTCTTCTGGTTCCCACCATTTCTTCTGTGGCCACTTCAACTTTAAACTTGTCCACCAGAACGTCTACCTTGGAGAGTCTGCCATCAGCAAGGATATCAACGAGGCCTGCCCCGCTTTCTTCCTGCTGCATGGTGGCCACTTCTAGGAAACCAAGTTCTTCTGGCCTAGTGTACTCTCTTTCTATAAATACCCAATGCTCTGAACCCTGTGTTTCAATTGGAGCAAGAAGAGTTAATATAAAATATCAGGCACCTGGAGAACCAGTCACTTTTTTCCCTCTGTATGAAGGAGCCGCCCTACCACCAAAAGGATTGACTTAGGGATGGCATGTCCCCAAAATGTGCTGAGAAGAGGAAGGCATGGCCATGCCAGCTATGCTCATCAAGACTAATCAACTCTTCCCATTAAGGTACCCAACGAATTATTGACCAATTCTCCCTTACCACTCAACTTGATAAAATGGGATGGGGTCTCATACCCTCCCCGTGTTAACCATGGATCCATGGATGGGCCAGGAGTCTTCCTCTTCCTCTTTTAATAACATAGCTGCCACTGTTAGAGGGGGAAATAGCTTACATTGAATGGGATCTTTGAATGGTAGAGCCAAAACAGGCTCTTGAGACATGATCCAGTCTAATCTCCTCATTGTGAAAATGGGGAAAATGAGGCCTAGAGAAGGTCAGTGACTTGCCCAAGGTCATAGTGAGTTGGTAGTAGAGTCAAGGAAAGAATGCATGAGAGGAACCAGTGAGTTCCACAGAACATAGCCTGAAATAAGACCTTTCTACAAGAACTTCTGTGAAGGAAACAGATTAGTAGTGAAGATAGTAAACAGCCAGATTAGTGCCAGTCAATGGCTTAAACTGCTTGAACACTGGAGAGTTCAATCTAAAAGAAAAAAATACCAAGGTCTATCCTTGGACAAAATGTCTTTCTGGCAAAACCCACAGAGAGAGGAAAGAAAGATTAACCAGACACATCACAGAAGGAAAAGATCTAAAAGACTTAAATATCATCATGAGTCAAAAGTGCCAGAGTGCAGCCCATCAAACTGTCTAAGAAACAGTCCTCTGCCTCCCCCAGGAGCGCTGTGAACAATGCCCCAGAAGAAATGGGACTTCAAGACTCGTTAAAAAGCAGAAAGGTCAATGGGTTTTCACTCTTCGGGTGGCCACGGGACACTTTGTTCCCACAGAATCTTCATAGAGGTCTAATACATGACCCAAACACAGTGCTGCCCTGGTGAAGGCCAGTGCCCAGAAGCACCATCATCCTCTGCTATCACTGCTCTGACTCGAGTGCCTCATGCTACAGATGTACAAGTCGGGGCCCAGCTAGGTCAGCTCCTTGCCCAAGGTCAGAGTGAGCTGTGGGGAAAGGCCTGTCTAGAACTCAGGGTCTGACTCCAAGTCTTATGAAGAGTGACCTTTCCACCCTGTCATGACTACCTTCATGGGAAGAAGTGCCTCAAACTGCTCCCAGCAACAGGAGGGGGAAGGTCTATATTACTTTGGATTCTTTTTCAGGTTATGGTTTGGCGAGGAGTCTTTCAATTCCACCCCACTGAGGGGAGTCTATCAGATTCTGTAAGATCTGAAGCATTTTGAAGGATCAAGGAAATATTATAAACTCTCTCCCCACCCCCTCCATTTCAGCAAAATCTGTCGCATTGTCAGGGAATCAGACCTCATTAGGAGACTCTTCCCCATGAGAAAGAGAAATGAAAGGGAGAAGGTTCTGATACCTGGTATAGGTTTCACTTCAGGTTGTTAAGCCTCCAGGACCACAGCACATTTGTGGGTTCTTAGCCTCACGGGTCTACAGATGCCAGGTCTTTTTTTGTCATCTTCTTGGAAAGCAGGTTCCTTTAGCTGCTTCCCTTTAAGCTGCACTGACATCATCAGCCTGGCAATGATCCCCAAAGCTGTCAACAAGGCCTCTTCTGGAACATTCCTACCCCAATTCTTACTAGCAACTAGGCTCAATAAGCAAGAATTAGTAGAGTGGGAGCTGGCATCAAATGGAAAGAAAGATTCTGCAGGAAGGAAAAGGGAAGTATGTAGTGACATTAGTTACTGTATGCCAGGCATTGCCAGCCCCTTGCCTAGGTTATTAAATTTAACTGAAATGGTAACCTGAGAAGCAGGTATTGTTATCCTTATTTCAAAAGGGGAAACTGAGGTTCTAAGAGAGGAAGGGACTTGTATAAACATCCCAGAGTGAAAAGAAGTTCTGCTTCTAAAGTAGTTATGAAAGAAAAGAAAAGCTGTCACCAACAGACTGGTGAAGCCACTCCTCACCCTAGGGTTGGTCTGAAAGTCATTATCACAAGATGGGATAATGTCAGGGTAGCCCCAGACTGCATCAGCCCTGCAGCCATTGGGACCTTCAGTGCCTTGCTCAGAGTGCCCCCTGCCATCAGCTGGGGGCATTGCAGCAAGAGAAGCGGCAACAGAAACAGGGAGAAGTAGAGCCAATTCTGTTTCCATGTAAGACCCAGAGAAGAAACCCTCCTCCTAGGCGGTTCTGCTGAATCCAGGCTGTTCAGGCCCCAGCTGAGCTTTGGGTCATATTTTGGACCCCATCCTTTACAGGAGGAGGGGGTCCAGGCGAGAAGCCCCCTAGAAACCATGTCCTGGAAGAAACTGCTGAAGAGAGTGGAGGTGTTCAGGTGGAGTGGTGTTCGGCTCCCTAAAGGGCTGACCTGGAGGGAAATGCAGAGCAGATCTATAGGTCCTGGAAGGTGGAACAAGACCCAAAGGCAGCTAATTGAAAGGGCAGATTTTAATTCTACACCAAAACTTCCAGATCAATGATTGAAGATAAAACAGGCGGCTGTCAAGGACTCTGTGCGAAAGGCCGGGTGGACAGTTTGCAGGGATGCTGATGAAGAATGTGCGATGAAGGGGGGCACCTGTCCTTGGTGCCAGGATTACCTCTGCTCTAGGGCATCACTATGTCTCTAACTTTGGGATGCTACTGACTCCTGTCTGACTTCTCTCAAGAGAGCACTGGTGGTTTTGTTTTTAATTTTACACTAATGAAAAATTCAGAGTGGAACTCTGAATTGTTTTATTACTGATGTAGCTCTCTCATGGCTCTCTTATAGGCTCAGTGCATTTGCAGCAGCTCCAAATGTCTGTGAGGATCCAGAAAGGTACATGTGCTCACTGTGATGTCCACAGTGGAGGGGCAGACACCATGGAGACATCTCACCCACAAGACTGGTCAGCACCTTCCAACCCTGACACTCTAAAACATCCCAGAAGAGAAACAGGATGTACCCCCCTGCTGCCTGGGACTGGATTCTACGCTTAGCATCAACTCAGGGCCACAGAATGTTCTCAGAGCCCTTGACCTGCTGCTGTTCTGGGCACAGAAATAATGCCCTCCTCATTTAGAACACCTGCCTAAGGACATGCGATGGAGAAAGCGTACACTCCAGCCTGCCTGGAGAAGCTGGCATAACCAAGCTCCCAAGGAGAAGGTGGAGAGGATGGAGGCAGAGCATAGATGGAACATCATGCCCTAAACCAGCCACTGCTGGATCTTATTCAGGCTCTAAACAGAGACAAGATCTGAAGGTAGAAGGCACATAGGTGCCAGGACCCCTGATCCCAAGCTTAGAAGTCAAAGCCTGCCTCTAGGTCACCTGTCTCACCAGAGCCTGAGTGAAGATCATTTCTGCTTCCCCTGAGAAGCCAGAGGTGATTCAGGCTGCTCTATCCTCTCAGAATGGTGGCAGTTCTGTCCAGCCCAGAAACAATGTATGAGCGAGAGGCTGGCCCTCTATGGATCCCTAGGATGGGATGTTCGCTTGTCACAGCTTAGGGACAGTATGGGTTCCCCACTGTTCCCATCTGCATGACAGAGTCTGGTTCATCCCCCTTGCCCCAGAAAAAGGGTTTTCTTAAGACCATAGAGGGTGGCTCTTGGTGGGCAAGAGGCCCCAGGAGGAAGGGGCACTGGAAGGTGAAAACAGTAACCTCAGGAGATGCTGCGAGGCTTTTCTGAGTGAACACTTCCAAGCCTGCGGCTGTTCCAGGCTCATGTACCAGGTCCTGCTGAGAGGTGTCCTGGATCCTCTGGGACTGCAGGGGAGGCCCAGGGCCAGAGGAAAGGGAAAG
>NW_006159579.1:3602813-3607536 GCF_000334495.1 Tupaia belangeri chinensis | reverse complement strand
GGGAAAGAGGGAGGAAGGGGAGACAGAGAGAGGAAGAGAGGGAGAGAGAACAGGAAAGAGAGACACACACAGTCTGTAAATAGTCCGGTTTTGTAAATTCCACATCCTCAGGTTTGTGGAGTAGGTCAGGAAGGAGCTACTCTGTGGGGTGACGTGGACAGGATCTGCCCTTCTGAGCATATGAGAGGGGTCAGCTGCCTGCAGTGCTGTGGCCTTGGGTCCTGCCCTCATGGTCTGCGTGCTCTCACTCGGGAGTCTAGAGCTGTACCCTCTGGGCCCTGACTCCAAGTTCCCCATGTGTCTTTGGCTTGGGCTATGGTTCAGCCCTGCAGTTTGGGTCACAATAAAGCCTGAGTTTGGCAAATAGAAACAGCTAAAATTCCCACTATTTCCCCTTTGGTCCGGATGGGGTCAACAATATCTGAGGAAGCTACCAGGGATTCAGGATGATACAGGATCTCCCGCAGGAGATCCCCCTCAAGGCCCAAATTTAGATTAGGGATACTAGTCACCACCAGCAATGGCCTCGTGACTGCCTAGTACTTTTCGGTTGATACAGTACCTTTCTAGTCAGAATTTCACTCGATCCTCCTCACAACCCTACGGAGCGGCAATTTTGTTCTCCCTTTAGGTGGACTATAGTAGCAACGAGGCTCGGAAAGGTGAAGTCACTCACTAAAGGACCCAGCAAAGCCCTTGTCTATGGCTACCCTCATCTGCCAAATCTTTTAGGAGCTCGAAATGCCTATGGGGCCTGTAAGTCTGTTTTCAATGGTTCATTGCTCCAATGTGAGTTTCTGGACGGGAATTCTTTTCAGCAATGAATACACTTCAGGGGGTCAAGTGAGTAGTGGAGAACAGACTTCACCTTCTAGCAATGCCAGGTGACACCCAATGTGGCGTACACCCCCAAGTTAAGCTGCTTGAGGACACCCCAGCTCACTAGTGTTCATCCTTCTCTTCTCTTCTGGAATCTGACTCTTCTAGACTCTGCAGCCCACCTCACAAAAGAGGGGCCAGAATCCACTTTTCTTATGTCCCAGGCCAAGGCCAAGTCTACCCCAGTGCTGTTCAGAGGCTACTCTGGTCCAATCTCTAAGGCAGGAGGTCGCAGTAGAAGGGTACTGTCTCCTGGATAACTAGACCGGCCCCCATAGCCCAGTCCAGGGTCTTGACTGTGTCAGGGGTGACCATGGAAGCTCTCAGTAGATGCAGAAGTTTGCCCTCCTTCCATGGTACCAGGCTGAAAGGGCCCCACAGCATCCCTAATGTTGTGACTCATCAGCCAGGGACCTATCACAGTAGCCGTCTCTGTCTAAGCGTATGCACCACCTGGCAGAACCACCTGCTATCTGGCAGGCTCTAGCATGGGGAGAGTGATTCCATCAAATGTCTGGCTAATAAGATCGCTGCCATGTTACCAATTTTCGAAACGTGAGAGGACAGCACAGGCACAATGAACTCTACACTTGTCTTCACATGACCAGGTCTTGCTCCTAGGCAGCTGTAATTTAATGGCAAATACAATAACCTGAGACATAAGAAAAGTGGATTCTGGTCCCTTTTCTGTCGTCTGTGTCACTAAGTCTTTTGCTTACTGGATCTCAGTGTCTCTATAAGAGGACCTTAAACCAAGAGAGTTCCCAGGATGCTTCCACTTTTTCTAAGATTTAATTGTGTTTTTGTTTTGTTTTGTTTTGTTTTGTTTTTGTTTTTAAGATAAGGTCTCACTCTGTCACAGTCCTCCAGCCTCAGACTCCTCAGTTGCTAGGACCACAGGCATGTGCCATGGTGCTTAGCTCGGATGCAAACCCGCAATCCTCCTGCCTCAGCCTCCCCTTTGCATAGGAAAACATAGAAAAATATGTCAGGACTTTTCCGATGACCTAGTAGCTGGGCGTACAGGTGTACATCACCACGCCCAGCTTTTGGGGTGGGCCAGGAATCGAGCCTGGGCCTCCATGTGGCTTCAGTCTGCCAAACATTTTACCAGCATGTGTTTTAGAGAAGATTCCAAGGTTAACCTGTGTGGAAGAGTCCTAAGCTCTCAAAGTGAAACAAGAAGTAACTCATACTGAGCCGTGAGGAACTTTGTTGGTCCCTCTCTATGCAATAATTTATTCAATCCTCACAACATTCCCTATGAAGTAGGTGCTTTTATTATCTTGACCTAACAGTCTAAGAGATGTTAAGTAACAACCTAGAGTCATCCAGCTTGGAGAGAGCAGAGCCAGAATTCAAACTCAGGCAGTCTAAGTCTGGATCACAATCAGGTTTGAGCAACAGCTCTAGAAAAAAATTCTTACCCCTAAGAATAAACTGGGGTAAATATTGCCAAAAGTTACCAAGTGCTAAAAATATTGAGTTGTGTGGAAAGTCATAATGCATTTTTGCACAGAAAAACAGAAAAATACGTCATGACTTTCCCAACAACCTAATAATAACTTCGGATTTATAAATACAGAAATCTCCCAAATCTTACTCTATTTCTTTTTCAATTGAGAAAACACCCCATGCTCTCCACTCTGAAAGGCAGGTCATGTGAGAGCCTATCCTGAAGCCTCAGGAGCAGGTCGAATTCCTGTGGACAACCCATTACCCTCTTGTGGGCTCCAAGGACCCTAGGAGGGATCACTCCCCATCTGTGTTTTCACAATAGGCACAAAAGGGTCTGGTTACTGAATAAGGCTACCAGGACTCTCAAAGTTTTGTGTGCATGAGAATCGCCCAGAGGGCACCACCTCCAAATATCTCATTCCTTAGGTCAGAGCAGGGCCCTGGAGTCTGCATTTCTAATAAGCATTCCCCTTCCCCTCTAGCTGATAGAAGGGGAGTATACCAAACTATGGCAAATCTTTGGAGTTTTTCTTGCTTTGAGGTGGTCCCTGGGAGCCAGGATTCTAAGATGTAGTGATTTCTCTCCCTCAGCCTATTCAGCTACTCTCACCCCAATGGCCCTTCAGACAGCAATGGGAGAACCCTCCTGGAGTGGAGGGAAAGTAGTGGAGGTTATGTCAGTACACAGCAACTCCCCGATGCCTCTTTCCCAAGGCCCCTATTGAGGGGTTCATGGTGAGACCTACCTCGTTGACTTTTTCGGGGGTGCCCTTGGGGGAGGAGGAGGCGGGTGAGGAGGGCAGTCTGCGCTCCCGCTCCCAGTCCCGATCCCGGTGGATCAGTTTGCTGTTAGGTTCCTTTAGGGTCCTCTTGAGCTCATTGATGCTGGCCTGGTGCTTCAACAAGACGTCCTCAGGCTTGTCTAAGAACTAGGGATGGATGGAGAAGGCAGCAGTGTTAGGGAAACCACACTGTATGGGGATGCATCCCTACGAGCAACATGATTCCCACCCTGGCCTGTCTCACCCTCACAAGCAGGGCAAGGACAGTTACCCCAATAGCACACATACCAAAGCACAGGCACTTAGATAACAATGAGGCGGCTCCATACACGTTTTCTTTACCCCTGCCTGGCTCTTGGCATATCCCAACTCAACCCAAAGCCCACAAGTCTGCATGAGTTTCCTCTGCTGCTATGAGTCCAGGCATAGTCAGGCATGGAGATGATGCATCTCTGGTTACAGAATATGCCACAGTGAGACTCACTAAGCCTATTCACTGAGTTGCTCCAGCTCAGTCAATGTCCTCCCACATCCCTTCTGGATCTAGGTCCCTACCTTCTGGCTGAGACCTGGACCACTTTACTCAACAGGATGTCCAGTCTAGGCCCCTCCTAGCCCAACACATGCAATTACTCAGGTCTTGTGGAGGTCCTAGGTACAGATAATCCTAAAGCCAGATATGTCCAGAGAAATGGGCTTGTTCTCACACTACTGACCAGAGGCCTGGAAAAGATTATATCCAGTCTTCTCCACTGTGAGCTGTTACCTTCCCCAACCACTTGGATCTTCCAGATACCTTCCAAATACTGACTCACCCGTAGCAGACAGGGTAAGGTACAGCCAGAGAGAGAAAGTAGGACGCTGCAGGGTATTTAGGAAGATTAGAATTAGAGACCAGAAAGAAGGGAAGTAAGTCTCAGGGCTGGGCACAAGAACTGAGCCAGGTATAGCTGGAGTCATGGGTGTGTTTCCCATCAAACTACCAAATCAGAGTCACTGGCCAAGGCCCAGTGAGAACGGGTTTTGGTACAGGAGCTAGCAGTGACCTGCCAAAGCTGTTATCCATCTGCTTCTGGGTCAGAGCGGGTCAGCTGGCAGCCTATCTGCAAGGCTGTTTAAGGATTCATGCTAAGTCAATTCAGAACAGGAAATGGACAATCTCAGCTTATTAAAGTCATATCAGGTGATTCTGGAAGGAGCTGGAAGATTAGCTTGCCCCAGGACAAGGCTAGAAGGATCCACTACAGTTGCCTCCTAAGCAACCTCAGGAAGGAAGCCAGTCCCACTGAGGCTTCTGCCCTCCCTCCAGACATCTGTCTGTACCTCTGGCATTCCTTCTCAGGCTGAGCTGTCCTCAGGAAGACATCTGTCTGAGAAGGTGAACCTGCCACAGTTTGCAAAGCCAAAGCCAAACTTTGGGCCTCAATGGGTAATGAGTCCCAACCTGAACTCTGACTGTGACCTTCTATCCCAAAGGGCATGTCGTGCTCCTGAAGGCTGGGGGAGCAGTGGGACCCCAGGATCTTTGAAGGATAAGGGCCTCAGAAAAACTTAGTCTGAAAGCCTTGCTGTGCAGATGGGAGGACTGGGATCTGAGGGGTCTT
>NW_006159579.1:3590106-3602552 GCF_000334495.1 Tupaia belangeri chinensis | reverse complement strand
TGAGGGGTCTGTCCCTAAGCCCTCAAAGAGTCAGAGGCAGAAATGAAGCTAAGCCCCAGATCTGAGGACTCCAAGGCCAGGTTCTTCTTATGTCCCTTTCCCTTGGCAGCCCATGGAGGAACCCACTTCTCTTATAGTTATGGCTCAAAGAGCTGGAGACTGTGTGGAGGGAAGGAGAAGTGGCCAACCCAGGAGGAATAAGTTGAGGGAGGCAACAAATGGGAGAAGGAAGAGGAGAAGGGGGAGACAGGACAGAGGTTTCTAACAGAGCTAGAGCAGCTGGAAGGAAACTGGAGCTGGAGTCTGAGCAGGTGCTGACATGCCCTGAGGGCTCCACCCTCCCCACCCCAACTCCCACTCCCACATCTGGTTGCCAGGGGATACAAAAAAAGGCTTGGAGTGACAACATGGGGGACACAGATGAGATGAGGTGTGAACAGAGTGCTATGGGGCAGGAGATGAGTCTAAAGACAGGCTGGGGTGGGGGAGATAAGCTGAAAGCACAGAATGGCCTGGAATTCCCGGTGGACATAATGGGATGGCCAGCAGGTGAGAGGCGAGCATGGAGCTCCAGGTGGTCTGGAGAGGCAGAGTGTGAAGCTGGGCAGAAGGTGGTCAGGGTGGTGAGGGAGAGACAGCTGGCTGGGGGAGGGTAGAGTCTGAAGAGGGAGCTAGAATGATGGCTTAACAAGGAGAGGGGGGATGGTGGGGAGCAGAGACAAAGCTGAAGCTGAGAGAGTACTGGAGATAGGAGCCTGGGATGGACTGTGGGATATGACAAATGAGGTGGGGATGTGAACAGCTGGGTGGGGAGAAACAGGTCCCATGCAGTACCTCCTGCTTGTGTCTTGGCGTGGTTTCCTGCTCCGGCTAGCGGGACGTAGTAGGAGGGAAAGGAACCAGCAGGGTCAGTAGAGCAAATAGACCGAGCTACCGCGATTGGCCTGGTCTAGCCAACTAGCCCAGAGCATTCACGCCCAGCCAAGCGGCAGAGGCCAGGAAAGGTGGGTGGGCCATCAGTGGGCAGAAGAGTCAGAGGCAGGTGTGGGGTACGCAATAGGAAGCTGTCCCAAGAAGGCAGGGAAGGGGTGGGGGACTACAGGCAGAGTGGGCAGCGCTCACTGGGCAGATGGGACATGTGTGTCTGGGGCTCCGTGTTTCTTGCCATCAGTGGGTGTGTGTCTGGGAGCGTGCACTCACAGGGTGGAACTGCATGACAGAAAAAGACTGCTTAACAACCGTACCAAGAGGAAGCCATCCCTGGCCTGTGTGTATACACACATACATGTGTGTTTGTGTGCATTGTTTGTATATGTTTGTGCATGAACCTAAGGGAGCAGATATACACCAGAGTGCATGTGAGCCTGAGTCTGCACATTCCTGTGCTAAGTGTGTAACACATACATACTGGGAGTGTGTGCTGGCATAAGAGTGGGGGGTGGGGCAGTAGGAAGAGCACACTTGTACCTCATGCTCCAAGGCCCCTGGTGACACCTGATAATACTCAAGGGGGCTGGGGACAGATCCAGATCATAGTCCAAGGGGCAAATTAGGAGTTAACAAAGGCCTGGGTCTTCTAGGAGACACAATGCCCCTCTGGGAAAGCAGGGTGACAGGGTCAACCTCCCTCCCCCCAGTCGATCCAGCTCCAGGATGTCCAGCTATTTAGTATTGCCCAAGGTGGGTGAGGTCTGCCCAGGCTGCAGTGAAGGTGCTCATCTACAGCTGGGGGCAGTGAAAGCCACAGCTGAGGCGAGACCTTGGGTCAACCTTTGCATTCCCAGGGCGGAGGGGACAGAAAAGACAGGCTCCTACCTTCAGCTCCTTGATCTTGGTGGGTGTCCTGACCTCTCCCTCCTCAGCCTCTGATCGCCGCCCCCCAGATTCACCATCCTCCTCTCGCTTGTCACTGTCAGGTCCTGCGTCATGGTTCTCACTGACAGAGGCTGGGCGAGAGAACTCCGCTGAAGGGGACAGAGATAGCGGGGCGAACATGTAAGACACCCCACTGCACAGACAAGGAGCCAGCCTAGCTTCTGCCCAACCATGCCTGGAGTGGGGCTGCCTATCCCAAGGCCCAACCGCTGTTGGACAAGAACTAACACCCAGAGGAGTTAGGTCATAGCCAGTGAATGGTAAAGCTGCTTCCAGCTCAGGACTCCATCCTGGTTCTACAACACTAGAGCCTGGGTTCAAATCTCAAATTGATCTCTGCTTAGCTGTGTGACCCTGGGCTAGTCCTGCAGTCTCTTCCAGACTTGGTTTTCTCAGCTATAAGCAGTACCCACTTCAGAAGGTTAGTGAAGGAACAACAAGGCTAAGTGTGTTAAGTCTTTAGAAGTGTCTGGTACAAAGTTCTCAATCAGTGTGGGCCCATAAATGTTGCTGTTTTCTGTTGTAGTGGTTGTGACAGACTAAACCCCCCCAGTCATTATTTAGAAATACACAGTTTTTTGGTTTTTTTTTTTTTTGAGAGGTTTTTCGCTATAGGGCGTGTACGCTCGCCAGACAGACAGAGATAGACAGAGAGACAGAAAGCGAGAAATCACCCCCGAGGGGATGGCCACGCCACAATCTTTTCTCCTCCATTCTCCTCTCGGGATCTTGGGCACGCACACACACGCGCCCGGTGTGAGTTTTAAGGCACCGGGTCTGGGACGCGAACTGCAGTTGACTAGGTGGGAGTCCAGCGACTTAGCCAGTATGCTAACTGCTGGCCCCAGCGATACACAGTTATTGTGAGATTGGCTCTTACAAATGAAAGCCAAAATCCTAAAGTCTCTGGGCCAGCTAGGTGGCCCAGTGGTTAAGGTGGGTGGATCTCACATGACCAGCTACATGCTTGGAGCCCAGGAGGTAGTGGTTTGAAAAACACACTGCATGCATGTGCATGTGTGTCCAAAATCCTGAGAGGAGAATGGAGAAGGGATTGTGGTGTGGTCATTTCCCCAGGAGGTGGTTTCTCACTTTCACTTTATTTCTTTTTTAAGAATTATATATTTATTTTATTTTATTTGTTATTATAATTTATTTCTTAATTTGACCAGCGAGAGACAGAGAGAGAGAGAAAGAAAGGGAAAGTGAGAAAGCAAGCTGCCAGGTCCAGGACTGTGGTCAGCGCCTTAACCACTATACCACCTGCCAGCCTCCTCACTTTCTTTCTCTCTCTCTTCCTCTCTCTGGAGAGTGCATGTACCCTACGGTAAATTTAAAAATGAAAACAACAACAAAAAACCCTAAAGTAAATAATTTACTTTGTAAATTAGGGAGAATTCAAGGGGAATCCTGTGGTAAGTATTCCAAAATATTTCTCTCTCTCACTCTTTTAAAATATATTTATTTATTCTAAGACTAAGAGAGAGAGAGAGACAAAGAAAGAACCCCCCAACAGGGTCTTGATGCTGAGCTCTGCCCCTATCCTCACCAGTCCAGATCATGGGCATACCAGGCCTACTCAGGGAGGTCTCTGGATACAAACCCAAACCTCCCTATGTGGTCAGCCTCTCAGAGTGCCATGTTTTACTGCTGCACTACCATCTGCTCCCCTGCCCCCCATATATTTTCCTAAATAGGAAAGAAAGAGGTGGAATTACAGGCTTCACATGGGAACTGGGCATAACCTGACCATACCCATGGACTGTGTCTTGGTAGAAAATAGGCTTGAAAACACTGACTTAAAGTAACTAGACCACACAGGGACTGGCAGGTAGTGTGGTGGTTAAGGCACTAGACTGCTACAGGGCCAACTGCAATTCGAGTCCCAGACCTGGTGGCTTGTGTTCTTACTTTCCCTCTTTCTGTCACTCTGCCTTTCTCTGGTCAAATTTGAAAAATAATGATGATGAGTAAAATTAAATAAAATAGTTCTTAACATAACCAGAGCACAGATTATCATTGGGGTTGACCTAGATTAAAATAATGATAGTTTTTTAGATTTTTGCCATAAGGCCAGTGCGCTTGCCCGAGACAAAAAGAGAGGGAAAGTGAGAAATGATCCCCCGGGGGAGGAGGGATGGTCACTCCACAATCCTTTCTCCTCCAGTCTGCTCACAAAACTTTAGGCATGCATGCAACGTGCCTGGCGTGTTTTTCAAGCTGTCAGATGCCGGACTCGAACTATGCAGCAATGTGAGATCCAGGGCCTTAATCGTCACAGCATCTGCTGGCCCAGTAATAGCCCTTTCTATTTGTACACATTCACTTTGCCAAGTACCCACTTATGCACTTTATTTCACTTGATTTGCACCATATTCTGCATTGACAGCTAAAGTGAGAATCACTCTTCCCACTGTACAGAGGCTAAATGGAGACTTCTAAAGAGGACAGGTTGTACTGGTGACCTTCTGATGAGTCAGGACAAGGACTTCGACTTGGTTAGAGTCCAGGCTTTGACTTCTCCCTGACAAGCTTCACTGGCTCTGGGCTAACCTCTGCTGCTTCCCCAAATCTGGGCTTCCTTTAGCCTCTGGCATAGTATTGGAAACCAGAAGGGAGGGACAGAGAAATGGTACAGATTCCACTTCCCCTTGGTATAAACCCCAGTTCTTGGGTCTGTGTCTACCAGAGGACAAAAAGGAGCTTCCTCAGCTCCAGGCGGACTCTTGCAGAACCACACATCCTTGTCTTAAAACAGGTCTCACCTTCATACTCCAGAAAAAAATGTCAGACTCTCTTGATCACCTGGAAAACTAGGAATTCTTCGAAACCTTACAGTTGTCACCCTCTCTGCAAAGCCCTTTCTGCCTCTCTTCAAAAGTGCTCTGCTTTCTGTATACGCATCTCTCATTGCTCGAACTACATTGAAAACTTAGAAATCTACTATTCTATGAACTCCTCAAAAGAGAGGGCTCTATTTATTCACCCTAAATACCGAACCCAGGACCTAACGTAAGGCCTGGCATGTATTTAGCACTTAGAAAATAATTGTTGAGTGGAACTAACTTGCTTGGAGTCCTGCCCCAGTGCGTTTTGGGAGTATCCACCATTCCACCACCTCCCACCTTTAAGCTGCCCTCTGCAAACCTCAAAACAATACTAATGGATACAATTGAGTAAGTTCCCTACTGACAGTATCTCATTTAGTTCTTACAATATGGCACAGTAAGTATTACTTCTTTTGAGATGCTCAGGGGAATTCAATATCCTTGTGCTCAGGGTTACCCATCCATTCATTCAGATATTGATGATTTACTTTCTGTGTCCACAGAGCAGCTGATGAGTGTAAAGGCTGAGATCTGAACTTACATCTGCCTAACTCTGGAACTCCCCGGTGCGCCATGTGGCTTCTGAACGTTACCTACAGATTCTGTATGAATATCCTGTGGAGAGCTATGAGCCCTGACAGGAGCTGACTTAGCAGGTTTGGGGAAGGGCCTGGGAATCTTCATGTTTAATGATCTCATAGGTGATTGTAGACATGGTCTATGAACCACATTTACAAGCCCTAGTCTGCTTGATAGCGGACAACATAGGTCAAAGTCAATGAAAACAAAAGAATGACCTCGGTCTCCAGGCAGATAAGGCGCCAAAGCTCTACACTGTGGTCACAATACTCTATCTCCTGATATGTTTACAATCTGTGAACTGCTCAGTTTCTTGGAAAAGAGACCTAGAAAACCAAATGGCTGAACCTGGGGCTCCTAAAGGTCATAATTCAGGGAAGTCATAGGAAGTCCAGAGAGTGGCAGTGTCATATCTCAAGTGGCAGTGAGCTGTAGGTTGGGGTTAAACCACTGAGAGTTGCCTAGGTGCAGCAGTGCTGTTGGGCTGCCATGACTGGTGCAAATGAACCACCTTCATTTAGAATCTGGTAGGCCCACACCCCATTCCCTCTGAAGATCACTCTTCCCCACCTCCAATTTGGGTCCTACCTCCATCAAGGCTGCGGGACATGGTGTACCGTTTGCTGGAGGAACGCTCAAAGAAGGGTGCAGGCCGGTCGATGAGGGCGCTGGCCTGGCGGGTCTGTGCCTGGGTCCTCCCACTATACCGGAACTTGGAGCCCATCACCAGGAAGCCCTTGGGAGGGGGCTCAGGGGACACAAGTCTGTAGGGGAGGAATGGAGGTAAGGAGGGATATCACATCTGTGTTGCCAGGCCCAAGGTTAGAATACAGTTGGGTTTTCACCCCACCAACTATGACTCAAAGTGGTTCAGGAAAGAAGAGACTTGGGTAAAGCATGGGGGCTTTCCTTGAATCCCCACTAACTCCTCCTACTGTTCTCCTCCACACATGGCCTCCATCTCATCTCCCGCTGTCCCAACCCAGGATCAGGCTCACCGGAAGAATGTGTGATGCTCAATGCAGACCTTCCACAGTCTCTTGGCAGACCGGTGGTTTGGGAGCTTAAAGCCAATTGTGCTCTCAAACTGCTCATACTGGAAAAGCAAGAAGAGCAGGTTAGACACCGGGCCTAGGCCCATTCTTACCACTAGCCCATCTTTTGGGAACCTCTTCTCAGGCCTGTGCCACTTTGGCCTGTTCATTCAGTGAACTGACAAGGTTGATTTCAGTCTTAACTCTGACAGATCTGGGCTGAAGCCTGGAGATACCATGGAGACCAGGACAGAAGATGCTGGGTCAGGGGGAATAACTGCAGATACTGACAGTGGCTATGAGGGGAATGAAGGGAGATGTATAGGGTGATACAACTGGGCAGATGTGGGGTTGGGTCTATCTGAGAAATGGTGGCTAAGTGCCCTCCAAAAAGGTGATCTTTTGGCTGAGATCTGAAGGCTATGGAAGAAACTAGTTGTGTGAACAGGCGAGGAAGGGACTTTTAGGCTGAATGAATACCAAGTGTGAAGAGCTCAGGGTGGAAAAGAGCTTGGCTTATTCAAGGATCTCAAAGAAAGCCAAAGGGGCTGCAGCTTCGCAGCATCGGGTGGTGTGACAAGAAATGGGAGCAGTAGATGGCTGTGGAAGAGTCTGGACTCAGCCCAAACACAGTGTGAGCAGGATTGCAGGAATGTGCTTGACATGATCTGATTTTAAGATCTCTTTAGCAGTTCTGAGGGAAACAGCTTGGAGTGACAATGGAGGTAGAGAGACCAGTGAGAGGACCTTGCAGTGATGCAGGTGAGAGATGGCTTTTGGTGGCTGGAGCAATGCAGAGGAATAGACACAGGTAGGTTCACATTTATCCTAGAGGTAGGACCAAGTGTCCTTTTTGATGGGTGAAATGTGGAAATTGAAGGAAAAGAGGTGTAGATGTATACATGATTGTGCGAGTGTTTCACTATGTAGTCATGTGTCCATGTGTACCTCAGTACGAGTGGACACTGGAGTGCTAGGTGTAAGCAAATACATGTACATGTACTCATTCACCTGTGTAACCTGAAGACATGTGGTTATCCTTCTATTTATCCTCTTGTGTGTGTTTGTATACACATACCCAACATGTGAAGTCTATGTAGACAGCCATGGAAGAAGGACCTCTCTCCACCCAGAAGCCCAGCATCTCCATTTATGTAATGTGGGTTAAAACAACAACAACAACAACAACAACAAAACAAACCCAGGCCCAGCTGCCTGGATCCACTGTGCCAGTCAACTCCAAGGGGGAGGAGGAGAGGTTCCCAATACAGGCTCACCTCCCCAGGCCGGATCTTGATATAGAAGTTACTCCTCTTGTAGGAGATCTTTTCACTATGTAGTCATGTGTCCATGTGTACCTCAGTACGAGTGGACACTGGAGTGCTAGGTGTAAGCAAATACATGTACATGTACTCATTCACCTGTGTAACCTGAAGACATGTGGTTATCCTTCTATTTATCCTCTTGTGTGTGTTTGTATACACATACCCAACATGTGAAGTCTATGTAGACAGCCATGGAAGAAGGACCTCTCTCCACCCAGAAGCCCAGCATCTCCATTTATGTAATGTGGGTTAAAACAACAACAACAACAACAACAACAAAACAAACCCAGGCCCAGCTGCCTGGATCCACTGTGCCAGTCAACTCCAAGGGGGAGGAGGAGAGGTTCCCAATACAGGCTCACCTCCCCAGGCCGGATCTTGATATAGAAGTTACTCCTCTTGTAGGAGATCTTGAGAATCTTGGGCCAGGCAAAGCGGTTGATTCTCAGCCGGTCCCGGTAGATGAGCAGGCCATTGGCACAGACGCCTAGCATGATGTCGATGCCCTCAGAGTCCTGTACAGCGGGGATCATGGAATGGGAGGCCTGGGGTGCATCTCGGTGACAAGTCTTCTACCCAGCCTGAAGCCCCTTCTCAAGCTCTGCTTGTAATGAGTTCTCAGAGCAGAATTGGGGTCCTGCCCCGGAATCCCACCACGCAGTCTCTCGCAGTCATTCATGTAGTTATGTGGTCACCCAGTCACTTGTCTGATCATTTGCTCTGCCTTTCACTCAATCATTCATTCACTCAGTGAACATTTAGTGATACACACTTGGCTCCAGGCCATCTGCAAGGTGCTAGGGATATAGGGATAAACCAGGGCCTGTGTCTTTCCCAATCTAACAGTGGCACAAACAGGTTCAGAAAGAAATACAAACAGGAAATGATAAAAAAAAATCATAAGAAAATAAAAGGTTATGGAATTTTGAGAAATGAGAATAAAAAAGGTTATACATTGGAGGTAACACTGGCAGAGTCTGGCACAGAGCTCTTAGGAAAAGCCTAACAGTTTATGACAGAACACAACCCAGACACTAGGGGAACCCTGGGTCCCGGAGGTACCTTGGCATGGTGCAGATCTACTCCATACATGGAAAGCTTCTTGGCATTCTCTAGGAAGTGGATTTCTGCTTCTCCTGGGGTCATGCCCCTGAGGGAAAGAAAGGGAGCCAAGTTGGCCATGGGAAGGGCCCACACCTGAGTCCTGCTGGCTCAAGGTGGCCCCCATCAGAACCTGTGATTCCAGGAAGACAAGTGTGTTAGAGCAGCATGTGGTAAGCCTCGCTGAGCTCCCCTCTGTCCTCAGTGTGACCCCAGTTCCTGATTCAGTCCACGCAGCCCCCATCTTCTGCCAAAGTTCAGGTCCAGTACCATTTCCTCCATTCAAGGGCTGCATTAAGAGTCAAGATTTTTGCCTTATTCTTCCTCTAAGTAAAACAGGAGCTATAAATTCAGCTTTTTCATGACTGAGAAGCCATAATTGAAGACATTCTTCATTTTTATCACCTGGGCTCCTAAATTATTACCCATGTAAGTATTTCTCTTAGAATGTAGTATTAGGAGCCACTTGATCTCCCCTAAGGAATGGGTACATAGTCTCCTTTCTGAAAAGAAGAGTTATGCAACTAATCAAATTCCTTCTTTACTTTGGCTGCTGGGAAGCTCAGGCCACATTTTATAGTTGGTCACAGTAAACATATATTAAGTACTTTGTGCTGGTTCCAATTCTAAGTGCTTTACATGTATTAACTCATTGGATCCTTGTAACAACTCTGTAAGGTAGATACTGTTAATCCCAATAGGAATAACACTGGGATGAAAAAACTGGTACAAAGATTGAATAATTTACCCAAGGGCGTACTGCTAATAAGTTGCAGAAGCAAGATTTGACTCAGACAGTGTGGCTCCAGAATCTGTGCTCCTAACCAGTTCATTACCTCTGTTTCTTAGTTCCCTGGATCACAATGTCCTCTGCCCTGTCTACCTCTGAGCTGCTGTATGGGCTACTTGGACACTAGATGTCACTCTGTCTTAAGTCCAAAGAGCTGTAGGGCAGCCATTAGTATTTCTCCAGCTCATATTGATATGATCGTCTTTCTCTGAACTGTTATGACTCTTGCAAGTCCTTAAGACATTTTGCTCTCTAGGATGAGGCTGACCAAGAGATGGCAGGGAGGTCACCACTCCCTTTTCCTACAACCAAGTGGACACTGCTAACCAGCTGTAGGGTATCAGTAGCCCATTCAACACAGTATCAGAGCAGTCATTACTAAACAAGCATAGTCACCGTACAAGTCTCTGGGAGATAGTGTTTGCCACCCTTGACCAAGCATGCATCACACCCCAGCAGGCTCTTCCTTGCACATGATCCCATCACATCTGGCCCTAGCCCTCTTCTCCAGAGGCGGCCTGTAGAACTCAACCTTCCTCAATCCCTCCATTCTCAACATTAATGAGATAAATTTATTGTTCCTCTTCCCACAGGTACAGCATTTTACAGTTCATAATGCACTTTCACATAATTTAGCACATTGGGTACCCTAAGATCCCTGGACTTATAGCTCAAAGCACTTCCAGCTTAAAAAAAAACAACCCTCGAGTTCATTTCAATCCAGGGGTTTTCCCCACAGGGTGGTATTACTTGGATTTGGAAATGAAAAGCAGGTTTTTGTTGTTGCAATTATGGAGAGGGTGTTGTGGGCACTTAATGCCTAGGTCCAGGGATACTAAACACTTGCATGGTGAATTCTCCTGCCTAAAAGACCTGTGTAAAAGATGTGTGCTTGTGAGCTAGATCAGCTAGATTCGCTCACAAGCACACATCTAGTTAGTTATCATCCAACTCCTGGAACAAGATGCTTTGTAATGTACACCTATACAACCCCTCAGTTCAGATAACAACACTAATAGTCAAAATGTGGTATTTCTAATATGTGCCATTTAGTCCTCTCAATAGCCCTACTAGGTGGGTTTTATAGCATTCACTTAGAACAGATGAAAAAAACAAAAACACACAAAGCATAGGGAAATTACTTTTTCTTTTTCTTGGAGAGGATTTTGCTATGGGGCGTGTGCACTTGCCAGAAAGACAGAGACAGAAAGCGAGAAATCACCCCCCAGGGGTGCTGCAATCCCTTCTCCATTCTCCTCTCGGGATCTTGGGCACACATGTACACGTGCTTGGCGTGAGTTTAAGCCACCGGGTCTGGGACTAGAACCGTGGTTGACTACATGGGAGTCCAGTGATGTAGCCATTACTCTAATTGCTAGTCCTGGGAAATGACCTTTTCAAGACCCCTTGGTTAGAAAGCCACAAAGCTAGATGTGAATCCAAGTGGCCCAAACTTGAATTTTACATCAAGAATGAGACATCAGGACCTTTCTCCAGAGACACACAATAGTTGTTATCATCTCCATGACAGTTAGTAGCTCCAGTGGGCAGATAAAGAAACTGATCCTTAGAGACCAAGGACAGGGAATTACCATACCCACACAGAAGCTTAAGAGACAAGGGCTCAGGAGGTCATTTGAGGCCACTCTCATTCCCATTTGACAAGAGATGACTTGCTCTCAGATACATTCCAAATTAGAAGCAGAGCCCAGTGGGATACAGACATCCAGGAGCCTATGACCTTCAGGCCTGCAAGGAAGGCTCCAGCCAGCAGGCCGTGGGAGGAGGCCCTCTCACCTGTAAGTCTTGTGCAGCTCCATGATCCTCTCCTCCAACTCCCGAGTCTGATTGGGGGCGAAGCGGAGCTCACTGACGTAGTTGCCCACATGTTCTTCAGCATCATAGTCACCCAGCTCGGCCTGTACGGCATAGGAGCCCAGCAGGGCATGCGTGACAAAGGAGCAGGGCAGCCGGCCTGTGATGATATCTGCTCGCAGCTGCAGGCACAGGTAGTATCTGGAGACAGGGAGAGCGGGTATGGGCACGGCACTGTTGTCTGCTCACGATTCCAAGCACGGCTGGTCCGCAGACACTAGTCAGCACACAGTTCAGTAGAGAAGGATGTTTCTAGACACTTGCACTTCATGTATGGATAACTTGGGTGTGGCCTATGTGCATCATTTCCCATGATTTTAAGCATTTTTGTTCATTTCTAAATTTGAGAAATATTTTCCTTCTATTAGAG
Organism: Tupaia belangeri chinensis; assembly: GCF_000334495.1. NCBI lineage: Eukaryota > Metazoa > Chordata > Mammalia > Scandentia > Tupaiidae > Tupaia > Tupaia belangeri. Next base: position 3,590,775 of record NW_006159579.1, on the reverse strand, counting down.
CATTTTAAATTTCTTTTTTAAAGAATTATTTATTTATTTTAATGTTATGTATTATTATTATATTTTAATTTGACCAGAGACAGAGAGAGAGAAAGGGAAAGTGAGAAAGCAAGCTGCCAGGTCCAGGACTCATACTACAGTCAGCCATGTGGGAGTCCAGCACCTTAACCACCACACCACCTGTCAGCCCCAAATTTCATCTTCAAGTTAAATAGGAATATTTTCGCTGGTTTAGCCTTCATTCTTTCATTCTTTCATTCATTCTGAGAGATTTTTGTTATAGGACATGTGCGCTTCCTGGAGAGACAGAGAGACAGAAAGTGAGAAATCACCCTGAGGGCAGAGGGGAGACCACGCAGTAATCCCTTCTCTTCCATTCTCCCCCCAGGATTTTGGGCGTGCATGTACATGCGCCTGCCATGAGTTTCAAGTTGTGGATCTGGGACTCGAATCATGGATGGCCATGTAGGAGTACAGCGATGTAACCATTACGCTATCTGCTGGTCCCATGTCTGACCATTTTTTTTTTTTTAATGTAGTTTTACCTAGGGACCAGCAGTTAGCGTAATGGCTATGTCGCTGGATTCCCACATAGTTGACCACGGTTCAAGTCCCAGACCTGGTGGCTTAAACTCACACTGGGTGTGTGTGTATGCGTGCCCAAGATCC
>NW_006159579.1:3580176-3589992 GCF_000334495.1 Tupaia belangeri chinensis | reverse complement strand
GTCTCTCTCTCTCTCTGTCTGTCTGGCGAGCGCACACACCCTATAGCAAAAACCTCTCCAAAAAAAAAAAAGTAGTTTTATTTATACAATTAATCTACTCATATTGTGGAAAAAAATGCAAACTTTATAGGTGATTATAAACTTCCTCTCAAAGTTCATTTCATTCCTACTCCCTTCCCCAGAGGTCATTGTTACCTGTGTGGTGTTTTGCACACTGTTCCTCCGTGGCCACACAGAAATGCATGTGGTTTTGAAGGCCAGTCTCTTAGAAGAGTGGTTAAATGTTCTGCATTGGAAGCCAGGTCCCACGTTGCTGATTGCAATTTGAATACTGCCCCTAGAGGCTTGAAAAACACACTGGGTGTGTGTATGTGTGTGTGTTTGTGTATACCGAACATCCTGACCAGTTGGAGAAATGAAGGAAGAAGAATTGTGATGTGGCCATGCTCCACTGGGGTAGAGGTGCACACATGCAAGGACACACACACACAGCAAGCGCATATGCCCTCTGGCAATAAAAAAAATGATTTTAAGGAAAATAAGAAAGGCATGTAGTTTGATTTGTGGGTGTTTTTAATATGTAAATGATATTGAATGCTACATCTGATTCTACACTTCACTTTGTCACCCCCAACTACATGCCTCCCCATGTCAGCACACACGACTCTACCTCATTAATTTCTGCACCGTATTCCCCAGCTCAAATGGACCAGTTTGCCAATGCTTTCCAAAACTTTTTTTATTTTGCCTCCAGCTCTAAGTGAACTGTCTAAAAACAAATTGGTCTAAAGAAACAGTTCCAGCCAGCGGGCCATGATTTTTTATAACTTTTATGTACACTTGGATGATTTTACAATTTTTAGAGCCATTTAAAACCATTTTTACTGTCTTTTCAGTTATTGTGTATTAAAAAAAAAGGTTTCGGTTCATTTTCAGTCAGCGAAGTCTCTCTGCCCTTTTTGCTATGTTTCACCATTTTTTTTCAATTGCCTATTTCTTTTCCTTCTAAGTGGCTTTTACTTAGTGTAATTTTTACTGTTTGTGATATTATTTTGTAGTCAGTCTATCACACTGGTAAAAAGCATGTGTAGCCTCAGTGTGTGCTCCAGGCCAGGCATAGGCTCCAATCAGCAACAGTGCAAACATCACAGGCACCGAGTATGGGTTATAGACATCTTTTTCAAAAGTCTAAAATTCAGAAATTACTGTCTAACACTCTGACCAATCTTTCATCCCAATCAGCTTGTCATTTTGACTGGTTTATTTTGGGTCCAACTATTTTTGCTAAATCAGCTGCCACTACAACCCCATTTCCTAGGGCCATCTGTGCTAAGTTCCCCTCCAGTGTCCCTGGACGCCCAATGCTCAGGGTCTGGCATGAAGAAGAGAGGTACCCATGGGCAAGGCCAGAAGGATGGGGCCTGTGCTGGCCTAAAGCTCTCAGTACTCTTGAGAATGGGGTTAAGATCCTACTGTTGCCACCTTGGCCCAGAGCTGACCGCAGGGCTAGAATAGGGCTAATGAGACAGCCTGGGGCCTGACCTATTCCAGGAACATCTGTCTTGTCTCCCAAGACCAGTGGCAGCATCTTGACCTTGGTCCACTGCCTGGAAACAGGCAGTTGACATTAAGGAGGGACCCAATGGGAGAGAGAGGCTGGCTTATCCTGTCCCAGTGGCAGGAGAACTCCAAGTTCACACCTTTTGGGGGGATATAGGGCTCACCACATGGATGACACAGCTCCAGAATTGCAGAAGGGGCTTAGTTAAAAGCCCCCCGTCCCCATTCTGGTTTCCAGAGGCAGGATAAACCCCTTGGAAACTCCCATCCTGAAGGATGCTTTGCAGCCCCTTCCCATCTCCTGGTCCTGAGGCACAATGAGACTGCATGTGTAATCCATGCTCAAGCCGGGATCCCAGGTTTTCCTCCATTGGGGGGGGCGCACAAGCCTCGCTTGACCCCCACATGCTGGATCTGTGCATATAGTGGTACACAGGATCACAGTCCCAGTGCAAAGGCACCAGCACTACTCCCTCCCTATCCCCAACACTGCAAACTGGTGGTCCACCTGACACATCAGTCTTCACATGTGTTTGTTGTGACTCAACTCGAGAGGCCCCACATAATGTCCTTAAGAAGTCTGCACTGGGACCAGCAGATGGCATAATGACTATGTTGCTGGACTCCCATGTAGTTGACTGCAGTTTGAATCCCGGACCCAGTGGCATAAACTCATGCCAGGTGTGTGTGCGTGCGTGCCCAAGATCTGGAGAGGAGAATGCAGAAGGGATTGCGGTATGGCCATCCCTCCGGGGGATGATTTCTCGCTTTCTGTTTCTGTGTCTATCTCTGTCTTTCTGGCAAGCACATGTGCCCTATAACAAAAACCTCTCTCCAAAAAAAAAGTCTGCATTAGGGGTGGGCAGGTGGCACGGTTGTCAAGGTGCTGGATTCCCATATGGCTGACCATGGTTCAAGTTCCAGACCCTAGTGGCTTGCTTTCTCACTTTCCTTTTCTCTCTCTGACTCTCTCTGGTCAAACTTAAAAAAAATAATAATAACAAATAAAATTAGATAAATAAATAATTCTTATTAAAAAAAAGAAGTTTGCATTAGTTGCTAAAATTTACAAATAGTGGTTTCCACTCTATCTTCACTTCAACAATCGGGCCTAATTCCCACACGGCAGTGGTTACTCAGAGCTGAACAGCAACTGTTTTAGATGGCTTCTGAGCTCTTAAATTCACAATGGGCCTCGTGGCTCCCTATGACACCTGCTTGCTACTCTGAAGTCAAGGGTCAGCTGCCATCGGCCTGAGCCTCCTTCCTTTACCAACGCTCTCTGCCTGGCCTTAGGAGGTATCTGTGTTGCAAAAGTGGTCATATAGGATTCCATGTCTCCCAGGGCCAGGTGTTCTCATCCACAGTCCCACACGGCCAGCACACCTGCCTCGTTTCTCCAGAGCCCTCACCTTGTGATGTCTTCTGTCAGCTGGGCAGGGTCTGGGGGGTAGAACTTGACTGTGAAGGCAAAATTCCAGGGGCTGCCTGAAAGGAGAAAAGGAGGCAGAGATCAGAGAAGCTCCATCATGCCAGTAGGTAGCTCAGATGTCATCCTACGGGCAATTTTTTAAAAGTCTTCTCATATCTCAGTACATTCCAATCAGGGATACTGGAACATTATTCCCACTTGACAGAAGAGGAAACTGAGGCTTAGGTTAAGAGAATTATGAGTGAGCAATGGAAGGAAGACAGAAAGAAAGAAAAACTAATGGCTGCATGCCCAGTACAGTGTTAATCACTTTATAAACAACACTTCGTTAAACCTCACAACCCCATGAGTAAGTCCTAGTTGTCATATCTTGAACATTTACTAAGTGCTGGACACTTTGCTTGCCAAAAACTATATGTACATGGATAGGAACTTAATTTTTATAGTCATCCTGAGGTCAACTTTCCTTTTTATAGATGAAGATAGTGAGAGGTAAGTCATTCTCCTCAGGTCATTCAGCTAGTTGGTAGTAGAGCACACGGATCCAAATTGGCCACCTGACCCCAAAGCCCAGGCTCTTGACTACAACTAACTCCTTAGAAAAAGCAGCCTCAAGGAGAAACAATCCCTATCTCAGGAATAAGAACAGTAATAAGAAAGAGTAATAGCTAATACATACTGGGTGCTCCATGTGCGGGCACTCTTCTGGCTGTTGTACATGGATAACTAATTTAAGCCTCATCACAACCCTAAAGGTAAATACTGTCATTACCCTCCTTTGCAGATGAGGAAACTGAGGAATGAGATAGTTTAATAACAAAAAAGGAGTGATATCGTCAGGATTCGAGCCCAGACAGTTTGGTTCTAGTGTCTATTAATTATCATACCAGACTGCCTCAGGGAAGCAAGAAGAAAACAGCTACTGAGCCCCTACTATGTGCTGGGTGCTGACGTATATGTCATTTAACTACTGCCCCCACCTCATGGGGCAGAGCTGACAATTTGCTTGTCAAGGAGAAGCAGGGGTCCAAAGAGGTGTTCCGGGTGTCCTACATGATGGGCACTGAGGTTTGGGGGGAACATACCCAACTCTGAAGCCCAGGACACAAGGACTCACAGTGTCACCCTTGATTGTCATGAACAGAAGGGGGCAAAAACTCATCCCTGAGGACTAGGATGAACAGCTGGAAGGCATAGGAGTGGGTCCGCAGACACTAGTCAGCACACAGTTCAGTAGAGAAGGATGTTTCTAGACACTTGCACTTCATGTATGGATAACTTGGGTGTGGCCTATGTGCATCATTTCCCATGATTTTAAGCATTTTTGTTCATTTCTAAATTTGAGAAATATTTTCCTTCTATTAGAGCATTTTAAATTTCTTTTTTAAAGAATTATTTATTTATTTTAATGTTATGTATTATTATTATATTTTAATTTGACCAGAGACAGAGAGAGAGAAAGGGAAAGTGAGAAAGCAAGCTGCCAGGTCCAGGACTCATACTACAGTCAGCCATGTGGGAGTCCAGCACCTTAACCACCACACCACCTGTCAGCCCCAAATTTCATCTTCAAGTTAAATAGGAATATTTTCGCTGGTTTAGCCTTCATTCTTTCATTCTTTCATTCATTCTGAGAGATTTTTGTTATAGGACATGTGCGCTTCCTGGAGAGACAGAGAGACAGAAAGTGAGAAATCACCCTGAGGGCAGAGGGGAGACCACGCAGTAATCCCTTCTCTTCCATTCTCCCCCCAGGATTTTGGGCGTGCATGTACATGCGCCTGCCATGAGTTTCAAGTTGTGGATCTGGGACTCGAATCATGGATGGCCATGTAGGAGTACAGCGATGTAACCATTACGCTATCTGCTGGTCCCATGTCTGACCATTTTTTTTTTTTTAATGTAGTTTTACCTAGGGACCAGCAGTTAGCGTAATGGCTATGTCGCTGGATTCCCACATAGTTGACCACGGTTCAAGTCCCAGACCTGGTGGCTTAAACTCACACTGGGTGTGTGTGTATGCGTGCCCAAGATCCTGAGAGGAGAATGGAGGAGAAGGGATCGTGGCATGGCCATCCCCCCTGGGGGGTGATTTCTCACTTTCTGTCTCTCTCTCTCTCTGTCTGTCTGGCGAGCGCACACACCCTATAGCAAAAACCTCTCCAAAAAAAAAAAAGTAGTTTTATTTATACAATTAATCTACTCATATTGTGGAAAAAAATGCAAACTTTATAGGTGATTATAAACTTCCTCTCAAAGTTCATTTCATTCCTACTCCCTTCCCCAGAGGTCATTGTTACCTGTGTGGTGTTTTGCACACTGTTCCTCCGTGGCCACACAGAAATGCATGTGGTTTTGAAGGCCAGTCTCTTAGAAGAGTGGTTAAATGTTCTGCATTGGAAGCCAGGTCCCACGTTGCTGATTGCAATTTGAATACTGCCCCTAGAGGCTTGAAAAACACACTGGGTGTGTGTATGTGTGTGTGTTTGTGTATACCGAACATCCTGACCAGTTGGAGAAATGAAGGAAGAAGAATTGTGATGTGGCCATGCTCCACTGGGGTAGAGGTGCACACATGCAAGGACACACACACACAGCAAGCGCATATGCCCTCTGGCAATAAAAAAAATGATTTTAAGGAAAATAAGAAAGGCATGTAGTTTGATTTGTGGGTGTTTTTAATATGTAAATGATATTGAATGCTACATCTGATTCTACACTTCACTTTGTCACCCCCAACTACATGCCTCCCCATGTCAGCACACACGACTCTACCTCATTAATTTCTGCACCGTATTCCCCAGCTCAAATGGACCAGTTTGCCAATGCTTTCCAAAACTTTTTTTATTTTGCCTCCAGCTCTAAGTGAACTGTCTAAAAACAAATTGGTCTAAAGAAACAGTTCCAGCCAGCGGGCCATGATTTTTTATAACTTTTATGTACACTTGGATGATTTTACAATTTTTAGAGCCATTTAAAACCATTTTTACTGTCTTTTCAGTTATTGTGTATTAAAAAAAAAGGTTTCGGTTCATTTTCAGTCAGCGAAGTCTCTCTGCCCTTTTTGCTATGTTTCACCATTTTTTTTCAATTGCCTATTTCTTTTCCTTCTAAGTGGCTTTTACTTAGTGTAATTTTTACTGTTTGTGATATTATTTTGTAGTCAGTCTATCACACTGGTAAAAAGCATGTGTAGCCTCAGTGTGTGCTCCAGGCCAGGCATAGGCTCCAATCAGCAACAGTGCAAACATCACAGGCACCGAGTATGGGTTATAGACATCTTTTTCAAAAGTCTAAAATTCAGAAATTACTGTCTAACACTCTGACCAATCTTTCATCCCAATCAGCTTGTCATTTTGACTGGTTTATTTTGGGTCCAACTATTTTTGCTAAATCAGCTGCCACTACAACCCCATTTCCTAGGGCCATCTGTGCTAAGTTCCCCTCCAGTGTCCCTGGACGCCCAATGCTCAGGGTCTGGCATGAAGAAGAGAGGTACCCATGGGCAAGGCCAGAAGGATGGGGCCTGTGCTGGCCTAAAGCTCTCAGTACTCTTGAGAATGGGGTTAAGATCCTACTGTTGCCACCTTGGCCCAGAGCTGACCGCAGGGCTAGAATAGGGCTAATGAGACAGCCTGGGGCCTGACCTATTCCAGGAACATCTGTCTTGTCTCCCAAGACCAGTGGCAGCATCTTGACCTTGGTCCACTGCCTGGAAACAGGCAGTTGACATTAAGGAGGGACCCAATGGGAGAGAGAGGCTGGCTTATCCTGTCCCAGTGGCAGGAGAACTCCAAGTTCACACCTTTTGGGGGGATATAGGGCTCACCACATGGATGACACAGCTCCAGAATTGCAGAAGGGGCTTAGTTAAAAGCCCCCCGTCCCCATTCTGGTTTCCAGAGGCAGGATAAACCCCTTGGAAACTCCCATCCTGAAGGATGCTTTGCAGCCCCTTCCCATCTCCTGGTCCTGAGGCACAATGAGACTGCATGTGTAATCCATGCTCAAGCCGGGATCCCAGGTTTTCCTCCATTGGGGGGGGCGCACAAGCCTCGCTTGACCCCCACATGCTGGATCTGTGCATATAGTGGTACACAGGATCACAGTCCCAGTGCAAAGGCACCAGCACTACTCCCTCCCTATCCCCAACACTGCAAACTGGTGGTCCACCTGACACATCAGTCTTCACATGTGTTTGTTGTGACTCAACTCGAGAGGCCCCACATAATGTCCTTAAGAAGTCTGCACTGGGACCAGCAGATGGCATAATGACTATGTTGCTGGACTCCCATGTAGTTGACTGCAGTTTGAATCCCGGACCCAGTGGCATAAACTCATGCCAGGTGTGTGTGCGTGCGTGCCCAAGATCTGGAGAGGAGAATGCAGAAGGGATTGCGGTATGGCCATCCCTCCGGGGGATGATTTCTCGCTTTCTGTTTCTGTGTCTATCTCTGTCTTTCTGGCAAGCACATGTGCCCTATAACAAAAACCTCTCTCCAAAAAAAAAGTCTGCATTAGGGGTGGGCAGGTGGCACGGTTGTCAAGGTGCTGGATTCCCATATGGCTGACCATGGTTCAAGTTCCAGACCCTAGTGGCTTGCTTTCTCACTTTCCTTTTCTCTCTCTGACTCTCTCTGGTCAAACTTAAAAAAAATAATAATAACAAATAAAATTAGATAAATAAATAATTCTTATTAAAAAAAAGAAGTTTGCATTAGTTGCTAAAATTTACAAATAGTGGTTTCCACTCTATCTTCACTTCAACAATCGGGCCTAATTCCCACACGGCAGTGGTTACTCAGAGCTGAACAGCAACTGTTTTAGATGGCTTCTGAGCTCTTAAATTCACAATGGGCCTCGTGGCTCCCTATGACACCTGCTTGCTACTCTGAAGTCAAGGGTCAGCTGCCATCGGCCTGAGCCTCCTTCCTTTACCAACGCTCTCTGCCTGGCCTTAGGAGGTATCTGTGTTGCAAAAGTGGTCATATAGGATTCCATGTCTCCCAGGGCCAGGTGTTCTCATCCACAGTCCCACACGGCCAGCACACCTGCCTCGTTTCTCCAGAGCCCTCACCTTGTGATGTCTTCTGTCAGCTGGGCAGGGTCTGGGGGGTAGAACTTGACTGTGAAGGCAAAATTCCAGGGGCTGCCTGAAAGGAGAAAAGGAGGCAGAGATCAGAGAAGCTCCATCATGCCAGTAGGTAGCTCAGATGTCATCCTACGGGCAATTTTTTAAAAGTCTTCTCATATCTCAGTACATTCCAATCAGGGATACTGGAACATTATTCCCACTTGACAGAAGAGGAAACTGAGGCTTAGGTTAAGAGAATTATGAGTGAGCAATGGAAGGAAGACAGAAAGAAAGAAAAACTAATGGCTGCATGCCCAGTACAGTGTTAATCACTTTATAAACAACACTTCGTTAAACCTCACAACCCCATGAGTAAGTCCTAGTTGTCATATCTTGAACATTTACTAAGTGCTGGACACTTTGCTTGCCAAAAACTATATGTACATGGATAGGAACTTAATTTTTATAGTCATCCTGAGGTCAACTTTCCTTTTTATAGATGAAGATAGTGAGAGGTAAGTCATTCTCCTCAGGTCATTCAGCTAGTTGGTAGTAGAGCACACGGATCCAAATTGGCCACCTGACCCCAAAGCCCAGGCTCTTGACTACAACTAACTCCTTAGAAAAAGCAGCCTCAAGGAGAAACAATCCCTATCTCAGGAATAAGAACAGTAATAAGAAAGAGTAATAGCTAATACATACTGGGTGCTCCATGTGCGGGCACTCTTCTGGCTGTTGTACATGGATAACTAATTTAAGCCTCATCACAACCCTAAAGGTAAATACTGTCATTACCCTCCTTTGCAGATGAGGAAACTGAGGAATGAGATAGTTTAATAACAAAAAAGGAGTGATATCGTCAGGATTCGAGCCCAGACAGTTTGGTTCTAGTGTCTATTAATTATCATACCAGACTGCCTCAGGGAAGCAAGAAGAAAACAGCTACTGAGCCCCTACTATGTGCTGGGTGCTGACGTATATGTCATTTAACTACTGCCCCCACCTCATGGGGCAGAGCTGACAATTTGCTTGTCAAGGAGAAGCAGGGGTCCAAAGAGGTGTTCCGGGTGTCCTACATGATGGGCACTGAGGTTTGGGGGGAACATACCCAACTCTGAAGCCCAGGACACAAGGACTCACAGTGTCACCCTTGATTGTCATGAACAGAAGGGGGCAAAAACTCATCCCTGAGGACTAGGATGAACAGCTGGAAGGCATAGGAGTAGGGACAGAGTCTGTGACTCTACTGGAGAAGCTACTTGCTAAGGACCAGACTACTCCCCCGTGACTTGAGGTGGCCACACAGAGCAAGTGCTCGACATGCTTGGGCTGTGCTGTCAGGGCTGCACGAATTGGGAACTGACTCCTTGCTCTGGGGAGGGATGCTGAGTCCTGACAACTCGGTCCAGCCATCTTTCTTTTTCAAGCTCCTGGTCCTTACCAAACCCTGCACACTCAGCTGGCTGTATGCGTTCCAATTCCTTCCAGCATGAGACACAGGCCTCCCAGCTGGGCTGGGGCTCCTGGGGACAGCCTGACGCCCAGGCCTAGGACCTGTCAGCTCTAGAGAAGCATGCTCTGTCTATGTGCCTGCCTCTTTGTCTTTAACTGACAGAAACCTACAGGAAGAATTCCTCGAGCCCCCCTTCCTACAGAGTCAGCTGGCATCCCTGGGCCCAGCTGCCTGCTGTCATGGCAACCAGCTCAGCCACAGTTTTCTAGCCAGGGGACCAGGGAGTCCAGAGAGCCC
>NW_006159579.1:3572484-3579630 GCF_000334495.1 Tupaia belangeri chinensis | reverse complement strand
AAGGTGCTGGATTCCCATATGGCTGACCATGGTTCAAGTTCCAGACCCTAGTGGCTTGCTTTCTCACTTTCCTTTTCTCTCTCTGACTCTCTCTGGTCAAACTTAAAAAAAATAATAATAACAAATAAAATTAGATAAATAAATAATTCTTATTAAAAAAAAGAAGTTTGCATTAGTTTCTAAAATTTACAAATAGTGGTTTCCACTCTATCTTCACTTCAACAATCGGGCCTAATTCCCACACGGCAGTGGTTACTCAGAGCTGAACAGCAACTGTTTTAGATGGCTTCTGAGCTCTTAAATTCACAATGGGCCTCGTGGCTCCCTATGACACCTGCTTGCTACTCTGAAGTCAAGGGTCAGCTGCCATCGGCCTGAGCCTCCTTCCTTTACCAACGCTCTCTGCCTGGCCTTAGGAGGTATCTGTGTTGCAAAAGTGGTCATATAGGATTCCATGTCTCCCAGGGCCAGGTGTTCTCATCCACAGTCCCACACGGCCAGCACACCTGCCTCGTTTCTCCAGAGCCCTCACCTTGTGATGTCTTCTGTCAGCTGGGCAGGGTCTGGGGGGTAGAACTTGACTGTGAAGGCAAAATTCCAGGGGCTGCCTGAAAGGAGAAAAGGAGGCAGAGATCAGAGAAGCTCCATCATGCCAGTAGGTAGCTCAGATGTCATCCTACGGGCAATTTTTTAAAAGTCTTCTCATATCTCAGTACATTCCAATCAGGGATACTGGAACATTATTCCCACTTGACAGAAGAGGAAACTGAGGCTTAGGTTAAGAGAATTATGAGTGAGCAATGGAAGGAAGACAGAAAGAAAGAAAAACTAATGGCTGCATGCCCAGTACAGTGTTAATCACTTTATAAACAACACTTCGTTAAACCTCACAACCCCATGAGTAAGTCCTAGTTGTCATATCTTGAACATTTACTAAGTGCTGGACACTTTGCTTGCCAAAAACTATATGTACATGGATAGGAACTTAATTTTTATAGTCATCCTGAGGTCAACTTTCCTTTTTATAGATGAAGATAGTGAGAGGTAAGTCATTCTCCTCAGGTCATTCAGCTAGTTGGTAGTAGAGCACACGGATCCAAATTGGCCACCTGACCCCAAAGCCCAGGCTCTTGACTACAACTAACTCCTTAGAAAAAGCAGCCTCAAGGAGAAACAATCCCTATCTCAGGAATAAGAACAGTAATAAGAAAGAGTAATAGCTAATACATACTGGGTGCTCCATGTGCGGGCACTCTTCTGGCTGTTGTACATGGATAACTAATTTAAGCCTCATCACAACCCTAAAGGTAAATACTGTCATTACCCTCCTTTGCAGATGAGGAAACTGAGGAATGAGATAGTTTAATAACAAAAAAGGAGTGATATCGTCAGGATTCGAGCCCAGACAGTTTGGTTCTAGTGTCTATTAATTATCATACCAGACTGCCTCAGGGAAGCAAGAAGAAAACAGCTACTGAGCCCCTACTATGTGCTGGGTGCTGACGTATATGTCATTTAACTACTGCCCCCACCTCATGGGGCAGAGCTGACAATTTGCTTGTCAAGGAGAAGCAGGGGTCCAAAGAGGTGTTCCGGGTGTCCTACATGATGGGCACTGAGGTTTGGGGGGAACATACCCAACTCTGAAGCCCAGGACACAAGGACTCACAGTGTCACCCTTGATTGTCATGAACAGAAGGGGGCAAAAACTCATCCCTGAGGACTAGGATGAACAGCTGGAAGGCATAGGAGTAGGGACAGAGTCTGTGACTCTACTGGAGAAGCTACTTGCTAAGGACCAGACTACTCCCCCGTGACTTGAGGTGGCCACACAGAGCAAGTGCTCGACATGCTTGGGCTGTGCTGTCAGGGCTGCACGAATTGGGAACTGACTCCTTGCTCTGGGGAGGGATGCTGAGTCCTGACAACTCGGTCCAGCCATCTTTCTTTTTCAAGCTCCTGGTCCTTACCAAACCCTGCACACTCAGCTGGCTGTATGCGTTCCAATTCCTTCCAGCATGAGACACAGGCCTCCCAGCTGGGCTGGGGCTCCTGGGGACAGCCTGACGCCCAGGCCTAGGACCTGTCAGCTCTAGAGAAGCATGCTCTGTCTATGTGCCTGCCTCTTTGTCTTTAACTGACAGAAACCTACAGGAAGAATTCCTCGAGCCCCCCTTCCTACAGAGTCAGCTGGCATCCCTGGGCCCAGCTGCCTGCTGTCATGGCAACCAGCTCAGCCACAGTTTTCTAGCCAGGGGACCAGGGAGTCCAGAGAGACCAACCACAGCCAAGAGGAGGGGCCCTGGGTGGAGGCATCTCTGCCTCTGGACTCTAGTCCCCACCTACTGCAGCCGCCTTGCTGAGACCACCTACTTTCCCCTTCTGCCATTTGAAAGCTGTCCCACTCCTCTCAACATGCCATTTCTCTCTGGGCCAGAAAGGACAGGTTGTTAGCCTGCTTGTCTGCCTTCACCCCAGGCCTTGAGAAGGGCATAAGATGGTGTTGGAAGACCAGGGCTGAAGTCTTGGCTCAGTCAGCACTTGGCTCTATGGCCTTGGGTATATAATTGCCTCTCTCTGGGCCTCTGAGGAAAGGGTCATTGTGTACTGAAGTCTATACCAGGCCTGGACAGGGAGGTGGCTATTTCCAGGCCATTTGGTTTGTACCCTTGTCCTAGATGATGCTGCAGGTCTCTTCTAGAACTAACATCCTGAATGCCTTTATGACTCCTCTGTTGACTTGACTGGTCATCTACAAATCAATGGTCCCTAATGCCTGTCTTCCCCAAGAGCGGCCATGTGGAGCAAGTAAATTCCTGGATCTAAACACACTTTACAATGTAGTACATAGGGGCCCAACCCACTTCTGCCACATCCCAACCATGGCATCCACTCACTCCGGATCTGCTTCTTGATTTCCTTGGAAGGGTCCAGCCAATTCTGAAAGAGAAGATAGAGTTCTTGAGAGGGAAGATGGAGGAGAAGACTCAGATCAGGCTAGAAGATAGATACAGAAATATACTGAAATGGCTGGGTGACAGCCCCTGGTGGGGAATAGGGAATATCCTTTCCTGCCTGAGCTTTCTGGACCCTTTTCCATAGGACTGGGAAGTGAGGAGAATGAGGTCTAGTTCACCACTAGGCTTGGAACCCCAGGATAGGCCAAGGGGAGTCATGGTGACCAGGAAATAAAACCACAGTGGGACTGACAGGAAAGAGGAAACTCAAGACAGGAGTCTCTGGAGGGTGGGAGGAGGTGCTGAGGGAAGCACCTCAGTTTCCCCAGGCAAAGCAAGCAGTCATGTCATGGCTCTGCAGATCCCCATCTGGGGCTGACTTGTAGGTCACCAAATAAGGACTGGGGGTGGGAGGACAGAGACAGAGAACAAAGGTGAATAAGGGTGGCAAAACCCACAAGCGGAGGAGCCTGATGGAGATCTGAGCACTAACGAAAGCCATGGGATGTGGTGGGATTATGGGGGCCCAAGGGAAAAGACCTCCCACTATGGCAAGTCTCCCCAGCCCAGGTACCTTCTGGCTGTCAGCATCACAGAAGGTCAGGCCAAAGTAGTCCTTCTCCAGAAGGTTCAGGTGCTCACAGACCAGGTCGAACAGCACCTGGCCCCGGCCATGTTTCTGCAAGAAGAGTAGAGCTGCGACCAGGCTGGGACATGCCTCAGGGAGGGCAGGGAGGTGTCCCAGACAACTTGGAAACTCCTAAGAACTTTCAGCACCTGGATGAGATCTTAGCATTCCTGTCACCCAACCTGGCTCTGCTCTCTGAGTCCTAAGAGATCTTGGGGTGACCCAATGCCCAGCTTATCAACAGCCTTCTTCCAAGCCCTGCTGGGGTCTTTTTAAACTGAGGACTTGTTTGGGACAAAACTGAAGAGGAAGAGTGGGGGAGGGGCCTGATTTCCCTATCCTTTATAGTGATTAAGAGAAGCAGAGGATGGGATTAGCAGATGGCATAAGGGTTATGTAGCTGGACTTCCATGTAGTTGACCGCAGTTTGAATCTCAGACCCAACAACTTAAAACTCAGGCCAGGTGCCTGTGCACACATGCCCAGAACCTGAGAGGAGAAGAGATTGTGGTATGGCCATCCCTCTTGGAGGGTGATTTCTCACTTTTTGTCTCTCTGGTTAACCACATGCACCCTATAGCAAAAATCTCTCTTAAAAAATAAAAAAAGAAGGACCAGGAGTTAGTGTAATGGCTATGTTGCTGGACTCCCATGTAGTCAGCGTGGTTCATGTCCCAGACCCGGTGGCTTAAATCTCATGCCAGGTGCGTGTGCGTGCGTGCCCAAGATCCTGAGAGGAGAATGGAGGAGAAGGAATTGCGGCGTGGCCATACCCTCTGGGGTGTGATTTCTCACTTTCTGTCTCTATGTCTCTCTCTGTCCGGCGAGTGCAAGTGCCCTATAGCAAAAACCTCTCCTAAATAAATAAATAAAAATAAAGAAAGAAAGAAAGAAAGGCAAGCAGAAAATTGGGGGACCAGCAGATGGTTACATTATTGGACTCCAGCATAGTTGACCACAGTTCAAGTCCCAGACCTGTTGGCTTAAAACTCATGCCAGGCATGTGTACATGCATGTCATGCATGTCCAAAATCCCAAGAAGAGAATGGAGGAGAAGGGATTGCAGTGTGGCCATACACCCCCGCCCTGGGAGTGATTTCTTACTTTGTCTGTTTCTGGTGAGCATACACACCCTATAGCAAAAAAACTCTCTCTCAGTAAATAAATAAATAAATAAATAAATAAATAAATAAATAAATGCTGAAATCCTGAGAGGAGAATGGAGGAAGAGGGATTGTGGTGTAGCCATACCCCCCGGGGGTGATCACTTTCCCTCTCACTGTCTGTCACTCTCTAGTGAGCAAACACTCCCTATGGGAGAAAAAAAATGCAGCAGCAGCAGCAGCAGTAGAAGAAAACCACCAGAGGTCTTAAGCTTTGGGTATGACAAGAAGGAAGAAAAAAGTCACCTAAAATATGACAGAAGCAGGTAGGAGAGTAGGGGCAGGCCTGGTCACAGTGTGACTCTCCTTTACACCGACCTCCCTCACATGAAGTCTGGTGAAAGCAGGGCAACCACCCTGTACTGGGCAGCACTGAGGCTTTTTAAAGACTCACAGGGCCTGACTCAGTCTCCACTGGAAGAACTCTGTTAGAGCCACCCCCTGTCCCCAGCACTACTGGGCTTGGCCCTCCCTGAACCATAGTCCAGGCCTGAGGATTCACAAGGGTAAAGTGGGAACCTGGTTGGTACTCCAAGACCACAAATGTGATGAGGCAGAGGGAATGTGGGGCAGTCATCACCAAGGAGGCAGGGACTCCAGGGAGAGACCCTGAGGGTCTGGCAAAGACCCCAGGACCAAGCCTGACAAGGAATTAATGACCTGGAGGAGTCTGTCAGAGGGAGTGGACAGAGCCTTGATCAAACCTTCCACATACTTCTGGGTTGGCTGAAACAGCATGCTGGGTCCGTGGGGTAGGAAAGAACAGGCAGGAGCTAGTCCTTACTTTTCCCTCAGGAGTGGGGCGGGTATTCACTGAAACATTTCTATGAAAGAAATGCACATAAACACAAAACAAAACCCTGCAAAGAAGGGGGACTCAGTTCCCAGGGCTCAGAGTAAGTCACCTCCCTTAAAACCAGGCATAAGGAAGAAAGGAAGGTATTGCCCGTGAGTCCCAGTAGTAAGGCCACCCTCTGAACTCTTCCATCCACGAGGAGAAAGGCCAGGAACGTGCCCAATTGGGGTGGAGCCTTTTATGGAAGAAAGGCACAGAGGGGCAGGTGACAGCTCAGAATCAGGGTGTGAGTCTCAGATGGTGGTGTCCTTGCCAAGGTACAGCCACCCTGAGAAACCTTTCCTGTTGCCAGCCCTGTGCCTCATCTAGTTCTATCTGCAATTCTAACAGCCCTCTCCAGGCCTTTGTGCCACCATCTGTGCAAAGGAAGCTCAGGCCAAGTCATCTCTCCGGACCTGCAGTCGGGCCAGGGCTCCTCTGGTTTGGCCTAGGATGGCTCCATGGCCAGGAGACCGGGGGGCGGGGCGCAAGGCGTGGGGCTCCCTACCTCCACCTCACACTCGTACTCCGAGGCATCGAGTAGAGTGACTCGGCAGATGGCACTCTTATACTTCTTGGCAATCTTCTGGGGCGACTTCTGAGCTTTGCTGGGCGTGGTCCTCTCTGACAGGCCATCGGCCTCACTGTAGTCCTTCTCCTCCATCTCTAGGCTCTGAGGTCCAAATGAGGGAAGAAGGATTTGATCAGCGAGCTTGAAACCATGCAGAAGCAATAAGGAGGTGACTGAGGGTAAAGTGGACCCCAAAATAAGTGTCACAGTCCTCTGAGCCACGTGGGGTCACCAGGGTCTTTGGTTGGGGAGGGCAGAACTAGAGCTTCCGTGTGTAACAGTGTGGGCTCATATGGGTGGTCCCACCCCCTTCCTGCAGCCTACTGGACAGCTCTGCAGGTAAGAGAATCCCACCACGCCAAACCCTGTGGCCAGAGCTGTCCTGTCTCCCCAGAACACTGTGTGAGCTATCAAGGCATCTTTCTGGTCTGAGTCTAAAATGAACTGGGACCTGTGGACTCACTAATGAGGGACAGGAAGCCAGAGCCCTGCCTACTAGTCCTAACTGCCACTGATGCCTGCAGTGACCTTGGCCAGGGCCCTGCCCTCTCTGGGCCTCCTGTACATTAAGGAAGAGGTGAATTAGATGACTAGGTGAGTCCCTTGCAGCTTGAGGGCGATGAGGTTTGCTCCAGAGTCACACTTGCCAAGCTTAAACAGTCTCAGGAGTAAGAACTAAATATTGAAAGAATACAGGTTTTCGAAATCAGATCTAGATTTGACTTCCACCTCTGTCACTTGCTGGCAATGTGACCTTGGTAGCTCACCTCATCCTTTCCAAGTGAAAAACGGGGAAGTTAACAGCTACCCTCTTAGGTTTGGGATACTTAAGTATAAAAATGACCACGAGGCCCCAGCACAGTGCCCAGCATGTAACAGGTCATTGATGAATCTTGGTTTTCTTCTTTCTTCCCTACTGGGAACTCCCAGGGGCCCTAAGAACTGAACTGAAAGGACTGGCTGGGGAGGGGGGGGGAGGCCCCTGGCCTCAG
>NW_006159579.1:3553885-3572439 GCF_000334495.1 Tupaia belangeri chinensis | reverse complement strand
GTCCTGCTGGGGTGGATGCTTCTCATTGGAGTTGGCCTCCGGGTGGCCGTGGCCTGCAGGGGTCACAGGGGTGGTCACCGCGGCGGCGGCCTCGGGCTGCTGCGGGGCCTCTTCCTGAGCCTTCTTCACCTCAGAATCAGGGCCTGTCTCTGTTGTCATGGTGACCAGCACGCCTGCATTGGCATGAAGGAGAACATGTGACAAGGAAAGGGATGGCAATGGTGTGACAGAGCAAAAGGGGCAGGAACCACACGCGGAGAGAGACAGATGGAGACAAATGGACAAAGAGCCACAGAAAGAAGGAAAGAGGGAGGAGGGCAGGGATGGAGGACGTGGGGAAGGGAGGGCAGCAGCTGAGGTCACAGGCGCCCCTTCCACCAGCGTCCATCATTCCTCACGGACCCCTTGGCCCAGACCCAGAACCTAGGTCCTTCCCAGGGACAGTGAGTCCCTCCAGGGAGTCCCACTCTACAAGCAGCACAGGGAGCAGTCAGAGACTATCTGTAGGCAAGGCCAGGTTCTCTCCACCATAGCACCTGGCACCTGGAAACCCCTCAAGAAACGCTGAATGCACTGAGCTCAACCCAAAGAGCCCTGGGCTCCACGTCCCCAACACTGAATTTGGGCAAGCCCCTTCCTGGCCCAAGCCTCAAAAGGGACCTCTACCCTATCCCTGTTGTCACACGGTCAGATCGACAATGGCAGGAAGGTACTTTTTACAAAGTGCAGCCCTGATCATAGAAAAGTCAGGAGAATGGGGCTCAGGCCAGAGTCTGTCACAGGGGGGACATCGCTTTACCTCTCGGGACTCCTGTAAAAGGAGAGGGACTTAGAGAAATTATCTCTGCAACAGACTATTCTTATCTTCCCCTCAGAGCTGTATGCAGAGATTGCAGGGAGAACCAAGGATTCAGGGCCCAGCTAGTCTGTTGGAATAAGCAAACTGCAGAGAGAGAGAGAGAGAAAGAGAATGGCATAGTCCTATTTTTATATTTAGAAAACAAAACAATAACCTCTACAACATATCTTTGCAATTGTACACACTAAGATCTGAAAGGATACTCACTAAACTGTTCTGAGAGGTTAAAAACTCAGAAGGAAAGGGAAATAAAGACCATGAGCATGGGATGGAATAAAAGAGGGAGCTTCATTTCTCACTTTACATACTGTGGAACTGTTGACATCTTTTTACATGTATAATATACATCTTACTACACATATGTAATACATGTATTATGTATACATATATGTATGTACATTTTAAAATCTACTAGTTGGATTTATTTTTAAGGACAAAAGCATCCATTCCTAACCCCAGTCAGTGGATTCTCAATAAATAAATAAAAGTTTGGCACTAAAAAACCAGGGACTTGGGATTAGCAGTTGGTGTAATGGCTATGTTGCTGGACTCCCATGCAGTTGACCACAGTTCAAGTCCTGGACCCGGTGGCTTAAACTCACACTGGGCACATGCGCATGCACGCCCAAGATCCCAAGAGGAGAATGGAGAAGGGATTGTGGCATGGCCATCCCCACTGGGGGGTGATTTCTTGCTTTCTGTCTCTCTGTCTTTCTGGGGAGCGCACACGCCGTATAACAAAAACCTCTCAAAAAAAAAAAAAAAAAACAGGGACTAGAGAAACAGACAGGAACCCTCAACCCTGAGTCCAGACCCTCCCCCATCTAAATCTACCTTATTACATAAGGAAGATCCAGACTAAACCTGGCAGCCTCACCACCACCCCATCCATCAAGGGGGCCTCTGGTGGGCCGACAGGTAGAAAGGCATAGGATCCACCCTAGGAACCCACAAGATTCAGCCCGGTCCCACATTTCCTTTTTATTCTTCAGTTTCTCTCCCCATGTTCCAGTGAGCACTAGCCAGAGCAAAGGGCACTATACAGAAAGTTGGGGTCCCTGAGTGCCCCACTCAGCACAGGAGCGCGCCAGGGCCCTGCACAGGCCATGAGCACCCTCCAGCCTCACAGGAGGAGGACAAGCGCAATGCCTTGTAAGCTGAAGTGTGTAGCACAGATGAGAGGGTGCGCTTGCTACTGATGCTGTTGTTAAGAAGCAGGACAAGGTCCTTCCTCATCACCTCGTCTCCACCCAGCCATGCTTTCCACTTAAGTCTTTATTTGTGAAATTTAAAGCCATAGCAAAATAAAGGTTCTCTGTTACTTATATGACAATGAGTGTTAGCTCTGGGACAGGACACTAAGCAATAAGAACTGCTCCAGGGGAACTCATGGTCTCGGGGCTGAGTTCTGTCTACCTGGCCCAAGACCTTTCCCAAGCCTACATTTGAGAATACAGAGGTCATTGTATTAGACAAAGCCTACTGGCACAAACCCTTAAAACAAAAGCCTACTTGGTTTTGCTTTAAAAATAATAATCCACAAACTGTTTTCTGCTGTGCCAAACAGAACCACCTGACCCTCGTGAGCCCAGGCAGCCTAGAGGCACATCCACTCCTGCTCTTTTGATAGCCTCAGTCTGGTTTCAGTCCAGACCCTCAGAACTTTCTCTGGGCCTGAAATGTCTTTAGAAATAGCCAGGAAAGCGATCTTAAATAAATATCCCAGCCTCCCGCTGGCCCCACCTCCAGCAGAGCCTGCTTCCAGAACCACAGGAACCTTTTGAGATAACTAAAGCTCCTCCTCTTCTTTTATAGGAGGGACAAAGAGGGCAAAGAAAGCCTGGAGTGGCAGTCATTTCCTCAGACAGGTTTCCCTGGCTCCTCTGCCCATTTTCCTCCCAGCCGGCCTCCTGACTCCCCAGATCCTAAGTCCAGACCATTTTCTCTCCAGTGCACTTTGCTGTCTCATGAAAACCCCAACAGAATCTCTTCAAAGGAGAAAGCATTCAGGGCCAAGCTGAAAGTCAAGAAAAGGGTAGGAGCCACTGCTGAACACCATGGCCAGGGGCTAGTTAGACAAATAATGGCTCATCCACTCTAGAGAATAAAAGGAAAAAGGTGGAAAACATTTGAGTAAAAAAGCATGATACACAACACTTTGTACGAATTGACCGTATTTTAATTAATATACACATACCAAGAAAATCCAGCCAAGTATTAATTATCGTTATTGCTGAGTGGTAGAAATATAGATAATCCTTTTCTTTCTGTTTGACTGTAGTTTTAAATTTTTCAACCATACCAGGAGGCTTCAAAAAGTCTATGGAAAGTGGAATTAAACTACAAGTTTATGGGATGAGCCTGGTAGTCTAGTCATTAAAGGAGCTGGATCCCACATAGCTGACTACAGTTCAAATCCCAGGCCTGATGGCTTGGGGAAAACAAACAAACACCACTCCAGGCATGTATGTGTGCTCCAAATCTCGACAGGATGAAAAAATGGTGGCAAAGAGACTGTAGTATGACCATGCCCCATTGGGAGGTGCTGTCTCCCTCTTCCTATCTTTCTGTCTCCCTCGAGAACACACATGCCCTTTGACAATTAAAAAAAAAAAGTACAAGTTAATTTTGATACAAAATATTTTGAAATCCACATATAGTTTGTTCATAATATGCACTTTCCATACATTTTTTGAAGACCCCCCCCTCACTTATATGTTGAAATTCCTGGAATTATTTTTAAATTATAGGTTAGGAGCCAGATGGTGCCAAAGTGGTACCACAAGTGGACCGCAGAGGACAAGGGCATCCTGGGACCTCCCTGAGCACACTTGCCCATGACCACAGCATGAGGACCCTGTTGAAGGTGCCTGTCTGTCTCTTCTTTCTTTCCTTTAAAATTTTTTTCCCCTTAGGTCAGTCATTGGTGTGGTGGTTAAAGTAGTTGGATCTCACATGGCCAACTGTGTGGTTTGAGTCCTGGACCCAGCAACTTGAAACATGCCAAGTGTGTGTGCATGCACATCCTAAATCCTGAGAGGAAAGTGGAGAAAAGACTGTGGAGTGTCCGACCCCTTTAGGGGGGTGATTTCTCACTTTCCCTCTCTTCCCTCTCTCTCCAGCAAGTGCATGTACCTTATGGCAAATTTAAAAATAAATGAAATGGGCTAGCATGTGGTGTGGTGGTTAAGGCACTGGATTCCCACATGGCCAACTATAGTTCGAGCCCTGGACCTAGTGGCTTAAAAACCATAATAAGCATGTGTGTGCATGAATGCCTAAAAGTCCAAGAGGAGAGTGGAGGAGAAGGGATTGAGGCATGGTGATCCTGCTGGGGAGTAATTATTCACTTTCCCTCTCTTTACAATATAAATAATAATAATAATTAATTAAAAATGTAATTTTATTTTATTATGCCAGAGGGCACATGCATGCACACATGAGAGAGGAAGTAACCCCCAAATAGAACCTGGTCATGCCACAATCCTTTTTCCTCAAGTTCTCCATTCCATCAAGATCCTGGCCATGCACATGTACAAACCTAACATATAAGCCTCTGGGCTGGAACTCAGACCCTGGTCAGACATGTTGGATCCAGCATCCTCTGCACAGCATTTAACTGCTGCACTATGGGGCTGGCATTCCCTATCTGCCTCTCTTTCTTATGAAACAAATATATAAAAAATTTTAAAAGTTAGAGGTTAACAAATTAATTTTTCTTTTTAAAAAATAATTGATTTAACTTTATTTATTCATTTATTTATTTTAATTTGACTGGAGAGGATCGGGTAGGGGAGAGTGAGAAAGCAAGCCGCCAGGTTTGGGACTTGAACCATAGTTGGCTATGTGGGAGTACAGTGCCCTTAACTACATGCCACCTGCCGGCCCCAGCAAATTAATTTTTCTGATAAACATGGCTTAGTATGACAGAAAAAGAAGCAGATAAAGAAAACAGGTTTTTTCTTTATTATGAATTAAAATGAAAAATAACATATTGTTTTCTAAACCTATGATAAAATCTATCTTTATTCCACAAAGATCACAGCTCTCACTAGGACACAGAAGGGGAGCCAAGAACCTGGCCTTGGATTCTGACCCGGGTAACCACATGGGCAGGGTTCTGCCCAGGCTCTGGTCAAAGCAGGCTGAGGAGCCTGCTGGGCGGCCAGGCTGGGCACCCTACAGGACACAGGGGAAGCATTTGCTGGTTCCCATGGAGCTCACCACAGCACAGCGGGATAAAGCTCACCCAGGAAATGGCTAAACACTCAGGCAGGATGTGACTCAGATTTGCTAGTGTGTATTTCACTCACTCTCAGAAGAGTCTGGGGACCTGGTGATCTGGAACGTGGCCTGAAGTTCCCAAAGGCTTCCAGGACAGAGGATAGAGGTGGGATTGTTTTGTTTTGTTTTGCTTTTTTAAAAGGAGATGGCAGGGAGGGCATTTGGGTTGCGTTACCACGTGGACAAATGCTCAGAGATGGAAACAAGGTCCTGTCCAGGGACAGAGAGGAGACCTTGACATTCCGACTCCTCAGAATAAGAGGCTTATTAAAGTGGACACCACAAAACCTGGAGGAGGTATAGGCTGGTTTCAGGGAGAAGTGAAGGAGCTGGGGAGAAGCCAGCAGTCTTGCAGGAGTCAGAATCATCAGTCTGTCTGCTGGAAAAGGGCAGGACTTCCACCAAAGATCACTGCCGTGGGATGGCCCTCGGCCAGAGACTCACACAGTCATTTCTGGACCTCTCAAAGGGCCCTGCTGCTCAGAGGTTAAAGGTACAGACTCTGGTCAGGCAGACCCAGTCCCAAAGCCCAACTCTAAGGCCTGCTCAGTCTATGACCAAGGGATTTTGCTCCTCTGAGCCTCAGTCACCTCCTCTATAAAATGAAGCTACCCTTCTCTCCCTCTCAGAGAGGCGATGGAGAGCCAGGAAAACAACATCAGGAGAGCACTTCGTGTGGCACGCACCCAATAACACCATTCTGCAACGTAGGGCTTATCATTTCAAAGATAATGGGAAGCTGCAGTGACAAGTGGTCTGAGAACAGGCGCTCAGAAGTGCCACCCAGAATGGAGAGAGAAAGTGATGTTCTAAGAGACAGAGGCCAACAGGGCAGACTGATGACACTGACATATGAAAGGCCAAAAGCACGGGATTAGGAAAAAGAAAGGTCAGCCAGAGATGTAAACGCTGACTATGCCCACATCAGCTCTGTCTGGGGCAGAGGGGCCCAGTGAGGCTGGGGATGCTTGCCTGGCCTGGGCAGTGGCTGGCCCAGCACACTGTCAGCAACTGATGCTTTTCAGCATTGCAGACACTGTCTGGCTCCCCTGGCTCACCTTCCAGGGGCACCAAGAAGCCTTCTCAGGCAGTAGCTTTCCATCTGGGTAGCCTGCAGAGAGGAGGTGCCTCAGCCCACCTAAGGCAATAGCCACTTGGCCTGGCAGTTGTATTGCTCCTTGAAAATAAATCAATGGCCATCTGATTGATACATCAGGCTCTTTAACCAGAGTTAGCATGAATCAGCACCTGTGAGTCCAGTAACTTGGATGCATTATTTTTCTACACCCCCACAGCCACTGCTCAGGTCCAAGCCACTATTATCTAGGGCCAGGAAACCTGTCCCAAACTACTCCCTGGTTTCTCTGTGGACATTCAGGTCCTCCTAGAATTTATTCTCCTCAGAGCAGCCACTAGGATCTTTGGAAATCTCCAACTGGTCTTCCTTAAATCCTCTAATGGCTTCCTATTAAATTAAACATAGGCCCAGCTACAGTAGTGCACACTGGTAAATGTTACTAATTAGCAGGCAGGGTTTGATTCCCGCCCTACCCTAAAAACCTGGGCATGGCAGTGTGCACCTATAGCCCCAGCTACTCAGGAGGCTGAGGCAGAGGGATTACAACACAGTGAGACCCTGTCTGGGAAACACACACACACACACACACACACACACACACTCATCAAAGCTACAGGCCTCTGAGTACAGCCCCTGCCCATCTTTCCAACATTGGCTCACACCACTCTGGTCCCCTGGTACCCCTCCGTCCAACTAGCATCACTGTCAGCCTGTCACACTAGCTTTCCGTCTGTTCTTCAACCATGCCAAGTTTGCCCCTGCATTAGCACTTTGTCCTTAAGGCTCCCCCTGTGTGAACCGTGAGCCTATCCCCTGTCTCTTAACGTGACAGCTCTTGTCTTCAGGATGCACACTTATGTACCCCTTGACCACGCCATTTAAAGTAGGTCTCTCCTCTTGTTTAAACCTTGTTTAAAACCTCTTAAGCTTATTTATTTATTTCCTCCACAAAATAAAGAAACAGAGACAAGAGACAGGCATCTCCAACAAGGTCTCCATGCCATAATCCACCCACAGCCTCAGCCAGCCCAGACTGTGGGCATGCACAAAGGGGACACAAACTTGGGACCTTTCCATGTGGGCCCAACATCACAGAACAGTGTGTTACTGCTGCACCACAGGCTGGCCCTTGACTTTTTTTTTTTTTTTTTAAGAGATAATGTTTTACTATGTTACTTATGCTGGCCTTAAACTCATCCTCCAGCTGCCTGAGTCTCTAGAGTAGCTGGGACTACAGGCCTGCACCACTGCACCTGGCCCCCTCCTCTATTTTTGTTGTTGCTGTTGTTGTTATAGCATTTTAGGTTGGACTTTTTGTCTTTGTTTTGTTATGCCACTTTAGCCATTTTTAAGCATAAGAATCATGGAACATTAATTTTATTCACAATGTTGTACAATAATTACCAATACCTAGTTCCAAAAATTTTCATCACCACAAACAGAAACTGTATCCACTTAAGAAACCACTTTGGGTTTGTTTGTTTTCATCGTAATTATCAGAAACCGAACTTATTGATTGATTCACTTATTTGTTTCTTTTCCTTCTCTAGAATATAAGCCTCATAAAGACAACTTTATCTCCAGGGCTTAGTGCAATTCTTGATAATACTAACAATAAAATTAACATTTACAGAATTTGTAATTTTCCAGACACTGATCTAAGTACTTTATGTCAATTAACTCATTTACTCTTCATAATAACCTATAATATCTACTCTCATTATCTCCATTTTACAAAAGAAAAAAGTTGAAGCAGAGAAGTTAAGTAACTTGTCCACAATCACACAGCTAGTGAATGGCAGTGCCAGAATCCAAACTCAGTGGGTCTGGCATCAGATGGATGGGTAGATAGATAAATGGTTGAACACATGGGTAATGGAGGCTGGATCACGAGACAACTTTCCTTCCTTCCTTCCTTCTTTCCTTTCTCTTCTTTCTTTTTTTCTTAATTGCCAGAGAGCATGTGTGCTTGCCAGAGAGAAGGAAAGGAGAGAGGAAGGGAGGAAGAGAGAGAGAGAGAGAAAACCCTTGATGGGATGTGATCATGTTGCAATCCTTTCTCCTCCATTTCTCTCTATCAGAATTCTGGACACACACACACATGTGCCTGGCAGATGTTTCAAGCTAGGCAAACCATGGATTCAAACCATGGTCAGCCATGTGGGATCCAGCTCCCCATACATTGCACTTAACCACTATACTACAAGGCCAGACCACAATGAGATCATTTCTAAATTGACCCTAAGAGCTGGAGACCCAGACTGTGTTTACCTCCACAGCCTTTCAGGCAGCCAGCCAGCCAGCCTCTCTTGCTGATTTTATCTGACTGTAAGCACCTGATTTTTCTATCCAAACTACTGATATGAACTCCTTATTCTACTGATGAGGATATGCAGGCTCAAAGAGACATAAGGATTTGCCCAAGGTCATAAGGCTGTGCTAGATTTCTCTGACTCCAGAGTCCTTCCAGCATTTCAGCAGCCTCAGGGGGCTCAGCCTGTATTAATTTCTTCTGGGGGTAGGGCTGGCCAAAGAAAGGCTCCCCAAGACCAAAAAGCAAGTGCCCTGGCAAAGACTGAACTCAGAATCAGGACCGTGCTTCTTGTTTCAGTGTTACTACTTCTTACCTGATGGGCGGTGGGCAAGTTACAGTTTCCTCATCTGCCAAACTGGGATGAGAGGCCCTGTCTCTCAAATGAGGGTAATACATACTATGGAGAGAGGGATATGCCAGAATGGGAGGACTTTGGGATATATAAGTTACAGTTCTGCTAACACAGAGGAAGGGAGGGTATGTTATGCACACTTATGACATGCAGTATAACATGAGGGCACACACAGCCATGTGTATCCATGGTTGTAAACACTCCCTAGATGGCAAGCCTAGGACACTATTGACT
This sequence comes from Tupaia belangeri chinensis, assembly GCF_000334495.1. Classification (NCBI taxonomy): domain Eukaryota; kingdom Metazoa; phylum Chordata; class Mammalia; order Scandentia; family Tupaiidae; genus Tupaia; species Tupaia belangeri. The sequence goes on along the minus strand of NW_006159579.1, from coordinate 3,563,318 downwards.
CTGAAGACTTTTGCCCAGGTGTTCTTAGGAACTGTGAACCAGGTGAGAGAAGAGGTAGTAATAGAAAGAAGCAGGGATGGGGCTGGCTGGTGGCATGGAGGTTAAGGTGCTGGACTCCCACATGGCCAACCATGCTTTGAGTCCTGGACCTGGCAACTTGCTTTCTCACTTTCCCTTTCTTTTCTTTTCTTTTCTTTTCTTTTCTTTTCTTTCTTTCTTTCTTACTTTCTTTCTCTGTCTCTCTCTGGTCAAATTAAAATAATAATAATAATAACAACAACAAATGAAATTAAATAAATAAATCATCTTTAAAAACAAAAAAGAAAGAAGTAGGGGAGAAGAGAGAGAAACAGGTAGAGGGTAGGAGACACCCAAACACCCTGAGAATGGTAGACAGAGAAAAAATTCTTCCATTGTGAATGTTTTCCATAATCACCATTACCAAGACAACTTTTCTTTCTTTGGGGGAGGTCAGGAGGTACAGTTTTCCCACCCCTTTCCTTGGCTGTTAGTCTCCCTTTGCATCTCAATTTATGCCCTGCTTGAAGAAGTGGGAGGTTGACCCATTGGGCTGTCCCCTGAGCTTCTCAGCTTGCTGGCTCTGCACCCCCGTCCTGCGCCGTGGTTCTAGGGGTGACTGAGCCGCTCAGTGACAGCCCAGCTCCAGCCTTCGTAGAGCTCAGGTAGCACTGAGGGACCAGCAGTTGGCATAATGGCTATGTCGCTGGACTCCCACGTAGTCAACTGCAGTTTGAGTCCCAGACGTGGTGGTTTAAACTCACGCCGGGCGCGTGTGCGTGTGTGCCCAAGATCCTGAGAGAAAGGATGAGAAGGGATTGTGGAGTGGCTATTACCCCCCTCCCCCGGGGGTGATTTCTCGCTTTCTGTCTCTCTGTCTCTCTCTATCTTTCTGGCGAGTCCATGTGCTCTATGGCAAAAACCCCTCCCAAAAAAGAACTCAGGTAGCACTGTTTCTCCCTCTGGTCACTCAAGCCAAGGGGTGATAACAGCTTCTGTCGTGTTAGTTTAGGGGTGCCTGAATACCCCTCATGAATATTCTCAACTCTGCTCACACCTTTACTAACATGTCCTTAGTTGAAGTATCAGAGAGGAATTCTGTATTCTACCAGAATCTGACTGACACACCACCTGATATTAAATGTAGACAGGAACCTGGGAACACAGTATAGTCTAAGTGGTTAAGAAAAACAAAATAGAAGATAGGGAGACCTTGGACAAGTCCTTTAAGCTCTTTGTGCCTCAGTCTCTTCATCTGTAAAATCCTGGTGATAATCGTGCATACCTCACAAGTCTGCTATGAGAATGGATCAGAACATGCCTGTAAAGCACTTAACACATGCCAAAACCCATAGTTAACGATCAAAAAATAGTAGTCTCATCTTTATTATTATTGCTTTATGTTTATGTATTTATTTCTTCTGATGAGCGAAGGAGACAGAAAGAGACAGACGGCATCCCAACAGGGTCTTAACACCACGGTCCACTCCAAGTCTCAGTCAGCCCAAATAACGACTATGTGTGTGTACCCAGTGCCCTCAGGGAGGCCTTAGACATGAACCCAGAACCTTTCCATGGGAGTCTGTCTCTCAGAGCTTCACGTTTTACCTCTGCATCACCATCTGGCCCCTTTCATCTTTATCATTAGCATTTCCTTGCAGAACAAAATACAGACTCCCCCCCCCCATATATTTTCCAAATTTTCCCCAATGAACATGCATTACTCTTAAAGTTAGAAAAGAAAAATTAATTAGAAGAAAACACAGAGAGAACACCCATTAAGGCTTTTTCTTTCTCTCTCAATCGCTGGAGATAATGTTACTTCCCACAGGATTTACCCAGCACAGAACATTCGCTTCCTTGAGTGACAATCTCTGGATGAACGTGAATGAAATGATGGGCGCAGGCAGGGAGGGCTGCCTCTGAGGCCTGTGCCACCCTCCCAGCCAGGCCCGAAGGATCTAAAAGGGATCTGGGCCCGCAGTCATCCTTACTGGTGCTCAAATCCGTATATGGCAGCACGCGGAAGGCAATGTGTCAGAGGCTTGCAGTATCACAGGCGCTGCATTAAATAAAACCATGCTATGTGAAGAGGCCACCACCCGTCAGCCCTGGCTTCTTGCCCAAAAGTTTCACGTGCCACCATGCAGCCACAGACTGATGTGCAGTTGTGGGCCAGGGCCCATGTAACAGCCCAGAACTGCTAAGTAATGGCACCAAAAAGGAGAAAAACCTCCCACTCAGACCACGTGGATGAACCGTGAAGGGGGCAGACCAAGACCTCCCTTTAGCAGGGTGTGCTGAAAGCGGGAGCAACACACTGGCCTTTTTCCAAGCTTTATCTCATTTGAACTGCACAAGGTCTAGGGAGAGTAGGGGGCTTATTCCCCAGGCTGACTGAGCTGGCCAAGGTCACGCAGCTAGCCGTTTTGAGTAGAGCAAGGACTAGCACCCAGTCTGCTGGCTCATGATCCCATGCTTATCCCCCGCAATCCTGCTACATCCCACGACCTCCAACTTGCTGTAAACCAAGTAACCAAAGCTACCGTTGCTCTGGATGTAGAAATAATAACAGCAGCATCTACCCCTCCCACATGCAGAGTGCTTTACAGTTTAAAGGATCCTTTTATAATCATTTCTCTTGGACTTCACCAATTAGCAGTTGTTGCGAGGGAGAAAGGAACAGTGGTAATGGACATGAGCTTGGAGCCAGAACTGGAATTTCAACTTCACAGGCTTAGTGACGTTGGGCAGGTTACTTAGCATCTCTGAGAACCAGTCTGAGCATGTGAAAAAAGAATAATACTCCCTACAACTCAACAGCATTTAGTTAGAATTAAACGTGATAATGTGCACAAGGCTCGTTTTAGTGCAAGAATGGACATATAACAGGTACTCACAGTGACGGCTCTGACCAGTAAGGCATCACTACCATTCAGATGGACAAACCAAGGTCCAGAGACAGTAAAGAACTTGTCCAAGGACACTCAGGGCATAAACACCTGCAAGACTTGAGCAGCAGATAAGCGCATCCTAAGATAATTGGAGTATCTCACAGGTGAGCTCCCTACTGGGTATGTGAAAAAAGGGGTCTCTCTCTAACATTCACATCCTTTGAGGGTCACAGGCACAGGGCCTTCTCCAGGCAGGCCTTCCATTGGTGTTCTCGCCCCTGAGGCTTCACTCAGAAAAGAGGAGAGGAGGAGAAAGCAGCAGACCTTTGAGGACAACCCTCATGATCTCAAAGGCTCACTCTCTCACTTGATTTTCATTAATTGCTTAAACACTGTTAGAGTCCATTGACAGCGTTATTTTAGAATAGAGTAAAATTGGAAGCAACTTTAAATGTCCATCAACAGGGGGTTGGCCAAATTAACTAAGGTTTATTTATTAAAATCTTAATAATGGGGCCAGTCCATAGTGTGGTGGTTAAGCAGCTGGATTCCACGTGGCCAACTGCGCAGTTGAAGTCCCAAGCCAGGTAGCTTGAGAAATAGAACAGGTACATGTGCATGTGTGCCCAACGTCCTGAAAGGAGGGAGAGATAGAGGAGAACCATGTCCCACTGGGGATGATTTCTCTCTCTCTCTCTCTCTCTCACACACACACACATATACACACACATGCACACACATTCCATCTCTTTCTCCAGCAAACTCACACACCATCTGGCAAGATAAAAAAACAAACAAACAAAAAACCCACCTTAATTATGGAAGTATTACATTATCTATTATGAACATTTTTGAGATAGATTTTATATATACTGACACAAGAAGATGTCAATATATAGTTAAGTGAGCAATGCAAGCTGTAAAATGATAATGCAACTTACTTATTTAAATTGCCAGGGAGCACATGCACCTGCCAGAGAGAGACAGAGACAGAGAGAGAAAAAGAGGGAGAAAACGCTCCCCCTAATAGGGGAATGGTCACGTTCCAATCCTTTCTCCTCCATTTCTCTAGCCTGTCAGGATATGGGGCATATACATACATCTGTCTGGGTGTTTTTCAAGATGCCTAGGGCCAGGATTTGAACCTATTAGCCATGTGGAATCTGGCTCCTGTAACCACGAGGCAAATTTTAATAATGCAATTTATGATCCCATTCATAAATTTGTATGTTTGTGTAGGTATACCTGGAAAGATGCATACCACCATGTCACTGGCTACTTATGTAGAGTAGAATTTTGGTTGGGGAACTAAAGGAAAAATTATTAGTTTTTTTGCAAATTTCTTTTTTAATTAAAACCAGAGAAAAAATAATACAGACAACATTAAAGAAAGATTTGTTTTGGCTAGTCTTATTTATTTATCTTTTTGGAGAGGTTTTTGCTATAGGGTGCGTGCACTTACCAGACAGAAAGAGAGAGACATAGAGACAGAGAGAAATCACCCCCCAGAGGGGATGGCCACGCTGCAATCCCTTCTCCTCCATTCTCCTCTCGGGATCTCGGGCACGCATGCACACGCGCCTGGCGTGAGTTTTAAGCCACCGGGTCCGGAACACGAACCGCGGTAGACTACATGGGAGTCCAGCGACATAGCCATTACGCTAACTGCTGGTCCCTGGCTAGTCTTATTTATTTCCCGTATCACTTGTTATAATTCTGTTTCTGTTTCTTTTAGTTTGTGTGTATGATCATACTTAATTTTATAAAACTATAATCCAAATTCTCATAATTTTATGGGGTTTGTTCCATTTGACATAATTGAATCACAAATACTTCCACAATTATGACAACATCACATCATCAGCTAACATTCTGCTTTACCGTGTGCTAGTTACCACGCAAAGATAACCTTAAAAGTAGGTACTCGGGGGCCAGCGGGTGGTGTAGTGGTTGAGGCACTGGACTCTCACATGGTTTGAGTGCTGGACCCGGTGACTAGTAACTCACGCCAGGCACGTTTGTGTGTCCAAAATCATAAGAGGAAAATGAAGGAGAAAGGATTGCAGCATCCCTTGGTGGTGGTGGGGGGGTGATTTCTCACTTTCTCTATTTCTCTTTGCATCTCTGGCGAGTGCATGTACCCTATAGCAAAAATCTCTCCTAAAAAAAAAAAAAATAAAAAGATACTCGAACTATCCACATTACAGAGGGCAAATTAATACCTTAAAAGATGAATTAGTAGGGGACCAGCAGATGGCATGATTACATCACTGGACTCCTACATGGCCGACCTTGGTTCGAGTCCAGGATCCGGAAGTTTAAAACTCACACTAGGTATGTGTGCGTGTGTGCCCAAGGTCCCAAGAGGAGAACAAAGAAAGAACTGCAGCATAGCCATCCCCCTTTGGGAGTGATTTCTTGCTATCTGTCTCTCTGTCTCTGTCGGGCTCTGGCGAGCACACACACTCGATGGCAAAAAAATCTCTCGAAAAACAAAAAGATGAATTAATGGACCAGCCTATGATAGGGTGGTTAATAAGACTGGTGGATCCTACATGGCCAATTATGCCATTCAAGTCCTGGACCCAGTGGCCGGAGAAACACTTTTGAGTGTGTATGTAAGTGCCCCAAATCCTAAAAGTTAAACTGGAAAAAAAGAGGACTGCAGCATGGCCATCCCCCATGGAAGGTACCATCTCATTTTCCCTCTCTTTCTCTCTCTCTAGTCCATGTACCCCCTCTAGAAAATTAAAAAAAAATAAAATAAAATGGCATAGTGGTTACATCACTGGACTCCCACATGGCCAACCAGAGTTCCAGTCTCGAACCCAGTGGCTATAAAATCGCGTCAGGCATGTGTGTGTGCATGTGTGCCCATGATCCCAGGAAGAGAATGGAGGAGAGGGGATTGTGGCAAAGCCATCTCCCAGGAGGTGATTTCTCACTTGTCCTCTCATTGTCTCTGTCTCTCTGTCTCTCTCTAGCAAGTGCATGCACCTTACTGCAAAAACCTCTTAAAAAAATATGAATGAATTTGCCAAGGTCTGACGGCTAGTAAGAATAGAAACAAGACTTGGGCCAGCCTATAACTTGATGGTTAAGGGAAGCCAGATCCCATGCGGCTGACCAAGGTTCAAATCCTAGCTTTGACAGCTTAAAAAATATGCCAGGCACATGTGCATGCTCAAAATCATGACAGGATGGTGAAATGGAGGAAAAAAGATTGTGGCATGACCATGCTTCATTGGGGAGGAGGGAGGTGTTTCTCCCTCTCTCTCTCTCTGGAAAGCACATGTGCCCTCTGGAAAATGCCACCAAAAAGAAAAAAAAAGAAAAACAGAAAAAAATATTTAAGTCCTATTCTATGTGAGTCTCAAGTCCTACTGGAGACCTCTCTATTCCCCCTCACAAATATTGAGTGGTAAGCATGGAGAATGTGGCAAGTAGCGATGGCAAGACTATGACAGGTAGTGGCTCTAAAAACTTCTATGACCTTGAACAAGTCACTTCCCTCTGCTTAGTTTACTTAATCATTCTATCACTGGACAAGCATTTGCAAATCACTGAGCACCAGGCTGACATAGAACAATGAATAAAACATGAACCTTGCCCTCAAGGAAATTAGAGGCTAGCCTTAATCTTCATGCACAGGAAGGATCTCACCCCTGCTCCGCCTCCATCACAGGGCGATCCTACGCATGAAATGAAAGACGCAGAAGAACTCTGTAAGTGCACAGCTCCAAACAGCGCCTGAAGTATTTCTGTAGCTGTTCACCACTGCATATTATTTTATCCAATGCATGTTCCAAAATGTTCTCAATCATCTTCCTATTGTCAGACACTTAGTCCCAATTTGCTGCTATTATAGAGGAAGCTCTGATGGGGATTTATTCAAAGAAAATAACTCAAAAGAAAAAAAGAAAAACAAAAAAAAAGCCCAGATGCACAAAGAAGATGCTGCCCAACCTTCCAAATGACTAAAGGGAGCCCAGCCCTTCTTCAGTTTATCAGGCTTCAAACTGAATTCACCACCACTGTGGTTTTCCCCACTGCAAGCCCCTCCTTTCCAACCCTAGCAAACCATCCATCACTGAAGGACATTTTAGTGTGGTTTCGACCCTCTCCTTCCAGCCCCCCAAGTTCCCACAGTTGAGGTTTATTCTACAAGGTCACAGTCCACCTCCTCTTTTCAGGTCATACAGTTGCCAAGGGGATTTGCCCAAAATACAGTTCTGTCATACTCCTTGGCAGACCCAAATCCTGCAGAGGTCCCTGGAGCCTCCAGGCTCGTGTCAAGTCAAAACACCTTAGCCTGACGTTGAAGAGATTGAAGGGGGAGAGAAGTAATATTTACTGAGTTTTTAAGATGTGACAGCACTGTGCTAGGTGCTTTATGTAACAACCACGACATGGTCCCTATGAGACAGGCGAGTTTATTCATATTTTACAGATAAGGAAACTGAGGCTCAGAGCATTTAAGTGATGTGCCAAGGCTACATGGCTAGCATGCAGCAGTGCTGTGACTAGAGCCTAGGTCTGATGGCTTTCAGAGTTTTATCGAAGACCCAACCAAGCCACTTACGGAGTTACCTCCCAGTCCACCCCCACCAGGGCACTAACTGTTCCATGCACACCAGACTATCTGCTTTTCTTCAAAGGCATACCTATTTTCTTCCCCTCTGACCTGAGGAAGTAGGTGCCCTCTCCCCTACAACTATGAAATTCCAGCTTGGGCTTGAATGCCCACCTCAAAACCCTACTTATGACTGACTGTTTCAAGTTGCGTGGTTGAGTGTGATCTTTGGGAAATGCCAGGGTGCCTAGTCCCACAGAAACATGCTTGGAGCCATTCTGCCTGGGTTTGAATCCTGACTCCACCAACCCCACCCCCAACACAGCTGTGGGACCTGGAGTGGCTATCCTTCCCTTGGTAAGCCTCAGTCCCTTCCATCTGTACAATGGGAAGAAGAAGAACCCCTACCTCACAAAGTTCTGTCAAGCCTGTATATGAGCTGGACATACGAGCCCTTAAAACAGTGTCTGGTATGTAATAAGTACTCAGTAAACCTTCGCTGTTACTATTCTTACCCACCAAGGAAGCAGTGCCAGCCCGCTCCCACCTCTTGCCCATTTGCCCACACACTACCCGCGGCCTACAAGGCCTCTTCTACACAGACCTAGCTGGTGCCCCAGCATTCCCAGCCCTGTGGGTTCCAGTCACCACAGTCCTACCAAATGTGGCAGGGGGTAGAAGTCACCATCAATCAGTCTTCCCTGATAGCCAATGGGGGAAAGTCTAGAGCCTTCCCGTTTCCAGAAGATCCTGGCCAGGAGCAGAAGACTGAGGCCAATTCCTCCCTGAGGGCTCCTTGCCAGTATCTCTCTGCCCCTCAGAACATGGTAATGCTCAGGCCAGGGAGCCACCCTGGGCTCATCAGAGCCAACACACTCACTTCTCCACCTGGACCAGTTTTGGGACTCCCAGACACTGCTCCAGGTCCAGTGTATGGAAGAGAAGAGCTCAGGACTCAGAGAGCCCCACATTATCCACCTATGTGACCTCAGGGAGGTGACACAACCTCTCTGCACCTCAGTTCCTCTTTTATAAAAAGTAAAGAGTAAGAACACCTACTTGATAGAGCTGTTGTGAGATGGCGCAAAGTGCTTACAGCCGTTCACGGCATACAGTAAGAGCTCAACAGATGCCGTCACTCTGCAACTGCCGGTAGTACTCCAGGTGGTAATAATCAGCCTTTTTAATAAAAGGAGCTGAGAAACCCAAAAAAAGGGCCTACAGCGATATCCATGCTGGAGCTAACAGAGCCACTTCTCACCACTGCCCCTGCGGACTCGGGCCAGAATACCCCTGGGCAGCCAGGAGCCTCTGGGTTCAATGCCCTCCAGGTGGGGCCCAAGGCCACTGGCAGCCCTTTCCCTCAGCCCTGGTCTCTCCTCACCTGGACAGGGGAAGGGTGGCCTCAGGCTACAGGCGCTAATGTTCAGCCCCTGGCAGAGTCCTGCATCTGGGACAGCCCAGGCAGCAAGGAAGCAGGCAAATATGCTACAGGAACCCCAGACCAACACAGAAGGCCCGAGTCCACAGTGCCGGCTCACCCACGCAGCTGCCAGGTGCCCTCCGATAAGTCATTCTTTCTCTCTAGGCCTCATTCACCTTTTCACTATGTATTGAATGAAGTTCTCAGGACCAAGCGCTGTCCTCACGTGGACTTCTGTGGAAGGGACCCTTCAAGAAGTTCACAGACCTAGGCCCAGTGAACTGCCACATGGCCCAGGAAGGGTTTCAAAAGAAATAACACCATCTGCACCAATCCCTTCCAGGTCTGCCCTGAGGTGCCCCCTGAGATCCCCGGGACCATGGCTCTGCATGCTACAAATAACCGGCATGAGTTGCTGGGCAGGCAGACCTTAGGCTGGACAGCAGAAGCCAGCTCCATCCCTGCACAGAGCTGGCAGAGCCTCCCTGGGGCACAGTGGCTCAGAGAGGAGGCTGGCACAGGCTG
>NW_006159579.1:3552633-3553664 GCF_000334495.1 Tupaia belangeri chinensis | reverse complement strand
GGAAAGAGATGGAGTGGCTGGACCCCACGAAGCCCTGGAGAGGTCCTAAACCCAGCCCTCTGACACTCCCACGCTGGGTGCAGAGCAGGTGGAATGCGGATCCAGAAGTGAAGGTGGGACGTGTGGTAGTGCTTCCCCCACTAGTGCGTTCTCAGAGCTCCAGGAGGAAAGCAAGGTCTGTGGTTGGCAGCTGAGAGTCCAGCATCCCCAGGACTCTTTCCTAGTCTTCATCCAGACCACAGATTTCTCTGGGCCATACAGCTCTGCTAGTCGGTGGTCTCACACCCAATAAGTACCCTGATGGCTGTAGTCACTTGGCCCTTCATGCCTGTCCCCAAGGCTGACTCAGTCGCTTGGACCCTTGGACCTCCGTGTGTGTGAAGGTACCAGACACAACTGGGACACACATGTCCTCTCTCTTTAGTCAGTGGGAAAAGCCGCTGGCCAGGAAAATGCCAGGCCAGAGCCACTGAGGCTCTAGGTCCAGCCCCAGCTCCAGGAGACTTGAAAGGGACTAGGTGGGTTGGGAAGAAAGCCCAGGCGGAAAGGGTCTGTACACAGAGGGTGAGGAAGGAGGCAAAAGCTCACCAGTGTCCCCACCTCCAGCCACCAGATGTCCTGTAGCATCTCAAGCTGGACAGAGACATTCAGAGAGCCCTCAGCCTCCAGAGGAGGCAGCAGGAGTGGTTTCAGAGAACAGAGACAGAGTGGGCCAGCCAGCGGGTGCCCAGCACCCAGCGACCAGCTCATGCAACAGCAGGACCGGCCCCCGCCGGCCAGCCTCTCTCTCCCGGAGGCTGCAGACGTGTGGACGAACAGCCAGGAGCTCTCCCACACTGGCCAGGAGACCGAGGGTCTGCAAACTCAGTCTCGCTCCCACTCCTCCCCAGGGCTGAAGGCTAGGCCTAGATGTCGCGAGCTCCCGCCCCCCTCCACCCAGTGCCACTGATCCCCGCCACGTGCCTACCTGGGCCTGGGGGTCCCCATCTTGGGCAGGCTGGGCGAGGGGCGGCCCCCTCGGCTCCTGGGGC
>NW_006159579.1:3546544-3552109 GCF_000334495.1 Tupaia belangeri chinensis | reverse complement strand
CGGCGGCCCGGCCCCTGCCTCCGCCCCCTCCCTGCCGGTCTCCCTCTTCGCCCCCTCCCTCCCTCTCAGGCTCCCAGGCCACCTCCTCCCAGGCCCTGCCACTCGGCAGACCCGGTCCACTGCGGGACAGTGCAGCAGGAGGCAACGCTTGCGCTTCAGCTGCCCCGACCCCGGCCCTCTCGCTCCGGCCAACCCCTCTGGAGGGCTCAGCAGCTAGGGAGGGAGAGGGAGGAGAAAAGAAGCGGGAGGATCCCTGACTCAGAGGGCTGACTCAGCCTCAGTGGGCCTGCCATCCCACCCGAGCCGGATCCCCTCGCCTCCCTTGCAGCGGCGCTGAGCAGGGCAGAGCCTTCCTGGGACTCGGCATCCCTCCCCCATCGGGGGAGGTATGGCAACGGTCTCCAGGGAATCCTCCGAGCCTCCTCGGAGTGTCTCTTGGAGTGTATGTGTACATTTGTCCATATGTGCATTGGTGGCAATGACAGTAAATGCGACAGTGAGCCCAGGAACCTGTGGGGGCCTGGGCCTTTGTGCAGATGTGTTTGCTGCATGTGTGTGAGCACACGCTCAATGTGCACCCAGGCTCCAGGAAGTGGGGGATGGCCAAGGAGCCAGTGGCAGAAGTCCTGGCTGGAAACCAAGCTAAGCCCCACTCTCCTCCTGGAGTAGACTGTTAACCACTCAAGAAGCTGGTGGGTCTCTACCACTGGGCCTCCACTCAAATTCCAGGTGAGACCTGCAATTGTGGAGGACTCTGGGAGGCAGAGGGCATGGGTCCAATCCAGCTGTACCTCTGGCTAAGTACCCTTGTCTGCTCTGGGCCTCAGTTTACAAATGATGAAAGAAAGGGTTGGACATACCTATCTCCAGGGGCCCACTTCATGGAGAAGTCCTAGAGAAGATGAAGAGAACCCACACATAGTCTCCAAAGAGTTCTGCCAGTGGGTCCACAATGGTGGACACTGCCACCAGGCCCAGGCACACACATCTGTTCTTTCATCCTTCAAATCCTTCCTGAGTAGCTACTATGTGCTGGCCACCGTTCTCCATACTACAGAATTCCCCATACAGTTGTGAGCTGAACCATCCATCCCCCTTGCTGCAATCCACTCAGTGCCAACCTCACCAGTGGGCTAGCTCTACTCTGTCCAACACTCCAGAGACAGACAGCACCCCTTCCAATCTCCCCTCCCAAGGTAGCTGTGTCATCATGGTGCCTTTTCATCCTAGGCCCTAGTACCACCTCTAGGGCCTCCACAAAACAAAGCCATGCCCTCTCCCCAGCACTCCTTAGAGAACCAAGAGAGCAACCGTGTTGTCCTTTCCCCTACCCCAAACTAGTCCTTCTCTTCTCCAAGTTAAACACGACACACTCCACCAGGTGTCCCAAGACACAGCTTCCAGTGCTTTTCATGATCCCTGCTGTCCACTAGACTCAGGAGTAGATAAGAGTAGAAAGCAGAATATACCCTCCCTCCAATAGATCAGCCTAGGTCAACTCACCAGAGTCCTGCTTGGCAGACTTCCTTTCAGATCCCCTTCTTTGCCTTTGGACTGTTCATCCCCTGGCCTCCCAAATTCAGTTCTTTCCAGGAACTCCCCAGGGAGTCTGACCCAAGCCCTCAGGGGAGCAGCCTTGAAAGGATTTCAGCACTGGGGTGCTCTGTTTGAGTTCAGTCCACCACACATTTGTTCAAAGGAATGAATGAAAGGATCGGTAACACTTAGGACTGGCACCAGATGAAATTATTATTTCATTTGCACAGTCTCTGCTAAGAGATTCTTGACAGTCTGCCTTCAACTGTTTTGATTCCACATTGACTCAGCCTCCCCTGCTGGCTGGCCTTCCCAGCCACAGGCTTCTGGGGGCTGAAGGCTCTGGGATATATGGTCAAGGCCTTCCCATCCTCCTGCTATGCTCCTTCCCTGGCCTCCACCCCCCTCCTTCCTTCCTTTCCCCAGGCAGAATCCTTCCCCACTCCTCCCTTGGGGCAGGGCCACTTTCCCACCCTCCTCAGCCAGATGGAGCTTCTCACTTTCCCAGGAAAATCCAGGCTTCACTCCAAAGAGCAAGGCAGGATGTTCCCAGATATCATTCAGTTTTACATGCAAGGGGCCTGATTCACTTCAGGTTAGGGGGCCCACACAGAAAATAGGCCTTCTTTGGGCCAGCAGGTGGCATGGTGGTTAAGGGCACTGGACTCCCACATGGCTGACCACATTTTGAGTCCCGGACCTGGCAGCTTCTCTCTCTCTCTCTCTTCCCCTCTCTGGTAAAATATAAATAAATAAATAAATAAATAAATAAATAAATAAAATAATTCTTTTTTAGAAAGAAAATAAGCTTTCTTCTATTATTATTATTCCTATTACTATTACTCACTGACATTTCTATTAGTCCTTTCAGTTTGCAAGGCATTTTCATGTGTCATTGTCACCAGTGCATCCTTAGGGCCTTCGAGATAACATCACCCCCAAGTTGTAATAGGCAGGTTAAGGCCAGAGCCATGAGGGGCTAGTACAAGGTCACACTCGCACAGCAAGCCTGGCTCTCTGAGCCATAGACCAGACTTTTTTTGTTTTGTTTTGCTGTCTGTTCTTTGCCAGAGGGTGGTATAATCCCAGAGGTAGATAATGAGAGAAAGCACGTCCCGAAATGGAGCATGGTCACAATGCACGCTTTTTCCTCCACTCTTCCTTCCTGTCAGAATTTTAGACAAGCACATACACATGCCAGGTGTGTTTTTCAAGCTGCCAGGGCTATGATTCGAACCTGCAGTCAGCCATGTGAATCCAGCTCTCAATGCATAGCACTTAACCACTGTGCTATGGATCCAGCCCTGGACCAGACATTTTCTACTACCTGACAGTAACCCTTTCCAGAGAAAACCAGCTGGGAGAAAAGGGGAGATTTCCCTTGAAGAATACATGGCCCCTGTAGACATCAGTTAAAATCAGATAAAAAAAACAGTTCTTTGGCTGCTTTCATTCCCTCAACAGGGAAACTGAGACCAGCATACCAGATTTCACCCAGGGGCAAGTCTTAGGAAATCCTTCATAGAGAAATGCCAAGCAAAGGAAAAGGAACCACCCAAGATAGTATCTTCCCTACCCCTTAGCCACAAAGTTGTTTTTTTAAGATTTATTTAATTTATTTATTTTTAATTTGCTTTAGGGCACATGCACTCACCAGAGAGAGAGAGAGAAAATGAGAAAGCAGGGCCCAGTAGGTGGCATGGTAGTTAAGGCATTGGACTCCCACAAGGCTGACCGTGCTTCAAGTCCCAGATCTGGTGGCTTGCTTGCTCTCTCTCTCTCTGGAGCATGCATGCCTTGCAGCCAATTAAAAAGCAATAATAATGATAAATAATATTAAAATGAAGTAATTCTTAAAAAAAGAAAAAAGGAAGTGAAAAAGCAAGCTGCCAGGTCCAGGACTCAAACTGCAGTCAGCCATGAGGGAATCAAGAGCCCTAACCATCACAACACCTGCTATCCCCACCTTACCTGCAACTTTTGCTTCCAGCCCTGGCTCTATCACGTCTTCCTGTGTCAGGAATACCTACCTAGGTAGATTATTTGACCTACGTGCCTGGGTAGGTTATTGATCTCTCTGAGCCTCGGTTTTCTCATCTATATAATGGGAGACACTCTCCCTGTCCCAAGTCTGTTACTGGGCTACTGTGATGGGAGGTCAGCAAATGCTGGCAGAAGAAAAGGGACAGTGCCTTCTCTGCTCTGCCTAGGAGGTAGGAGAAATTCTTTCCTCTTAAATTTTAACTGGAGGGAGCTTAATGGTGCAAAAGTCCAGAACACAGGAAAACCAGGAGCAGGATGGAAGTGATTCGCTTTACTGGCTGGGAAGGCAAAGCACGCAGTGTCAGTCACAGCTGCCTCCCACCCAGATACTCAACCAAACACTTTAGGGCAGGGCTTCTGCCCTTTCCCTTTTACCTTTCAAAGACCATGAGCAAAGCAGTGTCTTGCCAAGGTCATCCGCAAATAGTCAGTGGTCTCATCACCCCCCAGACACCAGGGCACTTGATTCCTGGGTGAGCAGGGAGGGTGAGGAACACTCCCAGCCTAAGGACTTAGTCTTTTGCTCAGCACATAGCAGTGCTCACTGGGCAAGGCCCTGGGCACTGTGGAAGGTGGGAGAAACTGGATAGTCTTTGCCCTGGAATTCACAATTGGTCTAAGTGAGGGAGAAGGCATACAGACCAGCACATCAGAGGGTACTGTAAGATTAATCACACAAGTTTCTGAGTATTTCCTCTATGCCTGGCAATAGACACACATTATTTACTCCTTAAAACAATTATCTGGCACTGAAATTATTCATCCCTTTCACAGCTGAATCAACTGAGGCTGAGAGAGGTTAATGACTGCTCCGAGTTCACCCAGCTATGGGCCAGGATATGACTGCCAGATCTGTCTGCTAGACCCTGAGCTTCAACCGTAGAGCTCTAGGACTGTACCAACCAAGATGGCGGCCACTAGCCAAGTGTGCCTATTACAACACTTAAAATGTGACTTGTACGAGTTAAAATGTAGTGTGAATGTAAAATATAGACCAGATATTAAATATTTTGTACAAAAACAAATCGAATGTGTCTCATTAACAATTTTTGTAATGAAATGATAACATTATGAATGTATTGAGTTAAATAAAATATATCATTAGAATAATTTCATCTGGTTTTTGTTTGTTTGCTTGTTAATGTGGCTTCTAGAAAATTTTCAATTACATATGTGGCTTACATTATATCCCCTTTGGTCTGCATAGGTTTATATATTCTGAGGTCTCCACATAGCCCATGAGGATCAGAAAAGGCTAATGGAGGAGAGGACATCTAGGCTGAGCTGGGTTAAGGGCGAAGTCATGGCGAGGAGGATCTTCCAGGGCAAGAGAGCTACAGGGCTTCTGGCTCCAGAGGGCAGCTAGTCTGGGTGGGCTAAGCTACCACCCCAGACAGCTGAGAACTAGGCCAGAGGGAGGGAGAGACTGGAGTCATACTTTCCAGAGCACTGTGGGCTGGGAAGTTGTGCCTCAGAAGGCTGTTCTCATGGATGGTTGGCACTCTGGAAGGTTCTGTAGGGTGGCTATGTCTGGGTGGAGGGAGAAGGCACAGTGGACAGGCAGTAATGTCCATATGGCAGGGACCTCCTACCTCCACCCTCTCTCTGCCTGCTCTCATCCCATCTCTTCCTACACGGCAGTCCCAGAGAGCTCACCCTGCCCAGACAGTGGGAACACATTCCTGAGTTAGGTCCTGTTTCAGCATGAAATGATAATGTTGCCTTCAAGCTGCACAGAGTAAAAGGTGCTTTTCCATACTCATCCCCATGTTTTTGAAGAGCCAGAGGGTAATGATTACCTCTGGGGAGGGGGCTAGGGCAGGGATGGGAAATGTTCATTAGCGCAGGAGCTGCATGACCTTGGGCAAAGTCTTAACCTCTCTGAAACTCAAGTCTCCACTCTCTACAATGGGGACAATTTCAGTACCACCTTTTTTTTTTTTTTTTTTTTTTTTGGTGAGTGTTTAACGTAAAGGGGCGTGTGAC
>NW_006159579.1:3538065-3546212 GCF_000334495.1 Tupaia belangeri chinensis | reverse complement strand
AAAGGTGAGAAATTCAGTGCCACCCTTTTTTTTTTTTTTTTTTTTTTGGAGAGGTTTTACGCTATAGGGCGCGTGCACTCGCCAGACTGACAGAGACAGAGAGACAGAAAGCGAGAAATCACCCCCCCCCCCCGGGGAGAGGGTCATGCCGCAATCCCTTCTCCTCCATTCTCCTCTCGGGATCTTGGGCACGCACGCACATGCGCCCGGCGTGAGATTTAAGCCACCGGGTCCGGGACGCGAACCACGGTCGACTACGTGGGAGTCCAGCGACATAGCCATTACGCTAACTGCTGGTTCCCTCAAAGCTACTATGAGGATGGTACAAGTGAATCCCCACAAAGCTACTATGAGGATGGTACAAGTGAATCCCCACAAAGAGCTCATCCTGGTACCCAGCACACGCCACACTCTCTTCTCCACTTCAGGTGAATGCCCCAGGTACCCGTGAAGTCCTCTCAGCCTCTCCAAAGCCTACCTCAACCTTAAGGTTGCCTCCACTCCAGGAAGCCCCCTGGTCCCTGCCTCCTGCACCCACACTCAACCAGCACACTTCTCCTCGGTCCACTGGGTCCTTGCCTCCTCCTCGTTTCCATAACTGCATTTGGGGCTCGGTTGTTATAAGGCTCTCTGACTTTGCCAACAAGACTGTCATTTCTCAAAGGCAGAGAACTTGGCTCCCATCCCACACTCTGGGTTCCTTCTGGGCATCCCAGGGACTCTCCTCAGCCCACTCCTGTGGCTTGGACAACTGGCTGCCACCTTTGGCTAAATGCTGGTCTCTACCAAGCAAATCAAGAGGAGCTGGTCCCACTCTGCTTCCTCAGTGGAATAACTTCCTGTGGCTCCTCTTCTCTGATGAAGCAACCAGACACCTTGGCCTGACTTTTGCTACCTTCCCCAGGCTGGTCTCACCTGGTTCTGCAGCCTCATCATCAGACTCCATATGGCATGTTCTGTCAAACTGATTTGTTCTGGGGTCCCAAGGCATAACAGCTCCATCCAGCTCCTCCATCTTGCTTTTACACAGGCTCTTTGTCCTGCCTGGGAAACTTTCTTTCCCCTTCCCATGATCATTCTTCCAGGTATTCTCTAGGAAGTCCTTTCCGATTCCCTTCTCTTTGGTCTCCCCCTCCCCTCCTGCAGTCTGCCCTCCAGCCCTGGGTTATGTGATTTGCTAAAGGGTCTTGCGCTTCCATTGCACTATGAACTTTAGGGCAGGGGCCACTCTTAATCCTTCACCTGATGAGGGCCAAGCTCAGTGCCCAGTTCATAATGTGTGCATAGTGTGTGTCCCTTGAGCCATCCGTACTCCCAGAGCCAGAGGCTGAGGAGCACGTGGGAGTCAGGAGTTCAACCAGGATGCCAGGACTCTCCCGAGGCTGAGTTCTGTGACCCAAACTCCACCTCAGCTACATTTCTTAATGCGTCTCCATGCTTTCAGCTGCCTCCTGGGAAATCAGCCCTCCCCTAGGAGGTGTGGGAGCTACATTCCTGAGGACTAAACATGAAAAAGTCTGGCCACGTTCCCACTGGATACAGACGTCCATCCAGCCTGCCACCCGGTGCCTGAAGTGTCAGCTGAGGTTTGCATCATCATTGCATCGCGGATTCCGTGCAGTCAGAGGAAATCCGGGAGAGCATCATACAGAGGCTGGGAGCAGTGAGAGGCCGTAGGAGAGAAGCTGTGTGTGTGTCTGTGGGCCCAGGTGCCAGAAGATGCTGCAGTGTCACCATCAATCAACATCACTATTGCAGGGAGCGTCTGAGTTCCCACGTATGTGCCGGCACGATGCCTAGCAATTTGCCTACGTTTTCAGTTTTAAATCTCTTACTTCAATCTAAGGCAGAAACTATATATCCATCTTGATTTTACAGGGAAGTTAAGTCTCTAGCCCAAGGTCACACAAACAGTTAGTGGGTAGGGGAGTCAGGATTCAGTCCAGGCAGACCTGATGCCAGAGCTTGTGTCTGTCCCATCATTAATCCTGCACACATTTGGCTCAGTACAAACTTACCATGGGGATGCTGACCTATTGTAGTTTTTGTGTGGGGATTGTTTACATGAATATGTATTAACTTCTGATCTGTACACTTTTCTGTATTTGTTACAATTTCAATAAAGAAGTTGTTTTTTCATGTTTTTGTCCCAGATGTAAATACATGCCAGAGATTTTCAGGGTACAACATACTCTTAGCTTTAGAATCTGAAGCTAGAGTGCCATTTCTGTTTTCCTTTTCAACTGTCTTCTTAGTTCAAACAGCGACTGGTCTGAAGGCCAGTCATAAGCCCCTCACCCAGGCCCACAGAATTTCACCTGCTGCCCACTGCTCAGATCACAGACATTTGCTTGCACTCACACTCCCGGCTCAGACACCACGTAGCCAACTCCACTTCCTGAAGCTGGCACTATTCTGCAGTCTTTGCAACCATCTTTCATCCTTCCATCTGTAGGGACCAGACGGCTAGACCAGCCGCCGCATCACTGGTTAATCCCCAACTTCATGAGGCAGCCAGGCAGTGACATCTGAATGTTCCCATCTCCTCACACCAGGCCAGGCTGGGCAGAGAAGCCTTCTGTGTGTGTAAACACAGCCTTCTGCTTAGGAGGCTTCTGCTGGACTCCCCTGGCCAAACTGGGCAGTCTGTGGTTCATCTCTCCCTGCCTAAAATAACCATTGGCTTTAATGGGCCTCTAGACACAAATTGGACTTTCCTGGGCACCTGGGCATAGCCTGAAGATAATAGAGATGTTTTATTTTTCCTACGTCTCCCCAATCATTATGCAAAGGTTTGTGGGATTTAGTTCCTCTTGGACCTGGGGGGGACCTCTGGTACGAAAAAGGAACTCCCTATTGAAAGCACAGTTACACCCTCTGAAAGCTCACAATTTAGTAAAAGAAATAAAATACCAACACCAGCCAACTGCACTACGTATTACACAGAAAGTACTAAATGCTGTAAGAAAAGAATCAAGTGTTTGGGAAGTTCAGTCAGAAAAGAGAGAGATTAAAGGGGGCCAGGCGTCAAAGAATGTTTCAAGGAAGAGGAGCATTTGGGTTGAGAATTAAAAGGAGGGCAGAAGGACAATCTAGATGGAATAAAAGAAGCACAGCATTTGTGGAGAATTAGGTGCTTCAAAACATTCATAGAATATGAAATTAAAGTGTGAGTTTATTTTGGTGCAAAAAAAATTTGAAATCCATGCTTTTTTATTTTAAAAAATTAATTTTTTTACATTTAATCACTGTACATCTTCACAGCACACAAAATGAATTTTCCCAGCATGAATACACTGCATGTGAGTCCAAAGATATTACCAAACACATTATTACCAGCAGATAATTTTCCATTTTTGCATAATTTTTTCTTAATACACATCTTTCATAAATTTTTTGAAGACCTCCTTTTATGGGACAGAATCAGGAAACTGGATACAAATGGCCTGGAGCCTGGGATGCTGAGGGTTGAGGCTGAGACTAGAAAGGCAGATGGTGCCACTGAGAGCCTTGAATGATATACTGTGGTTTCCTGCACTGTCTAGCAACTAGTCATATATGACTAGTTAAATTTAAATTTAATTGGGGACCAGCAGTTAGCGTAATGGCTATGTCGCTGGACTCCCACATAGTCGACTGCGGTTTGAGTCCTGGACCCAGCAACTTAAACTCACACTGGGCGCGTGTGCGTGCATGCCCAAGATCCCGAGAGGAGAATGGAGGAGAAAGGATTGCGGCGTGGCCATGCCCCCTGGGAGTGATTTCTTGCTTTCTATCTCTCTTTCTCTCTCTGTTTGTCTGGCAAGCGCATGCACCCTATAGCAAAAACCTCTCCAAAAAAAGAAAAAAAATTAAATTGAATTGAATAAAATGTAAAACTCATAGTCACATGCAGTTACCGGTTACCATACTGGACAGTACAGATATAGAACATTTCATCATTGCAGACAGTTCTACTGGACACAATGGTAGGTGGTGGCAGAGAATCCAGAGGGTTTTGAGCAGAGGCAATGATTGCAGACGGCCTTTAGAAAGATTAATTTATTCCTGGTGAAAAGTAGGTGACTGAGGGTAAAAGAGGCCTGCCTAGAAGCAGGGTGGGACACTACAATAATCCAAATGAGACCTGGATTTCCTTCATTTATCTCCTCCTATCAGTAAGCAGAGGAAGGCTTCTTCTTTTTGAAGGTTTTTGGTATACGGTGCGTGCGCTTGCCAAAAAGACAGAGAGAGACAGAGAGACAGAAAGAGAGAAATCACCCCCCAGGGGGATGGCCATGCCACGATCCCTTCTCCTCCATTCTCCTCTTGGGATCTTGGGCACGCACGCACACACGCCCAGCATGAGTTTAAGCCACCAGGTCTGGGATTCTAACTGTGGTCAACTACATGGGAGTCCAGCAACATAGCCATTACGCTACTGCTGATCCCAGCAGAGGAAGGCTTCTAAAGTGTGGTCCCGGGAAGGGCAGCATCAAGTAGGAACCCCAGTGTGCAAATCCTCAGACCCCACCAGACCCACTGAATCTGAAACCAGGGTGTGTGGAGCAGCAACCTGTGCTTTCATCAGCCATCCCGTAATTCTAGTTCTCACTCAGGTTTGAGATCCACCAGCCTGGAGGTTAGGAGTCTACACTTTCACTTCAGAGGTCTTCCAGAAGTTCACAGAAAATGCATATTATGGAAAACTACACGAGGATTTCCATTTTTTTCCCACCGAAATTAACTTGTATTTTAATTCCACCTTCCAACAACTTTTTGAAGTACCCTATGTACTCCGGTCTGAGTAACCCCTTTGAACCTCAATTTCCTTATGACAACCTCCCGTGGCCCACTCTCCCATAGCACCCATTCTATTGACTTTTCTCCAGGTCCAGAAGGTCAGATTCTCTCCCACAAAACAGAAGCACTTCCAGTGTCAAGGAGGCATCCCACCAAAGGAAGATTGTCAAGGCATAAGAGGTGGATTTAATTGTCTGAAGCTAAGATACTCCCTAAAAGAATGAATCAAGAGATGCCCCATAAGGGGCCAGCAGGTGGCGTGGTGGTTAAGGGCGCTGGACTCCCACATGGCCGACCACAGTTGCAGTCCTGGACCTGGTGACTTGCTTTCTCACTCTCCCTCTCTCTCCCTCACTCTGTCTCTCTAGTCAAATTTAAATAAATAAATATTAAATAAAATAATTATTTAAAAAAAGAGAGAGATCCCCCATGGGTCTTCCTCTGTAAGACCACCTAGGGATGGGAAGTTCCACTGCTCACTACCAAAAGTCTCTGGCCTCTGCAGTTGAACCACACTAGCCAGGAGGGCATAGGTAATGGAACTGCAGCCCTGAAGCAGCTGGATCTGAGTCAGGGAACCAGCCAATGGGGAATGGTATCCTGAGAAGAGCATGCTAGGCTGGGCATCAAGAAACCTGGATTTAAGGGGGCTGGACAGTGGCACAGTGGTAAAATATGATGTTCTGATGGAAAGCTTCTGGGTTATTATCCAAAGACTTCCCTGAGTATGCCAGGTACCATCTGCCCATAATCAGGGGTGGCTGAGGATGGAGTGGACTGCAGCATGAAGACCCTGTTGGAGGTACTTATCTTTCTCTCTCTGTCTCGCTCATTCATAAAGGAAAAAAAATTTTTTTTTTACTTGCAAACACTAACTTCCAAAAAGAAAAGAAAGGAAGGAATTAAGAAATTAAGAAAGAAGAGAAGGAAGGAAGGAAACTGCATTCTGACTTGGCTGTACTATCTTGGGCAGTCATTTTCCTTTCTGGACTGTTTCATCACCTTTAATGTGAGAGTAGGACCGGCATAGTTCTTAGCCTCACATGAGTTATGATCTCCTTTGAAAACACAAATAAAATTGTAGACCTTTTCCCATAAAAATCCACATGGACACGTGTGCAGACACACATACACCACACACATGCACCCTTATCATTTCAGGCAGCGAGGGCTGATGCAGCCTGTGCATAGATCGCCCTGAAGTTCTTGGGCACTTGGTTAAGAAACCTTGAGCTAGATGGTCTATATTCATTCATGATAAGAAACTAGGTGTATTGGGGCCAGTGAGTGAGTGACATGGTGGTTAAGGCGCTAGACACTCCCACATGGCCAATTACGGTTTGAGTCCCAGACCTGGTGGCTTGCTTTCTCACTCTCTCTCTCTCTGGTCAAATTTAAAAAATAAAATAAAAATGAATAAAGAAATGAAGTTAAGGGACCAGCAGTTGGCTATGTTGCTGAACTCCCACGTAGTCGACCGCGGTTCAAGTCCTGGACCCGGCGGCTTAAACTCACACCGGGCGCATGTGCGTGTGTGCCCAAGATCCCGAGAGGAGAATGGAAGAGAAGGGATTGTGGTGTGGCTATCCCCCCTGTGGTGTGATTTCTCACTTTCTGTCTCTCTGTCTCTCTCTGTCTGTCTGGCAAGCGCACGCGCCCTATAGCAAAAAACTCTCAAAAAAAAAAAAAAAGAAAGAAAGTTAAATAAATAATTCTTTAAAAATTAAAGAAACTAGCTGTTTTGGGGATATTTGTGTAATTTAAAAGAATCCTACATAAAATATTTTACAAAATTGACAAGATTTGAAATGGGCTTTGTAGAAACAGTTGATGGGCTAAATGCTAAGCTTCCCTCCCAGAGCCTGCCCCGCTCTGGTCATGTTGCTCCGGTCTCCCTCCCCTCCTGCTCTCTTCCCCCTATTCAGCAGGGAGTAAGCACGTAGTACTGAAAGACACCCTACCCCCCTACCCCAGCTGTCTCTGCCACTTCCTAAAAAGTAGACAGATTGCTCCCAGCTGCAACAGGGTAGATGAGGAGCCTGTTCTGCCTCTCATTCCCTCACTCCAAATCCCAGGCTCAGAGGCCAACCAATAAAGAAGCTCCCAGATGCCACCTATCACCCTCAACATACACACACACACACACACACACACACACACACACACATATCCCCTCCCTCACATAACCCCAGCCAAGGACTGCACCTCTAGACACCTGGCAGTGCGGTCACTTGGAACAAGCAAGAGTTATTTTTAGAGGCCGAGTGACAGGACGGGTGAGAGCAGTTCCACTCTGTCAGAGCTACTGCTGTCACCATCCGCTCTGATGAATCACTACCCACTACGTGAATGGACAAGCCTGTCAGCATGGCCAGGGAGGCCTCACCAGCTTCTAGAATGAACGTCTTGGATTGGTGACCACACTGATCACACCAGGCTACGTTCAGGATCACACCAGGGGCAAGACAGCCAGGCCTGAGCCAGTACAGCCATCCCAGCCCATTAGCCAAGCCCAGACCCAAGCACAGTCTCCCCTGACCAATACAGTCAGGCCTACATACCCCACCAGGCCACCAGGGACAACTCTCTGTAAATTCCCTTAGAGTGGCTTGTGAGATCTCTGCACCTCCCCAGTCCACACCAGTGATTCACCCAACCCCGCATCACTGTAGTCTGGTTACTATGGCAGTGGGGATCCAATAAATTAGGCAGACAGGGACAGTGTCAGAGACACTGAGTTAAGCTGTTAACTGGCTTCCTCTTTCTGAAGGGCACTTTGAAAAAGAGCATGATAAGCCTTAAAAGTGTATACGCACTGGGACTAGCAGATGGCATAATAGTTATGTTGTTGGACTCCCATGTAGACAAACACGGTTTGGGTCCCAGACCTGACAGCTTAAAACTCACACCAGGAGAGGCTGGGAGGTAGCATGGTGGTTAAGGGCACTGGACTCTCACATGGCCAATGGTGGTTCGAGTCCTGGACCTAGAGGCTTCCTTTCTCACTTTCCCTTTCTCTCCCCAGTCAAATTAAACAATAATAATAAATAGGGACCAGCAGTTGGCAAAAAAATAAAAAGTTAAAAAAAAAAATTCTTAAAAAAAAAAAAAAAAAAAAAACCACACACAGGGCACATATGCATGCATACCCAAGATCCCGAGAGGAGAATGGAGGAGAAACGGTTGTGGCATGGTCATCTCCCTGGGGGATGAGTTTTCACTTTATGTCCCTCTGTCTCTCTAGGAGGTACATGCACCCTATAGCAAACATATCTTTTTTTAAAAAAAGAAAAAAAAAAGTCTACATACACTTTTTTCCTTTAGACAGTTTTTTTTTTTTTTTTTTTTTTTTTTTTTTTTTCTTT
>NW_006159579.1:3498061-3537935 GCF_000334495.1 Tupaia belangeri chinensis | reverse complement strand
ACCCGGCATGAGTTTAAGCCACCAGGTCCGGGACTCGAACCGTGGTCAATTACATGGGAGTCCAGCGACATAGCCATTACACCAACTGCTGGTCCCATCTACACACAATTTTAATCTAGAAATTTCTCTTCTAGGAATTTATCTTAAGGAAACAATGGACAACACAAAGACATAAGTATAAGAACATGTGTTGGAACATTGTATACAAGAGTTAATGGACCAGAAGTTGGCGTAATGGCTATGTCACTGGACTCCCATGTAGTCAATCGTGGTTCAAGTCCCGGACCCAGTGGCTTAAAACTCACGCTGGGCACGTGTGCATGAGTGCCCAAGATCCCAAGAGGAGAATGGAGAAGGGATTGAGACGTGGCCATTCCCCCCCGGGTGGGGGGTGATTTTATGCCTTCTGTCTCTCTGTCTCTGTCTTTCTGGCGAGTGCACGTGCCCTATAGCAAAAACCTCTCCAAAAAAAAAAAAAAAATTAAGTGGAAAATTGGAATTAATACATGTCCAATAATAATGATTACATTCTATAAATAGTGCTATATACATATGCTGACATACTACCCAGTTAAAAATAATGCTGTAAATTTATACTTTGCTATATAATAATGTTCATAACAATATAAAGTAAAAAAATAAAAAAGAAACAAATAGTATGTAGCATTTTTTTAAATTGCCAGAGGGCACTGGCTAGAGGAGATGAGGAGAGAAAGAAAGCATTCCCCAATAGGGCATGGTCACACCACAATCCTTTCTCCAATGATCTATCCTGTTGGGATTTGAGGCAAGCACTCACACGTGCCTGGTGTGATTTTCAAGTCGCCAAGGCCAGGACTCAAACAACAGTTGGCCATGTGGGATCTGACTTCCCTCAACCACTTAAATACAGGGCCGGCCCAATAGGGTCCAATTTTTAAAAAATATGTATGTGAGGCCAGTCAAGTGGCCTGGTGGGTCACATGACCAACTGGATGGTTTGAGTCCCAGACCTGGTGGCTTTAAAGACAGGTGGAGCACATGAGCATGAATGCCCAAAATCTTGAGAAGAGAGTAGAAGATAAGATAAGGGATTATGGCATGATCATCCTCCCTGGGAGAGGAGTGCTTTCTCACTTTCTCTTTCTCCCTTTCTGTCCTTCTTCTGTAAGTGCATGCATCCTATGGCAAAAACCTTATTTTAAAAAAAATGTATGTGTATACATGCCTATAAAGAAGTAAACTGGAAAGAAAAAAAAATTTTTTTTTAAGAATTATCTTATTTAACTTTATTTATTTATTTATTTATTTATTTAAATTTGACCAGAGAGGGACAGAGAAAGAGAGAGAGAAAGCGAGAAAGCAAGCTGCCAGGCCTGAGACTCAAACTGTGGTCTACCATGTGGGAGTTTAGAACCTTTAAACACCAGCCCCAGGAAAATTTCTTAAATGTTATTAAATGTTACCACAGGTTGCTTTGTGCTTGCTTGGGTTGTTTTGCTTTGCGGCTTATTTTCTAGTGTGCATGAGTGAACATTGTATTATTGATGTAAGAAAGGCCATTGCCCCTACCTTATTCACAGCTTCTATCTTGAACCATTCAAAGTTCTTCCTGGAATCTCACCAGAACCCCTACCTTTCAGCCACCATAGCCTCCCTCTGGGCTGTCTGGCTTTGAACTTTGCTGCTCTCCTCAGCTGCCCCCTGGAGTTTCACTAATTGGGGGCCCATCCAGCCAATCCTCACTTTCTCCAGAATCAGGACCCCACAGTGGAAGTCCCCTCCAGGGCTCCCTGTCTATGAACCTAACCCAAACACAGAGAATCAAATCCCCCAATTTACATAAGAGAAAGAAAATTATCATAATAAAATTAGAGTGATAGTGAACCCTCACATTTATACTGTCCTTAAAAGAAAAAAGAAGCAAAGTAGACCAACAGCTGGCATAATGGCTATGTCACTGGACTCCCATGTAGTCGACTATGGTTCGGGTCCCAGACCCGGTGGCTTAAACTCACACCGGGCACGTGTGTGTGCGTGCTCAAGATCCCGAGAGGAGAATAGAGGAGAAGCGATTGTGGCGTGGCCATCACCGAGGGGTGATTTCTCGCTTTCTGTCTCTCTGTCTCTCTCTGTCTTTCTGGTGAGCATACGTGCCCTATAGCAAAGACCTCTCAAAAAAAAAAAAAAAAAAAAAAAAAAAGAGGTTATTTGTTTTTTAAAAAAAAAAAAAAAAAAAAAAGAGTTTATTTGTTTATTCAGAGAGAGAGAGAAGCACCCCAACAGAGCTCTCATAACCTCAATCCACCTGGTCTCAGCCAGCCCAGTCAGGGCATGTGTGTGCCACCTGTAGGCACAGAGAACTCCTGGGACTCAAACCCAGGACCTTCCTGTGTGAGTCCAGTTGTGTTACTGTTGCATACCACCTGATCACTAAACTATCTTTCTATGGGACAGTTTATTAAAATGTTTCACTTAGATCTCACAATGGCTTGTACCCATTGTACACACAAGGAAACTGAGGCCCGGTGGCATAGTAGTTGGCAAAGGTCACACAATGAGTCAGGTTTCAAATGCAGGTCTAATTTCAAATATAAGGAGTTAAATGGAAGAAATAAACAGGTTCTCCTGAGCCCACAGTGTAAGGAAGGAGCCATATTCCACAGAGCCCTCCTCCTATCCACTTTCTTTCCTCCCAGCTGAGTTGCACAGCCATCCTCTGCCCAGAGTCCCACAAAAGCCCATCCGGAGCCATGCGCCCTACATCTCCACCCCAGCCCATCTTCCCCTCCAACGGGTTCTTGCTGCCTCCACGGGTCTCCTAGCAACGAGATATCCTGCAGTGCCACTCTCCCGCACCTCTGGGCTCTCCCAGCCTAAGCCTTTCTCATGGAGGGAGGGGGCAGCTGGTCAGCTCCTCTCAGGGAGGTTACAGACCCATACATGCCAGGGGGACAGGAGACAAAAAAATGGACTCAGCTTGTATGGCCCCCACTCTGGGCCTGCCTGTTCCCAGCTCCATATTTGGGGCACTGGTTTCAGCTGCACTGTCCTTTTCTTGAGCTCCTAATTATCTGCTGACTAGGATGGGGGAAAAAAAAAAAAAAAGGAGCTGAATCCTACAGTTTGAATTTTAGTCAATTCCAAATTACTTTTGCATTCTGCTTTTGTTTTTTAGTTCGCTATAGGGCACCATATGCTCACCAGAGAGAGACAGTGAGAGATCAACCCCCAAGGGAGAGGGCCACATCACAATTCCTTCTCCACTTTCCTCTCAGAATTTTGGGTATACTTGCACATGCACCTGGCATGCTTTTCAAGCTGACAGATCCAGGACACAAGCCTCAAGAGTCAGCCCTGTGGGATCCAGCCGCCTTCACCTCCATGCCACCAGCTGATCCTATGTCTACATTTTTTAAATACATGGATTCTTTTCACCAGAATCCTTATATTCAAAATAGCAGGAATAAAACTTCTAGCCACAAACAGCTACTTTATGTGATGCTCATAACCACCTTGAGAAGTAGGTACTAGTATCCCCCATTTTATAGATGAAAAGACTGAGATCTGACTTGCTTAAAGACATCTAGCTAATAAATGGCAGAATGAGGACTGAACAAATATATCTGCACCAAAGTATATAGTCCGACATCGGCATCTCTTAGAAATAACCTACCTCTTTATTGCACAGATGGGGAAACTGAGAGCCAAGAGGGAAAGGAATCTGCAACTAGCCAACGTCTATGTACTGAGCGACTACTACGTGTGGTGCACTGAGCTAGTGCTACGAATAAGGAAAAGTTTAAACTTCCATGTTGTTGAATAAGTGGGCTGTGACTATATATTAACAACTGCTAAAACTGAGTAATGGGTTCATTGAAGTTCAAAATACTGTTTTTTTTTCTTCTCTGTATGTTTTAAATTTTACGTAATAAAAAAGTTAAAATTGGGCCAGGGACCAGCAGTTAGTGTAATGGCTATGTCGCTGGACTCCCACATAGTCGACTGCGGTTCAAGTCCCGGACCCAGTGGCTTAAACTCACACCGGGCATGTGTGCGTGCGTGCCCAAGATCCCGAGAGGAGAATGGAGGAGAAGGGATTGCGGTGTGCCCATCCCCCCTGGGGGGTGATTTCTCGCTTTCTGTCTCTCTGTCTCTCTCTGTCTGATGAGCACACGCGCCCTATAGCAAAAACCTCTTCAAAAAAAGAAAAAAAAAAATTGGGCCAGCCAGTGGCATGGTGGTTAAGGTACTGGATCCCACATGGCTTTGAGTGGTTTAAGTCAGCTTGAAAAACACATTGAGTGTGTATACATGCATGTAAAAACCCAGAGAGGAGAATGGAGAAGGGATTACAGCATGGCATCTCCACTGGGGGATCTCCTCTCTCTCTCTTTTTCTCTCTCTCCCTCTCTCCAGCAAGTTCACCTGCCCTGTAGCAAGTTGGGATTTTTGTTTGTTTCATTTAAAAAAAAAAAAAAACTTAAATTAGAAAGAAAGATAGAAAGATGACTATAAGCATGCAGATTTTAAGTCTGGCTAGAACTTAGAAAACCAGTAAAATCATCCATATTTTTCTTTGACAATTTCGAAGGTCAGGAAAAGAAAAGTGTACTGGAATCCACTTTGTAGCCTCTTTTTTTCTCTTGTCTTTCTATAAAATTTTCTGCCTGTGTTGTGGCTAAGAAATGACGAGTCAGGAGACCCCCAGTCTGGCTGGCTGGGCCCTTTCACTTCCCACATTGCCTCCCTGAGAGGGTACAGAACCCCTGTGCCCTGGGCTGGGGCTAGCTCTCTGTGAATCCATGAGTCAGTTACCACATGGAGCAGAATGAGATGCGCTAAGAGTGAAGTAGCTATAAATCCAGAGAACGGTGGCTACAAAGCAAACTCCAGGCCTCCCTTTGTAGGTTTCCAATTCACAGAAACTTCCTGGCAGTCACGTTGCTCAAAGATTCCAGAGAAGATGAGCATTCATAAAGCAGAAGAAACACATGAGGCAGACATTTTAGACAGGTGAGGAGAAAGAGGCCACTAGGAGGCAGCACATTATAATGGTTACAGACAGGGCTCTGGCAGCAGGTCAAGCTCCAGTCTCTGCTCCAGTGATTCCTAGCTGTGAGACTTTGAGCAAACAACTTAACCTCTCTGAGCCTTCCATTTTTCAGCTGCAAACTGAGGGTAATCTACCAACCAAACAGAGTGGATATAGGGTTGAATGAGGTTATATATATCAAATGTTTAACCCAGTTCCTGGTATATAATAAGTACACAATAAATAATGGCTTTTAAAAAGGGGTGGGGCCAGCAGGTTACATAGTAGTTAAGGTACTGGACTCCGACATGGCTGACCACAGTTTGAGTCCTAGACCTGGTGGCTTGAAAAATCATTCTGGGTATGTGTGTGTGCCCAAAATCCCAGGAGGAGAATGCAGGAGAAGAGAGTGCAGTGTGGGAATCTCCCCTGGGGGGTGATTTTCACTGTCTTTCTGCCTCTCTCTAGCGAGTGCATGTGCCCTATAACAAAAACTTAAAAAAAAAAAAAAAAAGGCTGGCCCACTAGACTACTGGTCAAGGAAACTAGATCCCACATGGCCAACCACAGTTTGAATCCCAGCCCCAGTGGCTTGAAAAACATATGTATATGTATATATCCAAGATCTCAACAGAATAGAGACATGGAGAAGAGACTGCAATGTAACTATGCTCGACTGAGGAATTTTCTCTCCTCTCTCTCTCTCTGGTAAGCACATGTGCTCCTAGCAATTTAAAAAGAAGAAAAAAATGCTGTGGTGCAATGGTAATGCAACTGAACATGCACAGGGAAGGTACTAGGTTCACATCCCACCTGGGATGTGTACCTGAGTACATCGGACACATGCCGGTGTGCCCGTGACCGGGGCCTGCTGGGACTGGAGGTGGATTGAGGTTATGGATGCCTGTCTAGCTTTCTCTCGTGCTCTCTTTCTCTCACAGAAGAAACACACTTTTTAAAAAGTGCTAATCATATGATTGAGAATTTCAAAAAAATTTCTCCACGTATATATCCAAAAAACAAGAAGTCAAGGTGTGTTTTGTTTGTTTATTCATTTGTTTCTTCCATTAGGGAGACGGAGAAAGAGACAAATACCCCCAAAAGGGTCTTCAAGTCCCCAGCCTCAGCCAACCCAGATCATGGGCATTCACAAAAGTACCCAGTGTGCACAGGGAGGTCCTGGAACACGAACCCAGTTCCCTCCCATGTGAGTTCATTTGCTTAGCCTCCAAAGAAATCTGCGTACTCCGGAGGCTACAGCAGCGTTACTCACAATAGCTAAGAGGTAGAAGCAACAAAAATAAACAAAGTATGGTATATATGTACAATGGAATATTATCTAGCCTTAGAAAGGAATGAAATTCTGAAACATGCTACAGCATGGCTAGATCTTGAGCACATTATGCTAAGTGAAAAAAGTCAGTCAAAGAAAGATAAATGATTACACTTACATAAGTTATCTAGTCAAATTCAGGGACAGAAAGAATGGTGATTGCCACAGGTTGGGGGAGGGGAAAATGCAGCGTTAATGTTCAATGGATATAAAGTTTCAGTTTCCAGAGATATAAAAAGTTCTAGAGATGGGTGGTGGTGGTGATGGTTATACAATGTGAACATATGTAACACTACCAAACTGGACACTTAAAAATGGCTATGACTGTAAATTTTAGGTTATGTGTATTTTACCATAACCAGTCAAAAATAAATGAAAAAGTCTGGACAGAAAACCAAACAAGAGTAAAAGACTAAGGTACAGCCAGAGAAATAGGGAGAAGTGAAGAAGTGAGGCCACATTCATATGGAAATAGAGTGATCTGAAGGGTAGACACATACTTCACATGTACACCCTGCTAAGCTGTCCAGCATAAATGAAGGAAATTTTTTACAGGTATTTGTATTCCTGGGGTGCTCAGAGCCTTCCATTCTACCCCTGCTGAAGGGCTAGATCATCACAGCTCAGCAGGAGAACCTGCCTCACAACTCTTCCCCTTCCCAGAATTCTCAGGAAAACAGGAAAGGATCAATGAAGTCTACCCTTACAATAACAGGCAGAGATAGCAACTTTCAGACAGACAAGCAGCGTGCAAAGGCCCTAGGTTATATGCTATATGTGGGGGCCCTAGGGTACGTAGAGGGAAGGAAACAGAGGGGCAAACAGCCTTTAATGACCACATGCCACAAGTTGACATTGTCCCAGTGTCCCATTATCTCAGTAATCCTTAAAATAATCCTAACAGGGAGGTATGAATATACCCATTTTATGAAGAAATTTAGATAAAGTAACTTGCCCAAAGAAATCTAGATGGTCAGCCAAGCAGTGATTCAAAACCAGCTGATTCCTAACTCATGCTCGTTGCTTCAGTCCACGTGATGTTTGCATATAAGGCCACTGGAGCCAAATCTCAGATCCTAGTCTCTGCCTCACTATTTGTGAGATCTGGAGAAAATTACTCTGAATCTCAGTTTCCCCAACTATAAAGTAGGAATGACCATAGCACCCAGCTCACATGATTTTTTTTTAAAGAATTATTTTATTTAACTTTATTTACTTACTCATTTTAACTTGACCAGAGAGGGATAGAGCAAGAGCGAGAGAGAGAAAGAGATAGAGAAAGTGAGATAGCAAGCTCTCAGGTCCAGGACTTGAAATGCAGTCGGTCATGTGGGAGTTCCACACCCTTAACCACCACGCCACCTGATGACCCCACAATTCACATGATTTTAAGAGATTTAAATGTAATAACGCAAAAAAATATTTTTTAAAATGCAGTATGGGGGCTGCCGGCAGGTGGCGTGGTGATGCACTCACACACATGGCTGATTGCGGTTCAAGTCCCGGACCTGGAGGCTCCCTTTCTCACTCTCTCTCTCACTCTGTCCCTCTTTGGTCAAATTAAAACAAATAACTAAATAAAGTCAAATAAAATAATTTTTTAAAAAATGCATTATAGGCAGTAATGATAAGAAAGTACAAGTAGCTGTTGGCCCAGCCATGCTGATGCAAGCAAGAAGGTGCTGCTGCATAACGGCTGAGGCCACATGAGGGTGCAGGTTCGGTCACTGAACCAGTCTAAAACAGGATTCAAAACGAATCCCTGTCACGAGCCAGCACCATAGCACAGTGTTGAGCCTTGCTCATTTGAGCTAGTTCATTTGGCCCTGCTGGCTTAAAAAACATGCCAGTTGTATGTGTGCATGAGTGTGTGCTCCAAATCATGGTAAGATGGAGAAATGCAGGCAGGACTGTGGCATGATCACACCCCATTTGGGGATGCACATTCTCTCTTTCTCTGTCTCTGGTGAGTGCATGAACCCTCTAGTTAAGGAAAAAAAGAAACCAGATCAAAAAAAAATCTCTCTCTCTCTCTCCCCATATGCACTCTTTCTCCCCCACATACATTTTCTCTATCGCTCTCATTTTTTAAAATTATTTTATTTTATTTTATTTGTTATTTTTTGACTTGACCAGAGAGAAAGGGAAAGCAAGCCACCAAGTGCCGGACTCAAACAATAGTCAGCCATGTTGTAGTCCAGCGCCTTAACCACCATGCCACCTGCTGGCCCCCTTCTCTCTTGTTGTTAAAAGAGTAGTTTTTATTATTCATTATGCTCTGGCCTCTAGGCACCCCTCTCAGATGTCCCCAGAGAGATCTGCAGCCAAAGCTTATTTATGCCTTGCTCCAATGCAGTCTTCGGAGCAAGGCAGACATTACACTGAGGTCCCTGAGAAGCTAAAGGCCCAGGCTGGTCAGGAGCCTTGTAGAAATGGAGGAAGGGCCTAGAAGCGACCTTTGCTACTCTGTAGACTCAACTCCATGGCCTAGGAAAGTTGTTCTACAGATGCTTAGTGGGATAGTCTAGGCAGTCTCTGTTCTCATGGAGGTGACCATTAGAAACAACCAGAACTGGGACTAGCAGATGGGGTAATGGCTATGTCACTGGACTCCCATGTAGTTGACCGCAGTTCGAGTCCCGTACCTGGTGGCTTAAACTCACGCCGGGCGCATGTGCGTGTGTGCCCAGGATCCCAAGAGGAGAATGGAGGAGAAGGGATTGTGGTGTGGCCATCCCCCATGGGGGCAGATTTCTCGCTTTTTGTCTCTCTGTCATTCTGGCGAGTACATGCACTTGAGAGCAAAAACTTTTCCAAAAAAAAAGAAAGGAAGAAAGGAAGGAAGAAACAAACAAACAAACAACAAGAACTGTCAACTCACCGACATACTGGCCTCTCTCACGGGCTGACCCCCTGCCCATTAGCATCTTCTACAACCAGGTGATCTAGAACCACAGAACACTGAAAGCAGAAAAGCCTTCAAAGACCCTCTAACCCCTCCTCTCATACACTAAGGCCTAGAGATGGAGCAAGGACCTGCATGAGTTCATACTGTGAGCCAATGGCAAAACTAGAATACTTCAAGTCACCCACTTGAAGATCACTTCCTGATCTACTGGAGTTTCTCATTTATTTTACCATCCTATTTTTCGTTGTGTCAAGTTTAAGTTTATATATTCAAATTTTAAGTGTTTAGTCACCCTTACAATTCTAATTCTGAGAGGTAGGCTTATGGAAGGGGCAAGAACTTTGAAGAAAGACAGACAGATGTGGTTCAAATCTCAGGCCCATCAACTCCAGCTAAGAGGACCTTCATTTATTTATTTATTTATTTGCCACAGAGCATTCGTACTTACCAGAAAGACAGAAAGAGAGAAAAAGAGAGGGAAAACACCCCCTAATGGGGCATGGTCATGCCCAATCCCCTCTCCTCCATTTCTTCATCCTGTTGAGCTTTTAGACACACACATGCTTCCTGTGTTTCTCAAACTACCAGGGCTGGGATTCAAATTGTGGAGAGCCACACGGGATTTGGCTTTCCTAACCACCAGTCTATGAGGCTGGCTCAGCCCTTCATTCATTTATATAGTAGAAGACAGAGGCCGAGAGCTAAGGTTATAGCCCTCACTCAGTCACTTGGTGGCAGGTGAGTCATTTTATCCATCACTGGTTCAGTTCCTCTTCTATACATTCTGCCTCACCTAGCCATTTCAGTATAGAATTAGAAAAATATAAATCAAGGAGTTTACACCAATTCCTGCTATGGAGTGAACAATAAATGATATTGGTTTGTCAGAAAAGTCATGATGTATTTTTTCTATGCAAAAATAGTTACTGTTAGTACTATTATCTTGGGCTATGGCTGGGGTATATTTTCAGCAGATAGCAAGAAGGTACATCAATCTCAAAGCTTTAACTCTTTCAGGACCCCTCATGGAATTAGGGAATGTTGAAGCCAGCAAGGGCTCCATTTTATAGAGCACAGAATCCAGACTCAGAGAGAAATGACTTGCCCAAGGTCATGGGGCGAGATAATGAGACAGCTGAACTAGAACCAGAATGCTTGACACCTACTGACTTCATTCCATAAGCATGAGCTCCAAGTAGCTGTGTTTGTGTATGGATTGGCGGGAGAAGGGTGGTCTTTCAGGCTTATGATGGCAAAGCTCAGCTGGCCAAAGCCAGAGGAATACTCTTGTCCTCATGGCAGGCCCAGGCCAGAAGCAGGGCAGGGCTCTGTGCTGGCAAACCAGGCCAACTGGGACAGCAGCCAGAGTGGCGCCAGAGGCTCAGCTCGGAGCCCTCTCACCAGCTACATAATAAAGTAATTACGGGATTAGGGATAAAATTAGTCACTTGTGTAATTATTTTCCTTAGAACAAGAGCAGAAAAGGCCTTTTTAAAGAGTTGTTCCTTGGCCCTCCCAAGAGCATTCATGAAGAGATGCAGATGAGTGCACACATACACAAACACGTATACACACACAGCAACAATGATGGAGTATGGAGAGGGCTTTTTCCTTCAGTGAAAGGGCCTCACTGTAGGTCCCGCGCTTTACAGTTCTAACCCTGAAGGCCAGAGGCCATGTCCCCCAGTGTCTGCCTCGTTGAACTCCCTGTTGCACTACCACAGGTACACCGCCTCCCCTCAGGGCACCCCCAGCATGGAGAAACTGGTGTTATATTGTCTTATGCCCCTTTGCAACCAAGGAATATTCTTATGTCCCTTCCCAACTAAGGAGAGTTTCCTGAGCCCTCCCTCCATCTTGGAGGCCAGTGGTATGATTCCAGCAGGATCCAGGGGTCTGCTAATTCAGACAGACCTCTGTGGTAGGCACAATAATGACTCCCAAAGATGCCCATGTCTTCATCCCCAGAATTTGTGAATATGTTACCTCATGGCAAGAGGGACTTAGTCTGTGATTAAGTGAAGGACTTTGAAATGAAGAAATGATCCTGGATAATTCAAGTGGGCCCGATGTAATCACAAGGGTTCTTATGAGAAAAAGATGGAGGCAGGGGAGTCAACATCAGAGATGTGACAATGGAAGCAGAGGCTGGAGGGATGCTATTGCTGGAAGGTGGCCATAATCCAATGAATGTGGCAGTTGAGAAGCTGGAAAAGTCAGGGTACCCTCCCCTGACAGCCCTGCCAACACCTGGTTTTAGCTCCACAGGCCCATTTCAGATGTCTTAACTATAGAACTACACGGTGATATACCTGTGCTAAGCTATGAGTATATGCTACTTGTTAGGGCAACATTCAGAAACTAAAACAGCCCCCTAAAGCGGGAGCTTGGAGCCCCTTTTCCCTCTAGAACGAAGCCCTTAATGAAACTTCCTCCTCAAGGACCATCCAGGGAGACTCCTGGGGCTTCCTACTTGTACCTCTGTGGATGAAACCTAGCATGGGTCTCAAGCTCTAACCAACAGAGGTACCATTAGGAAGACAACACCCCAGAAAAAGAGGATGGCTCTGTGAAAAAAGGAAGAGACCCCACATTATAGCTCTCCCGGGACTTGGCTTCTCCAACATATTCTCCGACAGAGGGACATCTGTCCCATAAAACACACATCCACAGGGGTGGCCTGAATCAGGGAAAGGGACCACCCAAAGGAAGACACCCAAGCTTTGTTTTCAGCTCTGCTCCTGAGTCACTAGGTGGTCACAGGCCAGCCCCCTTCTTCTCTGTGCCCCACCACTGTCATCAAGTTCACCATGGCACACCACCTATCAAGTGCTTGGATCAAGTGCTGGGCTGTGCACTTAATAACATGAATAGGAAGTTGCAGAAGGACCTGAGAAGTGACTCGCTCTCATGATATCCAGTTTACTGTGAGGAAACAGACTCACGGCAGTTCAGAGGAGAGCCTGGTTTAAACCTGGACAGACTGAATCCACATCCCTATCCTGCTTCCTTACAATGAATGAGGGGTTAGAGCCAGCCTGTGGTGTGGTGGTTAAGGTAGGTGGACCCCACATGGCCAACTACATGGTTCAAGTCCCTGGTAGCTTGAAAAACACGCCAGGCACATGCACGTGCATACGTGTCCAAAATCCCAAGAGGAGAATGGAGAAGGGATTGCAGTATGGCCATGCCCTCTGTGGGGCATTTTCTCACTCCCTCACTGCTTTCTTCCTCTCCCCGGAGGGTGCATACACTTTATAGCAAAATAAAAGAAAAAGAAGAAGAAGGAGGAGAAGAAGAAGGAGAAGAAAAATATTATAGAATGAACAAGGAGGTTAGATAAAGAAAGCCAGGAACAGCCCCGCATACAAGAAACAGGCTCGTCAAATCTGTGAGAAATCAAAATTGGTTCCTGCCCATTCGCCCTGGATGTTGGGAGTTTAAAGCAGCACTACAGTTTGGCAAGCTTACAGCATCTATAAGGTGGCTTGCCTGCCTGGTAACTCATAATAAGAGGCATCATCTGAAATAGTGAAAGTGTTTTATGCAATATTCGTTGCAGTGTTATTCATAATAGCAAAAGCTGGAAACAACTTGAATGTCCATCGGTAGGAAAAGGGATGAGTCAATCATGTATTTAATGGAACTTTTGGAATGACACAGCTCTCAATACATCCTTAAGTGAAAAACACAGGGAGGATTACGGCTCTGCAAGAAAAGAGCAAAGGAAAAAATTGGAAGGAAACATACCAAACTCCCAATGATACTTAGGAATCATTTTTTTAAATCTCTTTCTCATTTCCAAAAATCTCTGTACTATGTTATTACTTTTGTAATTTTTTTATATTAAAAAAAATCATAATAATTGTGGTGGAGCTCTGGGGAGACCACATGCTGAGCAGTCGAGGAGAGAGGGAGGAGAAGGCAAGGGAGAGAGGGCCAGAGAGGTAGTGGGAAAGCCAGAGAGAAGGGTGCGGCATCCTGGAGACCAAGGAAAGAGAGGCTTCAGGAGGAGTGGTGAGTCAGGGTCTGTGTGGCCCATAAGGTACTAGTGACCTACCCTTTGCCCCTAAGCCCCCACCTGTATCCAAATGCAAGCCAGATGCCAAGAAGGATCTAATGACTGACACTTCTTTTTTTCCTGCTGAGGAGTCTGAAAGAGTCCCTGTACCATGACCGGTGGCCCCAGCAGCAGTATTTACAATGCAAACCGGGCTCCAGGAATAGCAGTAACCCAGCACACCCTGGCCATCCACTACCAGCACAAGCCAAGCCAAGCTGCGGAGGCCCCATGTAGAAGCAACTGGCTAGAATTTTCTAGTGTCTTCAGGATGGGTCTCTCCTGGTCCATAACTACTCACCAATTCTATCACCTTCTATCACGTGGGCCCCTCCCCACCCATGGACCACCCCACAACACACTCTCACTTCTCAGACCTCTCTTTCAGCCTCTTTGAGACATGTCCTTTAGATTCTGTTTCTTGAAGTGAGCTAAGGAAGCATGTCCAGAGAGTCACATTGCTACTTGAGCCACACCTACCCAACCACATTCTTTCTTTTCCTGAGAATTCCTCTTCCTCCCTTCTATTGTCCATCTTGTCATAGACACCAGGCAAAACTGAGCAAAGTAAGGAAGGCCCCACAGAGATTCAGTGTCCCATCCCTGCCTGCCACCACACCATGACAGTAGCCAAGGGCAGGCTGCTGCCCCTAGAGCCCAGAAGAAGGCAGGTCACAGGGTTAGAAGCTGACACAGGCTCTAAAGCCAAAGACTTAAGAAACTACCTTTGACCCTTAATCTGGTGAGTCAGTAAGGATCAGGGTTGAGTTCACTACCAGATGTCCCCTGTCATACCCCATTCTAAGAAAAGTGACATTGGTTACTGCAGCCCACTGCCGCAATGCCTGGGTCATCCTCTAGGTCAGCCTGGGGTGATGTCTGGCTGGGCGGAGACAAGGCAGTACATTTGCCTTCCCTGTTCCTGCCAGTGAGCTCAGTCTCATTACTTTGCTCCATTTTCGGCTCATCTGAAAAAATCCTCATTTGAGGCCCCTGGAGGATTTTAAAAGTGTTATTCGAACATTAGGTCTGACATGCAGCCTCCCCCACACAGACATCATCCGCCCAGGGTAATGCTTTGCTCCCTGCTTTTCCGCACTGCCAAAGATGCACACCATCTAAGGCCAGTGTGGCACCACAAGTCCTGCAGCCCGGGGGCCCTCCTCCATCTGGACTTTCTCTATCTCCCTGCTTTGTTTAGGACAGAGACCAGGGAAGGGAACTTGGTCCTCCAGCATGGCAGACATTTCATCTCGCTCAGCCTGGGCAGCAAACCGTGAAGTGGCATCATTCTGTGTTACAGATGTAGAAAGTGCAGCTGAGCCACCCTTCCAAAGACACCTAGCCAGCGTGTGGCCAAGTGAGGCCTGGGACCTGGGGTTACTGAGTTCCAGGACTCTTCTAACTGCCCCTCAGCCTGCAGCACACTCTGCTCTGCATGCTGTCCAACTCTACCCTGCAGCAAAAAAGGAGGATCCCTTGGGACCAACAAATGGTGTAATGGTTATGTCACTGGACTTCCATGTAATCGGCGGTGGTTTGAGTTCCAGACCCGGTGGCTTAAAACTCATGTTGGGCACATATGTGTGACCAAATACCAATAGGAGAGTGGAGGAAAAGAATTGTGGTGTGGCCACTCCCCAGGGAGTGATTTCTTGTTCTCTGTCTCTCTGTCTCTTTCTGTCTCTCCGGCAAGCACATGTACCCTATAACAATCAATCAATCAATCAATATAAAAGAAAAAAAAAGAAATGGGGGAACCCTCATTCAGTACTCCTTGACTTATTACCTGAGGCTGGGTCCCAGTGAAAGGGATGCAGACAAGAGAGGCTGCAAGATTTGGGGCACCTAGGAGAGGCTTCAAAGAATACAGCTTCCTGGGGGTGGGGAGGAAACACACATAAGTAATGCTAAAAGCTGGTTGCAACTGTCTGCATTTTTTTTTTTTTTTTGGAGAGGTTTTTGCTATAGGGCGCATGCTCTTGCCAGAAAGAGAGACAGAAAGCAAGAAATCACCCCCAGGGGGATGGCCACGCTACAATCCTTTCTCCTCCATTCTCCTCTCAGGATCTTGGGCACGCAAGCACATGCACCCAGTGTGAGTTTAAGGCACCGGGTCCAAGACTTGAACCGCGGTCAACTACATGGGAGTTCATGGCTTAGCCATTATGCTAACTGCTGGTCCAGAACCTGCATCTTACAAAGGAACCTACAATTGTAAACGTAGTCGGAGCCTAGCAAGAGGCCAGTGAAGGCTATGGTCAGAGAGGAGATCATCTGGGCGGTGAGGTCTGGAATGTCTGAGCCAGAAGGACCAAAGAGTTTAGCCCAGTGCCTTCGGTTTTGCAGGTAGGGAAACTGAAGCCTAGGAAGGGGACTATGGCTATGTTACATGGCTATATCAGGATTAGAATGCAAGTTCCCTGACTCTTAGATTAGCCTTCCTGGACCCAAAAGAATGAAGGGTCTAGAGCTGATGCTGTCTGGAATAAATGAATGAGTCCATGAGCAAGGGGACACCTCACCTCTAGAGCTGAGAGGGTGAAGCACAGATACCGAGGCAGTGCATCATGGGGGCCTCAGCCTTGCTCTACTCTCTCACCCCATGGAAGGTGTAGGCAGAGGGAGGCCTTTCCATTCACCAAAGCTCAAGCTCCACCTGGAGCCAATCAGGGCCCTTCACTAGGCAGAAACTTTGGTTCCCCTGGCAACACAGACAAAAGCATCTCCTCAGCACTGCAATTAGTTGGAGTAGGGATGTGGACCATATTCCATCAAACCCAGACAGGGCTCTCCTCGCCTTTTCCCATAAGAAGAGCAGCTGGCGTAATAGCTACATCACTGGACTCCCATGTAGTCAACTGTGGTTCGAGTCCCAGATCCAGTGGCTTAAACTCACGCCAGGTGCGTGTGCATGCATGCCCAAGATCCCGAGAGGAGAATGGAGGAGAAGGGATTGTGGTATGGCCATCCCTCCTGAGAGGTGATATCTTGCTTTCTGTCCCTCTGTCTCTCTCTGTCTTTCTGGCAAGAGCATGTGCCCTATAGCAAAAACCTCTAAAAAAAAGAAGAAGAAGAAGAAGAAGAAGAAGAAGAAGAAGAAGAAGAAGAAGAAGAAGAAGAAGAAGAAGAAGAAGAAGAAGAAGAAGAAGAAGAAGAAGAAGAAGAAGAAGAAGAAGAAGAAGAAGAAGAAGAAGAAGAAGAAGAAGAAGAAGAAGAAGAAGAAGAAGAAGAAGAAAAAGAAGAAGAAGAAGAAGAAGAAGAAGAAGAAGAAGAAGAAGAAGAAGAAGAAGAAGAAGAAGAAGAAAAAGAGAACACAGTCAAATCATTTTGGTTTTAATCCCCAACCAGCCAGTCATGGCTCCCTTCAGATGGGGACGTATGGTGTGGATAGGCCTGAGATTTGAAGGCAATAGTTGAGTCCTTGCTAATCTGCAAGGGCCCACTGCCACCAGGGGTGTGCCTCTGAGGTGTGCCTCTGAGAGAAGTCAGGGGCTTGGTGGGTGTTCATCAATCCATCAACCCAGACTCCTTTACAGAGGCAGTGGCAGCTGCAGAACCACAGGAGAGCTGGTCACTGGAGGTGAGGCAGCCAGGCTCAGGCCCAGCCCTGGCACTCGTTC
Source organism: Tupaia belangeri chinensis (assembly GCF_000334495.1). Lineage (NCBI taxonomy): Eukaryota > Metazoa > Chordata > Mammalia > Scandentia > Tupaiidae > Tupaia > Tupaia belangeri. Next base: position 3,520,997 of record NW_006159579.1, on the reverse strand, counting down.
AGTTGGACTTGGGCAAATTTCAGCCCCTTTCTCCAGGAGCCTCATTTTCCCCATCTGTAAGGGAAATTGGATTGGATAATCTAAGACCTTGGAAATCTTTGGAATAACAGCTCCCATTCCATGCTCATCAAGAAAACAGTGGGAAGAGGGAGCAGGCAGGAGTTTACCTTTCATCGCTTTTGAAAAGTTGCCTAGCCCTGTCGAGAGCCTTGGAATATACTGAACATTCCACTAACTGAAATTGCCTGTCAGCACACACTTGGAAGAAAATCACAGGAAAACCGTTGCACTCTGAAAAACAGCTTCCAATACAAGGGGACTTCAAAAAGTTTGTAGAAAAAAATGGAACTAAAGTATGAGGGTTTTTCGCTGCAAAAAAAAAAAATTTTTTTTTTAAGAGAGAGGTTTTTGCTATAGGGCGCATGCACTCGCCAGACAGACAGAGACAGAAAGCGAGAAATCACCCCCCGGGGGGATGGCCATGCTGCAATTCCTTCTCCTCCATTCTCCTCTCAGGATCTTGGGCACGCATGCACACGCGCCCAGCGTGAGTTTAAGCCACCGGGTCCAGGACTCGAACCGTGGTCAACTACATGGGAGTCCAGCGACACAGCCATTATGCTAACTGCTGGTCCCCCTGCAAAATTTTTAAAATTCTGCAGTTTTTTCATAATGCACATTTTCCATGAACTTTTTGAAGACCTCTCATGAAAGCCTCTGCTTTTTCACTTACAGGCCAAGCCACAACTCTCCGTAGATCCAGTCCACAGGAGGTGTGCACAGTGTCCCCATGAAGGGCCCTCCTCATCACTAGGGGAGGAGTCAGTCTCTCAGGGATTTTAGTAACATTTCCACACCAAAAGTCAGGAAAAAAAGAAGTATCTCAGGAAGCTTCTTGATTTCCAGTAAAGTCAAACCACTGACATTAAAATCCACATGCATTGTCCACAATTTCTGTTCTGTAATCCCTCAGACCTCCCCATCAAGAAATTCCAGGGACCAGCAGGTAGCGCAATGGCTATGTCGCTGGACTCCCATGTACTCGACCGCAGTTTGCGTCCTGGGCCCGGTGGCTTAAAACTTACACCAGGCTCGTATACATGTGTGCCCAAGATCCCGAGAGGAGAAAGGAGAAGAAGGGCCAGCCCCCCTCGCGGGTGATTTCTCACTTTCTGTCTCTCTGTCTCCCTCTCTCTGGCACACGCATGCGCCCTATAGCAAAAACCTCTCCAAAATAAAAGAAATTCTACAGCCATCCAGGACACAGCTCCTTTTCCCCTCATGCCCCATCCTCCTTCCCCACACACGTCAGGCCCCAGGCTCCACCCCAGGCTGTCGAAACTCGCTCTTGGCCCACTCTCTGACCTATTCTTTCTTCTCTGTTTCTGCGTGCCCAAGTTTAGGCCCATCATTTTTTACCAGGCTACACCAGCAGCCTGCCCATGGGTCTTCGGACCACTAGCCTTACCCTTCCAATCCATTTTCCCACTGCCAGAAATCTGATCACATCATTTCCAGTTTAACACCCCACAGGGTCCTCACTGCCCTCCAGATAAAGTTTCAGCTCCAGACCCAACATACGCATGCTGCAGGATCCCCTCCTGGGCCCACCTGCCACACCGCTGTCTTTACCATCCCTAACATGTACAGCAAGCTCTCACCCCTCCAAAGCACTCTCCTGTCATGCCCCTGCACGTTCTTCCTTGAACTTGTGATTCCCTCTCCCTGGAATGGCCTTCCTTCATACTCCACTGTTGAATGAAAGATAACAGCTGCCCTTTACTGAGTGCTCAGTATGTGCCAGGCTCTCTGCTAGGCCCTTTGCATGCACGACCTCATTTATCCTCACTAAAACAATGACAAGGCAGGTACTAACAGCAACTTGTTCATAGACAAAGAGACAGAGTCAGACATGTGGATGAACCTGGCATTAGTCCCACAGTTCATAAGCGGAAGGGGCCTGAATATAAATCCAAGCATCTGACTTCTAGGTCACCCCCATCCTCTGCCCCTCCAGGAACAGGGCAGTGGCTGAGTGGATTCAGAAAACAGCGTGCTCCTAACTGCACTCCTCCAGGCCCTTGGGACTAGGTTTTCTCAGAGAATGACACCAGAGAGCACCTAGCCTGCTCCCTTCTAGGTTTGTCTCCTGCCTGGTACCCTGCCACCACACAGCATGGCCCCTCTGAGTACGCCTAGTGGCTGAGCCCACATCTCAGAAGTAGAACTTTAGAGTTACATTAATGGCTCAGCAATGATTCCCTGCCACTGTCTTTCAGGAAATCTGAACCCACTGGCAGAGCATCAGGGACCGCTGTGATCTGGCACCAGCTCATCTTTTCAACCTTAATTGTCCACTGCCTCCCCTTCCCCTCCTCCACACATGCGTGCTCTAGCCACAATAAATTGCTGGGTACTTACCATCTCTGCCATTTTGGTTCTCACTAAAAGCTGCATTTACTGAGTACCTACTAAGAGCCATGCCTTAAGCCAGACACTCAACTCTTATTTCTTAGCAATGTATTCACTCATTCGCCAAAGACTTACTGAATATCTACTGTGAGCCACGTAATGTGAAGTCAAGAATGAACATAATATTTTTTTTTTCATAAAAGGCCTAGCCATGACCATACACATGTAGTGCCACCACTTGGGAGGCTGAAAGCTATACCAGAGCCCCAGGTTCAGTTCCCAGGCCAACCTGGACACGCTAGGTATGGTAGTGTATACCTGTAATCCTAGCGAATTGGGAGGTTGGGGCAGAACAATTGTGAAACAGTAAGACCCTGTCAAAATATCTGTCTCTCTCTCTTTGTCTCTTTCCGTTTTTAGTCTTGCCAAGGGGTGCATGTGCTTACCAGAGAAAGACAGAGAGAGAAAGAGTGAGGAAGCAGCACCCATGAGGGATGGTCTCGCTGCACTCTCTTCTCCTCCATCTCCCCCTCCTTCTGGGATTTTGGGCAGGCACACACATGCACCCGGCATGTCTGTCAAGCCGCAGGGTCCAGGACTTGAACCATGCAATTATCCATGAAGGATCCAGCTGCCTTAACCACCATGCCACAGACTGGCCCTCTCTCCCTTTCTCTTACTCTCATATAGAAAAATAAATAAATAAAAGACGAATAGCTACAAATTGTGATACACATTATGAAGGAATCAAGAGGTAGAGGGAGAGAGCAGGGTAGGAAGGGTGACTGATTAAGCTGAGACATAAGAGATTAGAAGGAGCCTAGGCTACGAAAAGCCAGAAAAAGAATTCTACGCAGAGGAAACAGTGTGTAAAGGTCCCGAGGTGGGAAAGAATTTGTTAAAAAGAACCAAGAAAAGACTCTTGTGACTGAAATAAATGACCAATGACATATGGCTGGAGAGGGGAAGGTGGGACCAGCTCACCAGGGGCCCTGGAGGCCACAGTAAGGAGTTTAGATTTTTTATTTTAAGGAGAGAGACAGGACATGGAGTGACAGGTTTGGATTTGTGTTTTACAAAGATCCCTCTGGCTGCCATTTGAAAAGGAGACTCGAGAATGCAGACCATGTCTGTGATGTATGCCAAGTGCCTGGCATAGTGCTGGCGCATAGGTCCTCAATATGCGTTAACTCCCTTTCCTTCTCTCTACCCCCGGTTGTAGGCTGGGACTGTCCTTTATCTACCTCTCATGCCTTCCTCTGTTCTAGACATCATTAAAACTTGAATGTTCTAAGGACACGTGATCTGAACACTCTTCCCTGTTAGAGAGGGAAGCAGGTCCAGTGGGAGCACTCACTCTGCCCAGTGTCACCCCCTGGGCCTGCAGCAGTAGTGAACTTTCTGGCCTTCCCCCTTCCCCTGAACTGGACACTGGGTCGATCCGAAGGTCAGGAAGAAAAGGAGACAGCAGGCACTAGGGCCTTCCTCCTGGATTCTCCTTCCCTACCTCCCTACCCCACCTCCTCCCTAGCACAGAAAACCTGGTTCTCAGTCAATTCCGGGCCCAGGGTAAAGAAGATAAAGAGGGAGCCTGGAGAAAGTCCCTCCTCTAGTATACTCTCCTGCCTGAGCCAGATAAGGGCAGCCAGACTATAGAAAGAAACATTTCCCACGAAGACGAAATACTTGCTAAGATGTTAGCTGATTCTATCAGTACCCCCAGGGAACAAGCAAGGGCCCTCATTCTGCCCATGCGGAACCTGAGGTGGTCAGTGTTCTGTGATTTTCCAGGGGTAGAAAGAAGATGGTGGAGCTCTAGCTGGAATCAGAGAACAAGGCTATATGAAGACCACTGAGCCCAAAGCCCCACTGTACAGATGAAGAAACCAAGGCCCAAGAGGGGAAGGGGCTTGCCCATGGTCAGATACCAAGTAAACAGTGGAGCCAGGACTAGGGGTTTGTGTAGCTTCTGTCTTCCGGCTCCTCAGGCAGCCTCCCTTGAGGAAGGTGGGAAAGGCGGCAGAGGGGAGGCTGGGTTTGGGTTTGGGAGGACGGGCGTGGACAGGGCAGCACTGCTTCCTCAGGCCTGCCCTGCCCAGCTCCCAGCCTTCTGCTCATGGGTGTAGCAAAACCTGCCAAACCAGTCCCTGTGCCAGGGCCCAGTGTCAGAGCCCAGAGCTGCAGGGGACACAGGTGAGCTGGGGGGCAGGGAGGTCAGAGAGGCTCCTCCTCAGCCTGCCAACCCAGGCCAATGGGCACCGCCTGGGACAGGACGGGCATTCAAGCTGAGCTGCTCCACACCAGGCCTCCTGGCTCCATTGGCACAAGGCCTGCCCTCCACTTCCCCTCCTCCTCTGGACATTCAACCTACCTGCTGTCCGTCACTTGGGCAAGAGACCAAGGGACTCGGCTGAGAAATGGGGGGCAGAGGTGACAAAATAACATAGAACCACTTCTCCCCACTTCTCCCTTCCCAACCACAGCACCAGGATAAAATCCCACAACCCTCTCCTACCTAAGATACACACACACACATACACACACACACACACGATGCACTTGTGGAGGAGCGGTCAGGGGACCTGGGTTCCAGCCCAGCTTGGTGACAGTCAGTGTAGACTTGTGAAAATCTGCCCTTTTCTGCTGTTTCACCACCCTTCCTTGGCAAGTCCAGGTCAACTCCATGGTTTCAGGGGGCCTTGAAGGTATGTTCTCACCCTCCCCACCTCCTGCCCAAAGGGAAACCACAAGAGGTTACACCCACCAGTGTGTGAAGGCCCTGCTGGACAGGCCTGCTTCTATGTCAGGGGCTGCCTGCTTCTGTGTCAGGGGCTGCCTGCTGGAACCGGTTCCATCAGCTCTAGAAGCCAGCTGGAGAAGCCAGCAGGAGGCCCTTCAGGTCAGAGCATGGGGAAGCTGATGAGCTACCCACTCCTTTCTGGTGCTCAGGGCCCAGCTCGGAAATCACCCTCCTGGCCTAGAAACCCCAGGAGCCGACTGCTAGGCGGAGGTACCTTGGCGTCAGCCTGGGCTCTTGTAATCACATGACACACGGGCCAAGCAAGTGCCCCATAATTGCCAGGAACTGTTCTTGTATCTCGACCAATCCCTTTATTTGGTAGATGGGGAAGAGGAGGACCAGAAAGAGGCAGGGAACAGCCTAAGGGCACACAGCAAGGTTATGGCAGAGGTGGGACTACAGCCCAAGCTGACCCCCAGCCCAGGGCTCCCAACATGCCACCTCCCACAGCAGAGGCATTTTTCCAAGTTCGAAATCATTCATCCCACAGAGGAACCAAGAGACACCTTTCTTGCTACCCCTTGGAAACTGCCCAAAAAAAAAAAGGCAAAATTTCTGCTACTCAGAACCAGTCAAGCATACTGTTTTGGGCTGCCACAATAAAATGTCATTAATGCGGTGGCTCATAAACGACATAAATTGATTTCTATACTTCTGCAGGCTGGGAAGTCTAAGATCAAGATACAGCAGCCTCCGTGCTTAAGGGCCCACATTCCGGTTCACAGATGGTGCTTTCTAGTTGCTCTCAGATGGTGGAAGGAGTGAGCTTCCTCTCTGGGATCTTTTTTATAAGAACACTAATTCCATTCATGAAGGTGAAGCCTTCACGGCCTAATCAGCTCTCGAAGGCCCCACCTCCTAATAAAATCACCTGGGGGGCTGAGGATTATTATTATTATTATTATTATTATTATTATTTATTATTATTGGTAGAGGTTTTTCCTTAGGGTGTGTGCTCTTGCTGGAGAGAAAGAGAAAGAAACAGTGAGAGGAAAAGTGAAAAATCACCCCCCAGGAGGGATGGCCATGCTGCAATCCCTTCTCTTCCACTCTCCTCCCAAGATCTTGGGCATGCATGTACATGCAATTGGTGTGAGTTTGAAGCCACCAGGCCCAGGCCTCATGGGAGTCCAATCGGCCATGTGGGAGTCCAACAACCACTATGCTATTTGCTGGCCCAATGGAGTAAGATTTTTTTTTTTTTTTAGAGGTTTTTTTTTTTTTTTTGCCATAGGGCGCGTGTGCTCGCCAGACAGAGAGAAACAGAGAGACAGAAAGCGAGAAGTCACCCCCCAGGGGCAATGGCCACGCCACAATCCCTTCTCCTCCATTCTCCTCTCGGGATCTTGGGCACGCATGCACACGTGCCCAGCGTGAGTTTTAAGCCACCGGGTCCAGGACGCAAACCGCAGTCAACTACGTGGGAGTCCAGCGACATAGCCATTACTCTAACTGCTGGTCCCGAGGATTTTTTTTTTTTTTTAAGAGAGATTATTTGCTATAGGGTGCCTTCACTTGCTGGAGAGACAGAGAGACAGAGAGGCAGAAAGCAAGAAATTATCCCCCGGGGGGGATGGACACAACACAATCCCTTCTCTTCCTTTCTCCTCTCGGGATTTTGGGCATGCATGCACAAGCACCTGGTGTTTTAACTCGCTGGGTCCAGGACTTGAACCATTGTCAACTACGTGGGAGTTTAGTAACATAACCATTTCGCCATCTGCTGGTCCCAGGGGGTGAGGATTTTAACACATGATTTGGGGGAGCCACAGATGTTCGGATCATTGCATATATTTACCAGCTGTGTTCACCTCTGTATCCCAGCACATGGGACAGTGCCTGGTGTGTGGAACGAACTCGTGTAAATCTGTTGACTACATAAAGATTCAATGGAGGAGCAACTACAGGCAGAATCCATCTCTAAGCCCAAGAACTGGGATGAGGGGTAGGAGAGGAAACAGACTAGAGAGAAAACATGAATCTGGTAGCCTAGGGCTCAAGATCCAACCAGGCCATAATGAACAAGCAGGGTTCACCTGGCCCAGACCTTTAGAAAATCTGGGCCCAAAGGTGAAAGATTGGTTGCCTCCAGTTACACCAAATGAACAGACTTCATGGACTGTGTTTCTGAGAATCAGCAAGGCCCTGGACCAATCACTATACTCACTCATTCTCCAAAATTTGTAGTGAGCATTAGGGTCAATCATGCCCCACTTCCCTTTCAATATTGCTAGTCAGATGCTGATCCCTGAAGCACCTCTGACCAGGAGTTGAGCTCTCAAACCATGAAGACCTGAGTGGAAATTGTGGATGAGCCCATTGGTCTCTCTTAAGACTCACAACCACATTTGCAAAATAGAGGTGGTGACTCCTTTCCTGCACCCCTCCCCGCCCCTTTCAGAAATGCTCTTAAGGGGACATATAAAGGTGGATGGGGGAGGGGGACGGCAGGTGGTATGGTGGTTATGGGGGCTGGATTCTCATATGGCTGACCGCAGTCCAAGTCTCAAACCTGGAGACTCATTTTCTCACTTTCTCTCTCTCCCCACCTGTGTCAAATTAAAATAAATAAATAAATAAATAAAGTTAAATAAAATAATTCTTTAAAAAAACTTTAAAAAAAAAAAAAGGTGGATGGGAACACACTTCATAAACTGTGAAGTTCCAAAGAGATATGAGATTATTAATAGCACTAACATCGCCATCACGAGCTTCACTGGCCTCACTGCATCCCAGTATCAAAACATCAGCTATCAGCATCACCATGTGCTCCACAACACAGTAGCGCCCACCAGGTATTAAACACTCAGCTGTGCGCCAGGTACAGCACTCAGCACACCGCCTACATTCTCTCATCTCAGGTCCAGAACCTCTGAAGAATCATTATTATCTCTTGGGCCAGCTCTGTGATACAACTGTAATGTACTGCTCAAGAGAAGCCAGATCCCACAGGAGACTGGTTCAAATCCTCAGCCTGGTCAGCCTGAAAGACTCCAGGCATGTGCACAAGTACCCAACATCTAATAGGCTAGAGAACCGAAAGAAGAAAATCATGGCATGACCAGACTCTGTGAAGGATGTTTCTCTCTCTCTCCATCTCTCTTTCTCTCACTCCCCTGTGTAAGCACACACACTCTATCATGAATAAAGAAACTATTTATTTTTAGGGTGGCATGGTGGTTGAGGTGCTGGAATCCCACATGGCTGGCCGTGGTTCAAGTCCTGGACCTGGGGGCTTGCTTTCTCACTCTCCTTTTCTCTCTCTGAATTTCTCTGGTCAAATTAAATAATAATAATAAATAAATAAAATTTATTTAAAAAGAAACTTTATTTTTCAATTTTTTAAAGAATTATTTTATTTAACTTTATTATTATTTTTTAAATTTGGTCAGAGAGGGACAGAGTGAGAGAGGCTGAGGGAGTGAGAAAGCAAGTCGCCAGTTCTGGGACTCAAATTGTGGTCAGTTTGGGACTCAACCCATGTTCAGCCATGTGGGAGTCCAGTGCCCTTAACCAATACGCCAACTGCTGGCCCCTATTTTTAATTTTTTTCTATAGGGCACATGCACTTGCCAGAGAGAGGGAGAGAGAGAGAGAACATGAGAAATCAAGGGGGGATGGCAACACTGCAATTCTTTCTCCTCTATTCTCCTCTTGGGATTTTGAACATATCTGGACACACCCTGGCATGATTTTCAAGCTGCTGAATCCAGGACTCAAATTGTGGCCACATGAGATCCAGCAACTTAACCTCTATGCCACCAGCTGGCCCAGAAACAAAATTATTTTTTAAAAATTAAAAATAATTATTTTTATCTCCATTTTACAGACAATAAAACTAAGGCACAGAGAAACAAAGCATCTCATTTAAATTCACACCAAAGGTGGTACATTGGGGGTCTACACTCAGCTCTGTCTGTGTTTAGAGATTAAGGTCTTCTCAGTTACATTCTACTGCCAAAGCTAGGAGTGTGTCCCTTTGTTAAAGCAACTTCCCATTGCCAAAGCCTGATGTGGCAAGTAAGTAAGTGGTCACTTCACAGATCTTTGCCGTAGTAACCTTCAAAGTGGACAGGACTGGCTGCTTTTCTTGTCCCTATTTGACAAATGAGGGAACTTACAACCATGTGTCTCAATTCATTGATCTCATTGATAAATTACAAAGGACTGTACAGAGTGAACCCAGAGGGGGAATCTGAGAACTGAGAGGGAGCAGAACCTGCCCAGGTCATTCATTCACTTCTCTATGGCTGGTGCTTGGAGCACGCACATGGAGAGGGCAGTGCTGGCTGTCCCCAGTTTTATGAGGCTACCCCCACTCCACTGCCAGCTTCTCCTCTTGGCACCCAGGGCTGGCTTCAGCTGACAACTGAAGCCAGTTATTTTCCTAGTCTGGTCTTAGTTTCTCCATGTTTTAAACAAGATAACTGACCTTGGTCAACAAGCTGACTTTGACTTCCTAGGCAAGACCATTCTGGACATGGCCCTGAGCTTCTTTTCAAACGAGCCCCTCTATCCTCAGCCAGAGGTATGTCCTATGTCCCAGTATTGAGGCTTCCTCATCTAAGTCTAATGGGGACCTCGTTAGGGACCATCACTGTTCCTGCTCACCGATGTTTTTTTTGCTGACAGATGAGAACGTGAGGCCAAGGGAGGGGAAGTGGCCTGTTCGAGGCCATGCACAAGTTGACCAGTGGCAGAGCTGGGTCTTGAACCAACTCTCTGGTGTCTACAGCACTCCCTTTGGATGACACCTGAAGAATTACAATCTAGGACCTAGATTACGATTAGGACCTAGGACCCACCTCCAACCTGTCTCCTTGAAGAAGTCTTTTCTACACCTCCAGATCTGCTTGCCTCGCTCATCTCTGATCATTTTTTTTTTTTTTGAAGAGGTTTTTGCTATAGGGCGCGTGCGCTCGCCAGACAGACAGAGACAGACAGAGAGACAGAAAGCGAGAAATCACCCTCCAGGGAGGATGGCCACACCACAATCCCTTCTCCTCCATTCTCCTCTTGGGATCTTGGGCACACACTCACATGTGACCATGAGTTTTAAGCCACCGGGTCCAGGACTCAAACCACAGTCGACTCCATGGGAGTCTAGCGACATAGCCATTACGCTAACTGCTGGTCCTTCTCATCTCTGATCTTGAGCAGGTTTGAGTTTTGCCCCGTAGCAATACTTTATTCTGTATGACTCTCCAATGACTGGTTGGGGAAATCCCTGCAGCCCAGATAAACCGGATGCTCCTTTCTCCTTTGGGCTCTACAATCCAGTAATTAAAGACAACATAGCCTCTGGCTTTGAATCTCTGCTCTGCCAATACTTAGGCAAATTATGAGATTTTTCCATGTCTCAGTTTTCTTATCTGGTGACTAGGATCATACTATCACCTATCTCTTAGGATGAGAACTAAGTGAAATTAAGTGAGACAGATATAAATCACTTAGAATCATGCCTGGCATAGGAAAAGGGTCAATAAGTCGTCATCAGTTTTAATGGTTACTAGCTATAATTAATAATACTTCTGAGAGGGTCAGCCCCATAGGCTAGTGGTTAAAGGCAATGGATCCCACACGGCTGACCATGGGTTCAAATTCCAGCCCTTATGGCTTGAAGAACACACTGGATACATGTGCATGCATGCCTAAAATCTTGACAAGATGGAGAGATGAAGGAGAAAGGATTGTGGCATGGCCACACTCCACTTGGGGATGTTTTCTCCCTTTCCCTTTCTCTCTGGCTCTCTGTCTCTCCCTAGCAAGTGCATGTGCCCTCTGGCAATTAAAAAAAAGAAAAAGAAAGAAAGAAAGAAAGAAAGAAAGAAAGAAAGAAAGAAAGAGGAAAGGAAAGGAAAGGAAAGGAAAGGAAAGGAAAGGAAAGGAAAGGAAAGGAAAGGAAAGGAAAGGAAAGGAAAGGAGAGGAAGAAAGACTACTACTGATGCTTATGCTTCTGTCCTGTGGTCAGGCCAAGGCCAAGCAGCATGTCAGGGCTGATTCACATTGAGGAGGGCCATCTGGGGTGTCGAAGCAAGGACTAGTTTGGTCCGAGAGGCAGAACACAGGGCTTGAGTTCAGCTCTACTAGGCCCACCATGTGACCAGCAAAGAAGGTGCAGAGAAGGGTAGGTGGGGAGACAGGTATTGAAGAATGGGCTGAGATGGGCTAGCCCTACACTGAGAGAAGTGAGCAACCTGTCGTTCTTCCCCTGCTTAAAATTCATTAGTGACTCACACCCTGCTGAATCAAAGCTAGCTCTAACACCAGCACAGGATTTCAATTTAGGATTCAGCCCTGATCTCAGCATTGGACAGCCCTACTGACACCCTGTCCTGTCACACTGCCCTTTTTTGTGGCCTTGTTTCCTATCCTTCCAGGCCCAGTCAGCTGTCATCCTCCAGGGCAATTGCCCTGCCCTCCCAGGCCTTGTCAGAGCCCCTCTGGGCACCCACAGCCCTTGAGCACACCTCTTCCAGCATTAATCACACCATACTGTCAATACTTGGTTCTCTGGAGTCTCCTTTGAAACTACCGGAGGACAGAGAGAGGTGCCATCACGCTGATGTCAACTCAGTATCTCACAGAACAACAATTATAGAAGAGGTGCTTGGTCAAGATTTGCATAATGAATCAAGATTTCAATGGGATGGCATAAAATCTATTCCAACTCTATAAGACTCTAAATTGGGACCAGCAGATGGTGTAATAGTTATGTCACTGGACTCACACGTAGTCGATCTTGGTTCAGGTCCCAGACTAGGTGGCTCAAAAACTCAACACTGGGTGTGTGTGCGTACATGTCCAAAATCCTGAGAGGCGAATGGAGGAGAAAGGATTGTGGCATGGCCACTTTCCCTGATGGGGTGATTTCTTGCTTTCTGTCTCTCTGTCTCTCCTGTGAGTGCACATGCTTTATAGCAAAAATCTCTTAAGATAAACAAACAAAAACTAAATCAATTATCTGGACAAATCACTTTATTTTTCTAAACCTTAATTAATTAATTAATTTATTTATCTCTCTATTTCCTTTTTTGACAGAATCTCTATAACATGATCCTTTTGCCTCAATCCCCCAAAGAGCTGTGACTACATATACACAGCACCACATCTGGCTTTTAGGATGGGTCAGGAATTGAACCCAGGCCTCCTATGTAACCTTAGTGTGCAAAGTACATGTGTCAACCAGTACACACTATCATAGCTAGGACCCTCTGTTTATCTGTTAGATGGAGATCATTATTTTTGCCCTTCTTCTCAAGACTATTATGAGGAGCAAACAGATGAGCTTTAAATGATGTTTTACTAATTATTGCATTTATTCAATAAATATCTATTAAGTACCTACCATGTGCTGGGCATACTCTAATATAATTTCAGTTATTCGTCTCCTTAAAGTTGAAATATAATTCACATGTCATAAAATTTACACTTAAAAGTATACAATTCAGTGGTTTTCAGTATATTTAGAATTGTACAACTAGCCCCACTAATTCCAGAATCCCAGTCATTCTTAGCCAGGGTGAAGCTGCAGGCCCTCATGCTCCTTAGGAATCCCGGTCTCTAGCTCTGGTTTGGCCCAGATGCCCCTTTTCTGGGAAAGCTCAGGGTGCCCCTGGGAAGAATTTCTCTAGGGGCAGAAGTGGAGCAAAATGTCAACACTCTGGTACATGCTATGTTCTACCTAGAGAAACAAAGTTGTGTGTTTTCCTGGGGAAAGGGCGAAGTCCATCAACCCAGGCTGAGCCTTTCCTAGGTTTGCCTCTCTAACTGTCCTGACTGCAGAAATTGAGTGGACCCTGGATTCAGCCTTCCCCTCCTCTCCCTGGACAGCAGGCTGAATCCCATGCTAACAACAGCCTGCAGTAGGATCCCCCAAACAAACACTAATCTCATCTACATTGTTGCAATAAAAAGGAAAGCCTGTTTGTCAGTCAAGATTGACAAGGGATCAGGAGAAGCCTCAAATACAGATCTGGTGAGTGACTTTATTCTGCAGGCCACAGGAAGCCTGAAAAGGTTCAGAATGGGGACGTGACCCCCACACACTGGACTGGACCACAGAAGGAGTTCTGGAGGTGGGAAAGGACTAGGAGACTAGCCCAGAAACTGTCCCAGTAGCTGTCAGCATTGTGCAAACAGAAGAAAGACTGAGATTGCTGGACATGGGCTTCTATTTTATAGCTCTGCCACTCCTTAACTGTGTGACCTTGGAGAAGTCACTTACCTTCTCTGAGCCTTGGTTAATCTATCCATAAAATGGGGATAATTACACCCTCCCTGCCATACTTCTCAGGATTATATGGAAAATCAGATGGGATAATGAATTGAAAAAAATCTTTGTAGGAAAAATATAAGGGACTTTGATTCTAGTCCTGGTGTGAGCCAGGTGATAGGGGCCATGAGATTGACGAGATCTCCCTCCCGAGCCCCTGCCAGTGAAAGATTCCCCTACCCTTTCCTGCCTCTTTTCCCCTTCTGGAAATTCTGGAATGCTTACAAGAAGAACTGGAGAAATCTAGGGATCTCAGAGACAACAAAGCCACAGAAGGAATGCTAGACATCTGGGCCTTACCTGGGTGACATTCCTGAGGATCTCAGGCAGGCAGCAAGACAGAGGGAATGATGTGAATCACGTGGGGGAGAGGCTGGGGAGCAGCCAAGGTAGCCAGAGTCAGCATTTCGGAGCCACTGCTAGAACTGAGGACAAAGGCAGGGGAGGGAAGGGCAGCTTTCCTTGTGGAACCTCCTACATTTACATCCCTCCTTCGGGAGACAATGACACAGACACCTTTCTGTGACAACTTCACTTGTGTCATTTACTTGCTCTGAACCTCAGCTTCCTCATCTGTAAAATGGGATGATAAAGCCCCTGACATACTATGAGTACAGATCAATCAATATGACCGCCATTCTTTGAAAACAAGCAGGCTCCCAGCACTAATATCCTCTTCCCTAATTTCCTACAGGGCTGTTTGGAGAAAAGTTCAAAGGCACTAGGGGCAGAGTCCAGGCCCCTAGGGATATTATGCACCTTCTGTCAAAGTAGGTGAGGTTAGCTGGGGGAGGGTCCATGGGCTAGAGGCAAAGGCTTTAGCCTGCTGTCCAGGGAGGGCATGGGAACCTCTCCCTCACCAAGGCTACTAGAAATCATTCTGGTTGCAGAACTCGGTGCTGTCTAGAGGAAGGGCTGATCCCTGGGCAATGGATGGAAGGGGAGCATTTTCCCTCCACTTACCACCAGGAAAAGGGAATTAAGGACTGACACCTGGTGGTGCCCAAGTGCCCCTGTCTACCATCCAGGCAGGACCCACCCTCTTCACATCTGGGGAGAAAAGGGAAGTGCTGGGCACCTGTGTTCAACTGGAAGTGATCAAACCTCTTCACATTTCAAAGAGAGTAATAGTATGGGAGGAGGAGGCCCCCCTTCTGGGGAGCCTGGAAGCACAGCTAGCACCAATCCCCGCCCCATGCCCACCCCAGCTCTTTGGTTCTGACCACTTAACTCCCCCACTCTGCCCTGCTTCTCCCTTCCATGCCTCCTCTGGGTAGCTCCCTTCTTTCCATCTGGAATGCTAACCTGGAGCAATGGACAGTTTAAAGGGCAGAGAGGAGTAGCCATGGGAGGAAGAGGGAGAGTCAGCTTGATTCTCCACGTCTTCAATCCACGAACTGTGTGAGGATCCAATAAGGTCCTTTTTTTAGTTTAACCCACTTTGAGTTGAGCTTTTATCACTTGTTTCTGAAAAAAGTCACACCTAACCGTACAGATCCTAAACAAGATAGAATCTGTGATGACCATGGGTAGGGCTGAGCAGAAGCCAGTATTTTAACTGGGCCTGTGCTTCTGGGCACAATTCCCATCATCTGGGCTGCAATGCAGTCTACAAAGCAAGTTCGTAATAATCAACCTGACCCAGTGGGCTTCAGACACTTCCCTAGAGCCCTAGGAATCTGCAGAGGCACTTCTAAAAGCACCCAAGGAACTGTGGGCAATTAGGAAGACAAGTGTCTGGGTAAACTACTCCCAATTCAACCAGACCACTTCTGTTACAAATGCTTAGGTATTGGCAATTGGTGACCCCCAAAGATCTGAAAAACCACGTTTTTAATGTTCAGAAGAGTATTAAGAAGCCAGGATATGGAGCCAGCAAGTAGTATGGTGGTTAAGACATTGGACTCCCAAATAGCCAACTGGTTCAAGTCCCAGACCTGGCAACTTGAAGAATGGAGAAAAGGGGGACCAGCAGTTGGCGTAATGGTTATGTCACTGGACTCCCATGTAGTCGACCGCAGTTCGAGTACCGGACCCAGTAGCTTAAACTCATGCCAGGCACGTGTGCATGCGTACCCAAGATCCAGAAAGGAGAACAGATTGCTGCGGGCCTATCCTCCCAGGGGGTGATTTCTCGCTTTCTGTCTCTCTGTCTCTCTCTGTCTTTCTGGCAGCGCACGTGCGCTATAGCAAAAACCTCTCAAAAAAAAAAAAAAAGAAGAAGAAGAAGAAAAGGGGATTGCAGTGTTGCCATCCCCTTGGGGGTGATTCCTCACTTCCCCTCTGTCTCTCTCTGGCGAACACCTGTGCCCTATGGCAAAAACCTAAAAAAAGAAAAAGAAAAAAAAAGTAGCTAGGGCTGATGTGTTCGTCTGCATTCTACAGAAGGGGAAACTGAGGCCCAGAAAGAGGAGGTAAAGAGGCCAAAGCTGCAGAGTGTGGGGCTCTGGACTTGCTGCCTGTGAAAATGTGTTCCCTCTCGCATTTCCTGTCTCTTTCAGTAAACTGATGGTGGCTAATACCCGTAGTCTCATCTTTCTGGGCTCTGATCCCTCTGAGCCTGGCTCCCTGGAAGGCCACAAGAAGCTTAAGGAACATGTGGAATAAATGTACGAACCAGTCTTTACCTCCCCTGACGGAACCCCTCCCCATGCACACATACCCTAAGTTCCCCTGCTCTCCACACATTTGCCCAAATGTCGGGCAACGACTGGGTAGGGCCCCTCCTGAGAACTCCTAATCCACCTCCTCTGTCCTGGCTGCACTGTGGCTGTGGACAGAGGATTCCTTGTTCCCAGTGCTTCCTGCCCAGAGATCTCCGTGAGGCCCATGCACTGGCAGGAAAGAACCAAATCAGTCCTTTTCAACTGGAGCTAAACCTACCCCATACCCCCGCTACCCCCAGGAACAACACACTTCCAGCTCTGTTTACCATTCATTCTACCTGTCCCTGC
This sequence comes from Tupaia belangeri chinensis, assembly GCF_000334495.1. Taxonomy (NCBI): domain Eukaryota; kingdom Metazoa; phylum Chordata; class Mammalia; order Scandentia; family Tupaiidae; genus Tupaia; species Tupaia belangeri. Next base: position 3,504,555 of record NW_006159579.1, on the reverse strand, counting down.
CTGGCTTGGTCAGACCCCAGGCCATAGCCTTTGCTCCCCTCCCTCCTGCCAATACACCCCCCCCCACACACACACACACACACACACACACGAGAGAGAGAGAGAGAGAGAGAGAGAAAGAGATCTACCAGGAGAAGTACCTTACATCTAACCCAAACCAGAAACCAGATTCCAGAATGACAATACCACAGCCCTGCAGTTGTGCCTTACTAATAATACCACACTGATATTTGCATGCTACCTCACCACTTCCCAATCTATACAACTCCACTGGCTCAGGGCCTTCTCGATGCCCTCACCCTGTCAAGGTCACAGCAGCTCCAAGTTAGAATGGGGCTCTGGCGTGCCCCAAGCCAGGGGGTTCAAAATATCTTACACAAAGCCAAGGAAGGGCCAGTGGCATTGTCTGGGAGCTGCTGAGGGATGAGGAATTAGTTGATTAGTCTCCCAGCCCTGCCCCCACTTCAACTGGGACTGCAATCCCTTTAACTGTTTTATATACTGAGATCCTGTGGGGTTCATTTGAAAAGGAGATTTATCTGCTAGGAAGTGGGAAAACAGGGCCAGCCTTGTAGTGTAGCAATTAAGCCCTATGCAGAAAGGGCCAGATCCCACATACCTGACTGGGGTTAGAATCCTAACCCTGGAGGTGTGAAAAACACACTGGGTACATATACATATGCCTAGTATTCTGACAGGGTAGAGAAAAGGATTGTAGTGTGACCATGACACAATGGTGGGTTCTCTCTCTCTCTCTTCCTGCCTCCCACGTATATGTGCATACTTTGTCATTTAAAAAAATAAAAAGTTGGAAGACAACTCATTCAAACTGTCTTGACCTTCCCCCACCCCCTGCCTGACAATGTACATATGACCCTGAGATCAACAGAAAGGAAGGTCACACGGAGCCCCAAGAAAATACCCTCTCTGAATCTAGTCCACACTCTGGGAGTGGTGACACAAAAGCAAGCAAAGGCCAGTGGGTCTGGCTTCCACAGTCTGTGGAACACCGTCTGTGGCCGACCATGGTGGCATGGATAAACAATACAGGAAAGGCACATTGCCCAACTCTGCGTTTAAGGAGTATTTCAGTCCCTACCTCAAAACCTGCCAGAACTAAGGAGGGCCCTCAGTGTGGCCCCCTTCCCAACCCTGTGGAAACCTCCTATGGCTTAGCCACACCCCCACATGTCCCCAGCAATAAATATGACAACTGAGAGCCTGTGGGTCTGGAAGGGCCTCTTTGCCCAACCTCAGCAGAAAGAGAAAAAGGCAGAGCCTCTGGAACACTCACCCCTCCTCTGGGCACACCTGCTCCCTGGGAAGATGGACGACTGTCAGTCAGGCACCTAGGAAAGGAGGAAACAGTGTTAGCTCCTGGGAACATGAGTTCATGAGCCCAGCATGTGCTGGAAATTGAGAGCTGGCATTTGGCTCTGCGAGGAACCTCAGGGAAGTTGCTGAACCTGTTAAACAGAAAGACCGAAGGCAAAGAGCAAAAAGGAAAGTAACAAACATGAAGCTGAAACAGCCAGCAGGGGCCAGGCTGTGACGGGCCCTAGAGGCCAAGGTGAAGGTGAAGATTCGGTCTTTATTCTAACGACATTAAAAACCACTGATGTGCAGAGCAGAGAACTGACTGGAAGAGGGGAAAAGTAGCTGTAGGAATATCAGTGAGGATTTGGTTGTGATCGACCACGGCCGGGGTGCTGATTAAGAAGTGCAGAACTGACAGGAAGAAATGAATGAGGGGCTAGCAGGTAGTATGGTGGTTAAAGGCGCTGGATTCCCACATGGCCGATCACGGCTCGAGTCCTGGACCTGGTGGTTTGCTTTCTCACTCTCTCTCTCTCTTGTTCTCTCTCTCTCTCTGTCCCTCTCTGGTCAAATTGAAATGAACAAATGTATAAATAAATAAACAAAGTTAAATAAAATAATTATTTAAAGAAAAAAAGAAATGGATGAACTTTAGATGTTTAGAATGGACTCCCATAGGGTCGCCATGGTTTGAGTCGTAGGCCTGGTGGATTGCTTTCTCATTTTCCCACTCTCTCTCTTGTTCTCTCTCTCTCTCTGTCCCTCTCTGGTCAAATTGAAATGAACAAATGTATAAATAAATAAACAAAGTTAAATAAAATAATTATTTAAAGAAAAAAAGAAATGGATGAACTTTAGATGTTTAGAACAAGTAATCACAGAATGTGGGGGTGGCTTGGATGGCAGGGGATAAGGGAGATCTGGGACCCCCTCCCCACAAGCATTTCCATGTCAGTCCAGTGGTCTCCAGCAACCAGGAAAAAAACATACCCATTTCTCTCTCCACTGGGTCTAGCTTGCCTTAGTCTCTCCATCTGTGAAATAAACATGGTTGGACCAAGTGATCTCTCAGGATCTTTTTAGCATTAATATTCTGTTCTCATATATTCACTCACAGAGTATTTAATCCCCTTTTCAATCTTTGAGCCCCAACTGCAGGCATGATATGGTATATAATGAGCCAGGATAGTTGAAAGGAGAAACCTCAGGTCACCTTGACTCCATCCCAGAACAGCCAACCTCCAGGAGGGACGAAGTTTCCACTTCACAGGGACCATGAGAATCAGGTGACTAGGAAAAGTGAATGGAGGGGAGCTGGTAGGTGGCTTGGTGGTTGAGTTACTGAATTCCCACATGGTCAACTGTGGTTCAAGTCCCAAACCTGGCAGCTTGGTTTCTCACTTTCCCTCTCTCTCTCTCTCTCTATCTCTGTTTCTCTCTGGTCAAATTTAAGTAACAATAATAATAAATTAAATTAAATAAATAATTCTTAAAAAAAAAAAAAAAAGTGAACAGAGATTTAGAAGCTTGGGCTCTGAAGCCACACAGATGTGGTTTGAATTCTAGCTTCACCACTTTTTAGCCGCGTGACCTGAGACAAGCTGCTTCACTTCCTAATTTGGAAAATAAGAGTAAAAGTGTCAGGACCAGCAGATGTCATAATGGACATGTCACCAGACTTCCATGTAGTCAGCTGTGGTTTGAGTCCCAAACACAGCAACTACACCAGGTGTGTGTACATACATGCCCAAAGGACCAAGAGGAGAATGGAAGAGAAGGGATTGTGGCATGGCCATTCCCCGTGGAAGGTAATTTTTTGCTTTCTGTCTCTCTATCTCTCTCTGTCTCACTGGTGAGCACACATGCTCTATAGCAAAAATCCCTCTTTAAAAAAAAAAAGAGTATCTGCTTCCAGAGTTAATGAGAAGACCAATGAGATGATGATGCATGTGAAGAGCTCAGACCCCTTATTACAACCAGCCAGCAGGTAGCAGCCTCCATTTACAGATGTGGAAACTGAGACCCAGAATGGTGAAAGGACTCATTGAAGACCACACATTGAATAAATGACAGCCCAGGTCCTTAACCACTAGGTTATATCAACACCAGTCTGGTTCCTGCTCCTCAGATGAAAAAGAGGAGGCTAAAAAAAAAAAAAAAAAAAAAAAATCACAAGTGACTTGGCCAATGTCACAAAGAGAATTAATAGTAGAGGAGAGATTTGAAACCAAATGTTTCATGAAAAAGTCCATGGTCCCCCCCATGGATATCCAGAAAGTAGAAAGTAGATGGACATGGAGAAGCTCCAAAGTTCCAGGCCTTTTAAATCTGGAACAGGGCAGATGCAAATCGGAGTGTATGTGTGTGCGTGCACACGCACATGTGTACAACTACCTTGAGAGGAAACCAGAAGGAGCTGGTAAAACAAAGGCCTCTTTATCAGAAACCCTCCCCAGGGACTGGGCAGGAGAGAAGGGGCTGACAAGCAGGGCCATCCATCCTGCTGGGCTAAGCTGAGGGCTGGATCTTAACAAATAGAAACAGTTCCATCCTGGCCACAAACTTGCTGTGTAATCAGCAAGTCTGTCTCTCTCTGCTGGGTTTCTCCAACTCACCTCCATTTCACCTACTGCAGAATAAGACAGTTAACGCTAAATGGTAGTTCACGCTCCTTCCAAGCTCTGGAGTCTTAGTCAAGCCCTAGAGTCTTAGTCAAGTCCTGCTCCTACAGCCTCAAATGGTGGCTCCACTCCCCATTCCGGTGCACAAGGCTGGCTCCAATTTTACCACAATAGGGTTGGGAAGTCCTGTATTCAGGTTCTGCCGAATGGCCTCAGCTTCCTCACCGATTGGCCTCAGCTTCCTCACCTTCCTCACCGGGGTCTTATCTTTGCCTGATCACTGCAGAAGGACCATCCAAGGAGCTACTCAAAGGCAAGCAACTTCCCGAGGCACCATACTAAGCATCCAAGTCACCACCTCAACTCATACCCAGACCTCTTCTAACTTATGCTTTCCCTCTGGCCCTTGTCCCATGCAGATAAAGAGTAACAGAATACAAGGTGACCTGATGCATCCCAGGGCCTCCTTATACACACTGTAGGAACAACCCCCACAGCTAACAATGGGAGCAAACACCATGCACCTAACACTTGACCGCTTAGGCTGCAGTGCTGGGAGGAGGATCCTGGCCTGAAGGGTGCATCTCTCCCCCTCTCAGGAAATAAGTAAACTTAAAAAAAAAAAAAAAAAGAAAGAAAGAAAGAAAGAAAAGAAAAAGAAGGAGAAGGAGAAAGGAAGAAAGGAGGAAAGAAAAAGGGATTGGTGGCACAATGGTAAAATGAAATATTCCATGAAGCTTCCCACATGGGAAGGTTCTGGGTTCACATCCAGAGACTTCCCTAAGTCCATCAAGAGTGTGGGTACCCATGATCAGGAGCTGGCTGAGGCTGGGAGTGGATCAGGGCATCAAGACCCTGTTGGGTGTTTTGTTTTTGTTTTTCTCTCTCTCTTCTCTTCATGGGAATAAATTAACTTTCTCTAAAAAGGAAGAAAAACAAATGTAAATTCCTAAACATGCATAGAAGTCTGTCAATAACTGGAGTATTCTCTTTGAATTTTAAATGAATTAAAATGAAATTAAATATTAGGACCAGCAGACAATGTAATGGCTACATTGCATGGGACTCGCGTAGTCAACTGTGGTTTGAGTCCTGGACCTGGTGGCTTAAACTCACACCAGGCGCATGTATGTGCGTGCATGCTCAAGATCCCAAGAGGAGAATGGCGGAGAAGGAATTGCAGAGTGGCCATCCCCCCAGGGAGTGATTTTTTTTTTCTGAGAGGTTTTTGCTAAAGGGCATGCACTCTCCAGAAAGACAGAGGGAGACAGAGAGACAGAAAGTGAGATATCACACACACACACCCCAGGAGATGGTCCCACAATTCCTTCTCTTCCATTCTCCTCTCAGGATCTTGGGTACGCACGCACATACACATGCACGCACATACATGCGCCTGGTGTGAGTTTAAGCCACCAGGTCCAGGACTCAAACCGCAGTCGACTACATGGGAGTCCAACAACACAGCCATCACGCCAACTGCTGGTCCCAATTTCTGCTTTCTATCTCTGTCTCTCTAGCAAGCACATGTGCCCTGTAGCAAAAATCTCTCAAAAAAATTAATTAATTAAATATTAAATGAAGTTTGAAATTCAGTTCCTTGTTGCACTAGCCACATTGCAAATGCTCAATGGCCACAAGTGACTAGTGGCTACAGTGCAGGGCAGTGGCGACTCCACAGTGAAGTCCTCGAGGGCCTGGGCTGGTGGCCTGCTTAGACCTAACCCAGAGCTAAACCTCTGAGTTAAGGTGAATCTGAATAGAATGGTATCTACTTGGTCACCAAACTCCTACTGAGCCTAGTATTAAGATCCCTCCCCTCTGGTGCCTATTACATTCACAATGATGGTGACAAAGGTATCAGAGTACTCTTTGTTCAGAGGATAACAGTGTGGCTCAGAGAGGTGGGCCACCTGCCCAGGGTTACCAAGGCCTGCTGACTTAGGAGCCTGAGTTCAGTACCTAAAGCTTGGCAGGAGCCTGTCCTGAGGCTCCACCTACTAGAAACTCAGAGAGCCCTCTCCCCCTGTCTAGGGGCAGAGTGGCCCAGAACACAGAACCCACAGTAGAGGCTAACCAGAAGGAGAGCAGGAGAAAAGCACAGATGGGACCACACTGGACAGTGGCCAAGTGCAGATTTAGGCCACTATGGATAGCCCCCCCTACCCACAAGCCCCCCCTTCCCCACCCCTACTCAGCAGGAGACAGAGCCAGCAAGATCCACTGGCTGGCTGCCCTCTGGGTGGATCCAGGGCTAGGCACCATGCCCTCCCTACACTGCCCCCAAAAGCAATCACCCAAAGGCCCTGGGACTAGTGCCAGAGCCCGTACTCACCTCCCAGAGTTGCCTCAACTGGACGCAGGGGAAATAGTCCAGGTGGCAGCCTCTCCCCATTCCCTGGAGGCAGATTCCAGAGCAGGTGGGGGTAAAAGCCAGAAACCCTGGGTGGCTCCACCTTTCTCTTGGGGAGCACAGCTAGCCTCAGCCCCCTCCCACCAGCCCAGCAGGGTGAAACTCTCACCAGCTATTAGGTTTAACAATTAACTCTGATTGGT
>NW_006159579.1:3494608-3498045 GCF_000334495.1 Tupaia belangeri chinensis | reverse complement strand
TCCACAAAAAAATATTTCCTCTGAGAGAGTTCTGGGGGACTTGGAAGGGAGTAGAAGATGAGATGGGGGAAGGCTGGTGCTACAGAGGAAAAGGGTACCTCTTCTTTCTAGTCTACCCTGCCAATAGGGACAGCCCCCCGTGTTATGGGGTGATAGCATAAATTTCATGAGGTCAGGAGCAGTGCCAAGCAAATAGTTAAGTACTCAATAAATATGTTTAATCAACAAATAAGGGGCAAGGCTAAACTTTTGTAGAATAAAATAGGTCAGCTAGATGGGCAGATTGGTGGAGAAAAAGTGAAGGAATGCAAAGGACAGCTTACCCTAGCCCAACACTTCCATGACCCCTTTTACCCTAGGACCTCTCTAGAACTAGGATGGTAGCCACCCAAGGCATGCCCAGGAACATGGCTTTGAAGTCCCCCCCCCCACCCTTCCCAGCTATGACCTCAGGAGCCCTGGTGTTTTCCTCTGTAATGGAGGTGACATGCACTATGCTGTACCCATGGACACCAGGGGGCCTGTGCTGATCTAATGCAGTCATATCACTCGCGGCTTGGCAGCAGCCTCCTCTTCTCAGTCCACCGCCTGATTTCCGCCACATGCCTATATTCCCCTAGTTCCCAACTATACCTATGCGGTCCTTTCTCCTTTCCGGAAAGGGAAGCCTGAAATGGTGATGGCTTCAACCCACTCACATCCCACTCCCCTGGGATCACACACTGTGGCAACAGACTGTTCCCAATTTGACATGTGCCTGTCATTTACAATCACCTTGGGTTCCTTGGCCCACTCCTTACCCACTGCCCTAACCCTCACTCAGGCCGAGGTCCACAGCCCATTTAGAGCTCTGCATTTTTGTGTGGGCTCCCCCTTGCTGGGCCTCGGCTCATAATCTATAATGCAGTGAGGGGAGTGGATTAAGAGGTCACTTCTTGGGAGCCAGATGATGGTACAGTTGTTAAAAAACAAAAACAAAAACAAACAAACAAACAAACAAACAACCCTTTGTGAGGCAATCCCACAAGGGTAGGTTCCTGGTTTAAGTCCTAAGACCTCCCTGAGTTTCTGGCACTTGTGTGCCCATGATAAGGGGCTGGCTGAAGACAGGAATGGATCATGGTAGAAAGACTCCAGTGGGACACTTGCCTGTCTGTCTCTCATTCATGGAAAAAATAAATAAATAAATAAATAAATAAATATATATATATATATATATGAAACACACACACACACAGAGGGGAAGCGAGAAAGCAAACCACCAGGTCTGGGACTTGAACTACGGTCAGCCACATGGGAGTGTCCAGTGCCTTAACTACCACACCACCTGCTGGTCCCCCCAAAAATATATGTTTTATTTAACTTTATTTATTTACTTATTGAATTTGACCAGAGAGGGACAGAGTGAGAGAGAGAGCAAGAAAGTGAAAAAGCAAGCCACCAGGTCCAGGACTTGAACCACAGTCAACTATGAGGAAGTCCAGCTCCTTAACTGCCATGCTACCTGCTGCCCCCCCCCTTTTTTCCCAATGGAAAGAGAGATCACTTCTTCTGCCAACCTGCTCCGATATTTGTAGATTCTGACAATTCTAGAATCTACATTTTTAAAGATTTATTTATTTATTTAATTTTGTTTGTTATTATCATTTTAATTTCACGAGAGAGAAAAAGGGAAAGTGAGAAAGCAAGCCACCTGGTCCGGGACTAGAACTGCAGTTCAGCGCCTTAACCACCATACCACCTGCCAGTCCCTCTAGGATCATTTTTGCTTTAACTTCAGACAAATCAGGATTCAAATTCCAAAGTTAGCCAGGTAAACAGTCTGCTCTGCGGAGGCCTGGAGCTACAGCCTCTCTCAACCATCTCAGCTCAAGCCTGGGCAGACAGGGACAACCCCTTCCCACCCTGACTTAGCAGCCTTCCCTGGCTCCCCACTGCCATCACTATAAACCCCTCCTTTTTCTGCCTCATCTTTCCAGACTTCTCTCTCTTGCTCTCGGAGTAGCCTCATGAGCCATCACCCCCACCCCCAGATGATTCTTGGCAAAACAAAGTTGAAGGTCCCTCTCCACCAGTGGGGCTGACCCTAAGCCCCTTCTGTGTAGATTCTGGAGCCGCCTCTCTTTCCACTCTGCTCTGCCCTGAAATAGACACACTATGTCCCCATTCTCCAAAGGGAACACCTGTTGCCCGACCTCTCATTGCCCTCCTGCTTCTTGCCTGTCCAGCTCGAATGTCATCTCCAGCATGGCATTTACACTGCACACTCAGCTCACTCAGCCATGTGTAGACAGACACTGACTCCTTGCGGGAGTCTTATGGCCCCTCCTTGACCTTAAGGCCCTGGAGACCAAGGATCTCTTATAGTGATGTTTTCCTGTCTGTCACCCTAAGCACAATGCTTAGAACACAGTGGGCATTTGCTGAAACAACAATGGTAATAATCATTAACTTAAAAATGATGAATTATTATCATGTATTGGCCATTTATTCTGCACAAGTCTCACATCTCAGCATTTTACAAATAGCATTTTTAAAAATTCTCCCAAGCCCTCAGTAGACTTGACATCCCTACCTGTTTTTTTGTTTGTTTGGTTTTTTTTTTTTTTTTTTTTTTGAGACATTTTTGCTATAGGGCATCTCATGCATTCACTGGAGAGACAGAGAGACAGAAATGCAAAAAATCGCCCCCTGGGGGGTAGGGCCATGCTGCAATCCCCTCTCCATTCTTCCCTCAGGATTTTGGGCTCATACACACATGTGCCCAGCATGAGGTTCAAGTCACCGGGTCCGGGACTCCCACCACGGTCAGTCGTGTGGGAGTCCAACAACGTAACCATTACATCATCAACCAAAATGGTCCCCTTACCATTTTGTTTGAAGCTGAGAAAACTGAGATTTAGAGGGGGGAAATGACTTGCCCAAGGTCACACAGCCAAGAAATAGAATCAAGACTAAAATTTAAGTTCTTACCCACTGCCCTACTTGGCCTCCCTCCAATCAACAAATAAAGGAGGGGATATATGAGAAGATATGACCTGCCAGTGACTACCAGTTCAGCCCAGAGACAAAGACAGATTCTGTAAATAAAGCTTATTAAGCCTTGATTAAGCACTTGCACTGTGCACTGCCCTGTGCCAGGTGCTGGGTAGCAAAGAATGAGACATGAGACTTCCCTTCCCCAAGCGCTCATGACTCATGTTCACAATCTAGTGAAAGAGACAAGCCACCTCCCCAGAGAAAGAGAAGACCGAGCAGAACTTGTCCCCAGAGGGGAACAGATAAGGCATTAAGGGAATGCAGAGGAGAGAAGGAAAATCTCATTGTGAGGGTGTGGGGAGGGTACACAAGGCTTTGTAGGGTAGAGGCTGGTATCTGAGCTGAGCCTTGAAAAGGCAGACAGGATTTCAACAGGGATTGGAGAAGGAAGGGGGTGG
>NW_006159579.1:3491939-3494512 GCF_000334495.1 Tupaia belangeri chinensis | reverse complement strand
TCCTGTCAGAGAGGAACAGAGGGAACTGGACAAAGACATAGTAAGTACTGGGCGTGTCCAGGGAGTTCTCCAGCCCTCCCCCTGGCACCACCCCAGGTGCCCAGGCCTAAACAGAGGCCATCTGGGCTGCTGCAGACTCACAGGCACCTGGCTTGCTCATGGTAAGTGGCACAGAAAGGGAGGAAAGGCCTGAGCCTCTGGCATGTGAATTGACAGTAAGGATGAGAAGGCCCAGGTCCCAGTTCTATCTAAAATCTCTGAAGATGGGAGATACTAAAAGGGGTGCCCCTTGACAGAGGTGGATGTATCTGGGAGACAAAAAGGAGAAGGGCCAAGCACATGAACTGGGCAACAGGAGACCTGACTTCCAGAATACAGGTCAAAGTTGCATGGGACTTTGGGACTACCCTCTCCAATCCCCATTTTACAAATGGGAAAACTGAAGCCCATACAGAGGCAGGGACTGGTCTGTAGTCCCTCAGCACCTGCACAGCAAAGCCAATAGCATGCTAAGCAGAGGGAGAGAGACCTGCTTTCACTGTCCAGTTCTGCCATTAGCTCTTTAGTGGCCCTTTTCTAGATCTTAGACTTCAACTCCACAAAGCAACTCTGAAGACAGTCTATGGGTCGTGACTCAGAGACTCAGATATTCTCTACGGATCATCTCCTGGGGACAATGCACACTCTGAAAATTGTGCACACTGTTTCAGCAGTTTGCAAACATCTGAGAGCAGCATTCTCCTAGGGCAATCTAAGAACTGTCCCAATCACCTCAGCAAGAAGCCTGTTAAAACAGGCTGAGTCCGGGGCCCCAACATGACGTGACCCTCCCAAGGAGCACCACATTTGAATTCCTGAGGTGGACAAGCGCTTTTCAGCAAGCTTTCCCTTGTTGCTTTTAGAAGGAGTAAAGTTTGAGAAACCCACAGTAAGAAACCTTAGGAGGTAGGGGGTGGGATGGGGTGCTGAGTCGCCACCCTTTTAGCTATTTCACATACCAAATTTCTGCTTGCTTGGCTCCGAAGAGCAGGCTTTGCAGCTAGAAGTTTTAAAGCCACTGTACCCATCCGGTGTAGCCACCTGTTCAGGCAAGCAGATAGCTAGCCCAGGCTAGTAGACCAAGATGGTGGTCACAGTAGGGGTGAATGAAGGCTCAGCAAGTCAACTGCAACTACCCAGGTTCTCAAACAACACTTAGACCAGCAGCCCTACCTGGGAGGGAGTCTAGACTCCTGGGATAAACTTGGGTGAGAGAAGGTCTACCTGTCCTTAACCCCTCCAGACTGCCTCACTCTGGCCCTTGGGCCAGCTCTGGCTTCCTTCTGGTGTTTTTCTGGCAGAAGCGTACCTGTGAACCTGGGTCTCTGGTCTCCCTCCACATTTCCTCAAGAGCTCTACCCATCATGAAACCTGAATGAGGAACCCCAAGTCCCCCAAGCACCCTTCTGAGCAGACAAGACTACTGTTCTTTGTAGGTAGTAATCTTCTTTAACTGAAGATTCAAAATAATCAATGAAAAACTAAGGGTGCCAATGACAAAACAATAACTAGGGGAAAAGTCAAGTACATTTAGACTTGCCCTACCGGGTCACTCCCCCAATGCAGTGTCTTACCCACAGGTGGGCAGAGACCTAAAACCAGATGGTCTCTGAGCTTTGGCCAGCCTGAGGCTGATGCTGTAAGAATTTCAATCCCCAAGGGGGTGGCCAAATGCAAATCTGGGAGGCAAGAGGTCTGGATTGGAGACACTGCTCTCTGGCTCAAGAATTTGTCTTCTGAATTTGATCAAATGCATTCCCTTTCTTGGTCTTCTAAATGTTCTCAAAAGCCCCATCAGGAGCAGTATAGAAGACTCAAGATTACCCACCAGCTTTGGACAGATCTAGATTGAAATGCTAGTCGTGTCACTTGCTGGCTGTGGACTGGTAGGCCTTGGACAAGTTATTTAGTCTCCTTTAATAAAATGGGGATCGTAATCGCTGCCTGGCTGGGTAGTTGAAGGATTAAAGACATAAGGCATATAAAGTGCTTAGCACAGAGCCTGGCACACGGTAAGCCAATAAACGCAAGCAGCTGTTTATAAGGCACCAGACTGAGCCTCTTACCAGGAAGACCCTGCGCTTTCTAATTCTTAGTTGGCCCCAAGCAACCCCAAAACCACCCTCCAGAAGTCAGTCTGGAGACTTTATCTTTAGACCTTTAATCTGGAGAGAAGGTAGGAGAGGGAAAAGAAGGCAGAAAAGGGAGCAGAAACAGAACAGAAGGGAGGAAAGGAAAGTAGGCGAATCAAAGGGCAGAGGAGGGACCTAGCCCCCGCCGCCCCCAACTTGGGGAAAAGAAAGATGACTTGGCAGAAACTGCCAGGACAGGGTAAGTTCTCTCTCCTTTTCAAAGCCTTCCCTAAATCCTCCAAGACAAGGCTTGGGAAGTACCACCTTTGCTGTCAATAGACTATGAAGCTTTGGGTTACCCCAGGCCTGGCTTCCCATGCCACAGTCTCCTGCCATGGTGCCTCTTCCTGCTGCAGCAGAGATGGCCACACCGAGGCTGATAACCAAAAAAGCTGCCCATTT
>NW_006159579.1:3485535-3491507 GCF_000334495.1 Tupaia belangeri chinensis | reverse complement strand
GAAGCAGGGATGGCCACAGCGAGGCTGATAACCAAACAACCTGCCCATTCAGCAATGGAGAGGTGCTGCCTGCTCGCTAAGGACCCAGGGACCCCTTTCTTAGGATTCTGATCCTAACTCAGCAGGACTCTACCCTGCCAGGTCCCAGACCTGTGCAGAGCTTCTCCAGACCTCTACCTGTCCCAAATTCTTCCCTCTGGGGCTTAAACTGCAGCTAAGGGAAAGCACTATTCAGATTATAAACAGGAGCCACCAACAAGGTGTTCCAATTACCACTGACCAGCTGTGTGACCTCCTGGGTGTCACTTCTCTCTGAGCCAGCATCCCTCCTCAGGCTAATAAAGGTAATAACAGGGACCATTTCTAAAGTCCTCCCAACTCTGACAGCCACTACACTTCATGGGATGCCTCTGAGTAGAAAGGGGCGAAGAGAGAGGAGAGGAGCGGGCTGGGCCAGATCCATTGAGAATGCAGTGGATGTGGCAATGGCCAAGGGTTATTATGATGATGATGATTATAATTAAAAATCACAGCAACAAACCCTTAAGCAATTTACAAAGAGCTTCCTCATTATCGCCTGCAATCTGGTGAGGTGGGTAGGGCTAGATGATGATTATTCACGTTTGGCAGACAAGAAAGTGAAGAAAGATTGACTTGTCCCAGCTACTAAGTGCAGAGAAAGAGCCAAAGAAGTAATATTAATTGAGTGCCTACTTTGTGCCACCACAGTAGGCATGCTCACATCTGTTATCTTAAGTATCACCACCACACATTGTATTCTAGAGGCTACTGTTCCCATTTCATAGAAAAGGTAACTGAGGCTAAGAAGAAGTAACGGATCTACCCTAAGGGTCATGGCTGCTCTATTTCAAAGGCTGAATTTTGACCTGGGCTTGTGGGACTCCAAGGCTTGCCATATTCCTGTATGTACTGGGTTGTATATCTCGCTCTTCCATTCATGTCTAGCCAGACCCTCAGAATGTGGGTTGCAGACCCAGGACTCTCCAACTCTGGTTTTCAGATCCCACTCATTGGGCAGCCCTGAAAGTTAAAGGGGGCCTGGAGCCCATGAGAAGTCATTCTTGCCTCTTTCTCTTTCCAGGCCGGCTGGCCTGAAGTCCTTCAGTTGTGCTTCTTGATGTTCTAGGCCTCTATCTACCCCACTGGGGGCCTCCCATGGAGCTTGTTTAGCAGCAGCCTCAGTGCCCAGATTTTCTGGTCAGTAGTCATCCCCTTCCCCATCATCCTCTGCCACCACCTGGGAGCTGTTTGTTTTTGAAATACAAATATGATCCTTCCTGGTTGGCTTAATCCTTTTCCCTAATTTCTAAGCTCTAGGCCAGGGCTCTTCCATGTCTCACCTGTGGGACTCGGTCAAGCTCTTGGCCTATGCAAATATAGCCCTAACTTCCCTCCAGAACTTCTCCAGCCACTCATCCCACCTGACCCCATGACTTATCACCTTCTGCTCTAGCCACAAAGAACTATTTGCTGCTCCCCTAATAAGCCACGCTGCCTTTGCACAGAGTGTTCCAGCTACCTGAAAAATCAAATCCAGCCCAAATGCCACCCCACTCTTCCATGAAGCCTTTTTCTCCCTAAGTAGCCACATCTTGGCACCTTACACATGGTTCACATGGCATTGCATCTCTACATGTATGCCCCCATCCCCAGCCTGTGAACACTGTTGTACTCATTTCTGTTTCTGTAGGCCTAGGACCCAACACAGAGGCATTAAAGAATGTTGAACTGAGGGCCAGAAGGTGGTGCAGAGGTAAAACTCTGGCTCTACAAGACAGACCCACATGGGAAGGCTTAGGTTTGCATCTAGAGATATCCCTGGGTATGCCGGGCATACATGTGCCCATAATTCAGGACTGGCTGAGGCTGGGTGGTCAAGACACTGTTGCAGGTGCTATCTCTCTGTCTCGCTCTGTGTCTCTCATTCATGGAAGAAATAAATAAGCAAACTTAAAAAAGAAATACCAAACTGAACTATGGAGTAGCCATAATAGTAACAATAGCTAATACTGGATATTTACCAAATGCTTATTATGTGCATATGTTATCTAAGTACTCTGTGTGTCCTCATTTAATCATCAGAACTATCCTATGATTGGTCCTATTTTTACAGATGAGGAAATGAAGAGCTGAAATCAATTGCCCAAGTCTATACACCTGGTATATAGCTCCAGAGTTAGTGCTAGCCATGTACACCATCCTTCTCAATATCTGCATTTTACAGACAAGAAAGCATGCAAGAAAGGGAAAGTGATCTGTCCACAGTCACAGATCACAAGGTGTGGTCCCAGCTGTTTAAGTTTCTCCTTCAGAGTTCCTCCTTTTCTCATTCTTATAGAATTCTAATCCAGGAGGTCTCAGAACACAAACTAGGCTTTGTCTCCCAAGAAGCTTTTTTCTGCCTCCCATACAGCAGAGCCCAACACTGACTTGGATACACAGTGAGGGCTCAAATCCAGGGCCAAGAGATGATCAGGGATAAAAAGACAGATAAATCTATTTAAGAAAAGTCTGAGGGGCAGGCCCTATAGCACAGTGGTAGGAAGCTTGATCCCACATGGCTGCTTAAGGTTTGAATCCCAGCCCCAGAGGCTTGAAAAATGCACAGCTTCCAGTCATATGTGCATGCAAGCCCAAAACCCTGATGGGAAAGAAGAGTAGAGGAAAAAGGATTGCAGTGTGGCCACACCCCATTGGGGGTGCTTCTCTCTAAATCTCTCTTTCTCTCTCCCAGCAAGTGCATACACCCTCTGGCAATTAAAACAAAGAAAGAAAGAAAAGTCTGAGACCAGTTTGGATAGTACACTGTCAGGACTCAGGGGAAACTCTGCGTATCATTTAGTACCATCTCCTATTTTATAAATGTATTCATTCGACAAATGTATCGAATACAAGCCATAACCCAGGCACTAAAAAGACTAACAAGCACGGGACCAGCAGTTAGCGTAAGAGCTATGTCGCTGGACTCCCACGTAGTCAACCTTGGTTTGAGTCCTGGACCTGGTGGCTTAAACTCACGTCGGGCACATTTGCATGCATGTCCAAGATCCCGAGAGGAGAATGGAGAAGGGATTGTGGCATGGCTATGTCCCCTGGGGGATGAGGGACAGAGATTTCTGTCTCTCTGTCTCTCTCTGTCTTTCTGGTGAGTGCACGCACCCTATAGCTCAAACCTCTCAAAAAAAAACAAACAAACAAAAAAAAAAAAAAAAAAAAAACAAAAAAAAAACCTAACTAACAAGCAAGTTCCTGCCCAGTTGGTATTTATACTCTAGTGAGGGGAGATAGACAATCAACTATCAAGTGTTTGTATAATTACGAACTCTCATAATCCTCCAAAACACAGAGAGTTCTAAGAATGGTAACAGGGAAAACTGACTTAGCCTAGGGAGTTGATGAAGCACCACCCCCAGAAAGTGACTCTGAAATCTGAAAAATGAGAGTTAATTAAGAAGCAACAAGGGGACCAGCAGTTGGCGTAATGGCTATGTCACTGGACTCCCACGTAGTCAACCACAGTTTGAGTCCTGGACCCGGTGGCTTAAAATCAGGCCCAGTGCATGTGCGTGCGTGCCCAAGATCCCAAGAGGAGAATGGAGGAGAAGGGATTGCAGCGTGGCCATTCCCCCTGAGGGGTGATTTCTCGCTTCCTGTCTCTGTCTCTCTCTTTCTGGCAAGCGCATGCGCCCTATAGCAAAAACCTCTGAGGAAGAAGAAGCAGCAGCAGCAGTAGCAGCAGCAGCAGCAGCAGCATTGGGAAGAATGTGGTAGACAGGGGGAATAGCATGTACAAAACCCCAGAGGTTCCTGGATGAAAATTACCAATGTAGTTGGCTTCCAGAGAGGTGGGCAAGAACTGAGTCTGGCAGGAGCTTTACCTTGACCTTACCATAGGCCAACGTAAAGACTGTTTCTTCAACAAAGCAGGAAAACCCCTTGCTCAGAATCTGGCCCAGAGCAGACACTGTCAAAGAGCCATTGCATTTAGTCATTTAGTCTTGGTTTGTCCAAGATCATAAGGAAGACCTGAATCTCAAAACCAGAACCCGGAGCTGGGGGGGAAGCACTTCTGGTTATTTCATGTATGTGTGTGAGAAACGGGAGAATTTCCAGATGTTTCAACCTATAGGAGGCTCCTGGTTCCCAGCCTGAACCTCCTGTGAGCTAAGAGCACATCAGAAGCACCTGTGTTTGTTAACATATCTTCATAGCTGCTGGGCCCCACCCCCAGAGTCACTGACTGTAGATTTCACAGTGAGGCCTAAGAATTTGCATTTCTAGCAAACTCCCAGGTGACCCTGCTGCTGTTGGTGAGGTGAAGAACTTTGAAAACTATTGCTCTGGATTAGAGTGTATCAGGGGTGGTAGGAGCATAACCAAGATCCTTGGGAGAGAATGGTGGGATTTTAAAATTTGGGTCATAATGAGACAAACTCAACCACTCTGAGAAGAAAAAAGAGTCTCAGCGTCCCCAGGTACAGCCCACTAGCTGCTCAGCCAGAAATACTGAGACTTAAGGAGTTCAGATTCTCTCTTCTTTACTGAAGACAGGCTTTAATCAAAGTAGTTGAACAGATAAACACATGAAAGGTTTGACCAAAATCAAAGGAGACCCTTGAACCAGACTCCAGGGCTTCTAGGCTCCAGGCCAGGACCCTTTCATATCCTGGGATCTAGGGAAGGGGCCACCCAGCTCAGCCTTTCCAGTTCTACTGCTTTTGCCAGGAAAATATTCTAAGAATTGCAGAAATCTGCTGTTGGCCTCCACTTCTATCACCCATCCACCTTCCTTCCTTTTACACTCTCAGTTCCCTCCCTTTACACCCCAAATCCTGTGTGCTTTATCCTGGCAAGCCAAGCAGCAAAGGGGGAGGTGAAGTTATAAGAAAGAGACATTGGAACTGAAGGAAGAATTCTTTCATTTGGGTATCTTTCTCCTAGAAATTTCTCTCTATCCTTGTATCCAGTGGAACTTACATTTCCATATCCCAATCTACTTACATTTCAGTTCCAGGATCTGAAACCCTCAAAGCCAGAGACTAAATTCCCGAACTTCCTTTTTATCCAGTTTTTCTAAAATAGAATGGCCCCAGACAGAATGTTTCTATCCTGTTCCAGTTGGCAGCAAAATGCCACTTCTCTGCAAACCCACACGCACAGACTCACTAATATACAAACAGCTATACATACATAAAAACAAATATACCAGAACTTATAAAAACATGTGCACGTAACAATCAAGAGATGGATTACTGAAATGCACAAGAAATACACTAGAATACACATATGCCCTACAGATCTGGAAGTGCATGCACACACCAATACACAGGGAAAGGGCTTCAGACACACCCAGAGTACACAGGTCTCTTGAAGGGGACTTCCTCTAGGTCGGGATTCTGGCCCTTTAAGAGAGTGGTTCTTTCTCCTAGTCCTTTCAGGGCACCTGAGCAGTGGCTCTTCCTAGGCAGGCAGGGATGAGGGTGGAAGTGCAGCTGACCTGGCCGGGCTGGGTCTGGCCCTGGCCAAACTGCACAACAGGAAATGGATCCCCGAACCGGCTGGGTCATCAGCCTGGGACTGCTGTGGCTGCCACCACCACCCACAACCAGCGCGCCCAACCTTCCTCCACCAACCCACCCCTACACACACGCCCGGGTTTCAGGCAGGACACGCCCTCCGCTCCAGCTCAGCTCCGTTCAGGACGCGGGCTCGGCTGTCAGCCTAGCTCCTTCAGGCCCCCGGGGTGTGGCCGCCCACCTGCCAGCAGGGAGTCTCCGCCAGGCGGGGACGCCCCCACTGCCACCACCCACGGGCGGTGCGGAGACAAAGCCGCGCACACGCACACGGGGGCTACGCGGGGCTACGCGGGCGCACACCCGCCCTCACACGCGCACACACGAGGAGTCACACTGGCGCGCACACAGCGACACACACACAGAGCCCCCGGCTCC
>NW_006159579.1:3482641-3485453 GCF_000334495.1 Tupaia belangeri chinensis | reverse complement strand
CGGAGGTAGCAGCAGCAGCAGCAGCAGCATTGGGAAGAATGTGGTAGACAGGGGGAATAGCATGTACAAAACCCCAGAGGTTCCTGGATGAAAATTACCAATGTAGTTGGCTTCCAGAGAGGTGGGCAAGAACTGAGTCTGGCAGGAGCTTTACCTTGACCTTACCATAGGCCAACGTAAAGACTGTTTCTTCAACAAAGCAGGAAAACCCCTTGCTCAGAATCTGGCCCAGAGCAGACACTGTCAAAGAGCCATTGCATTTAGTCATTTAGTCTTGGTTTGTCCAAGATCATAAGGAAGACCTGAATCTCAAAACCAGAACCCGGAGCTGGGGGGGAAGCACTTCTGGTTATTTCATGTATGTGTGTGAGAAACGGGAGAATTTCCAGATGTTTCAACCTATAGGAGGCTCCTGGTTCCCAGCCTGAACCTCCTGTGAGCTAAGAGCACATCAGAAGCACCTGTGTTTGTTAACATATCTTCATAGCTGCTGGGCCCCACCCCCAGAGTCACTGACTGTAGATTTCACAGTGAGGCCTAAGAATTTGCATTTCTAGCAAACTCCCAGGTGACCCTGCTGCTGTTGGTGAGGTGAAGAACTTTGAAAACTATTGCTCTGGATTAGAGTGTATCAGGGGTGGTAGGAGCATAACCAAGATCCTTGGGAGAGAATGGTGGGATTTTAAAATTTGGGTCATAATGAGACAAACTCAACCACTCTGAGAAGAAAAAAGAGTCTCAGCGTCCCCAGGTACAGCCCACTAGCTGCTCAGCCAGAAATACTGAGACTTAAGGAGTTCAGATTCTCTCTTCTTTACTGAAGACAGGCTTTAATCAAAGTAGTTGAACAGATAAACACATGAAAGGTTTGACCAAAATCAAAGGAGACCCTTGAACCAGACTCCAGGGCTTCTAGGCTCCAGGCCAGGACCCTTTCATATCCTGGGATCTAGGGAAGGGGCCACCCAGCTCAGCCTTTCCAGTTCTACTGCTTTTGCCAGGAAAATATTCTAAGAATTGCAGAAATCTGCTGTTGGCCTCCACTTCTATCACCCATCCACCTTCCTTCCTTTTACACTCTCAGTTCCCTCCCTTTACACCCCAAATCCTGTGTGCTTTATCCTGGCAAGCCAAGCAGCAAAGGGGGAGGTGAAGTTATAAGAAAGAGACATTGGAACTGAAGGAAGAATTCTTTCATTTGGGTATCTTTCTCCTAGAAATTTCTCTCTATCCTTGTATCCAGTGGAACTTACATTTCCATATCCCAATCTACTTACATTTCAGTTCCAGGATCTGAAACCCTCAAAGCCAGAGACTAAATTCCCGAACTTCCTTTTTATCCAGTTTTTCTAAAATAGAATGGCCCCAGACAGAATGTTTCTATCCTGTTCCAGTTGGCAGCAAAATGCCACTTCTCTGCAAACCCACACGCACAGACTCACTAATATACAAACAGCTATACATACATAAAAACAAATATACCAGAACTTATAAAAACATGTGCACGTAACAATCAAGAGATG
This sequence comes from Tupaia belangeri chinensis, assembly GCF_000334495.1. Lineage (NCBI taxonomy): Eukaryota > Metazoa > Chordata > Mammalia > Scandentia > Tupaiidae > Tupaia > Tupaia belangeri. The sequence goes on along the minus strand of NW_006159579.1, from coordinate 3,483,930 downwards.
GATTACTGAAATGCACAAGAAATACACTAGAATACACATATGCCCTACAGATCTGGAAGTGCATGCACACACCAATACACAGGGAAAGGGCTTCAGACACACCCAGAGTACACAGGTCTCTTGAAGGGGACTTCCTCTAGGTCGGGATTCTGGCCCTTTAAGAGAGTGGTTCTTTCTCCTAGTCCTTTCAGGGCACCTGAGCAGTGGCTCTTCCTAGGCAGGCAGGGATGAGGGTGGAAGTGCAGCGGACCTGGCCGGGCTGGGTCTGGCCCTGGCCAAACTGCACAACAGGAAATGGATCCCCGAACCGGCTGGGTCATCAGCCTGGGACCGCTGTGGCTGCCACCACCACCCACAACCAGCGCGCCCAACCTTCCTCCACCAACCCACCCCTACACACACGCCCGGGTTTCAGGCAGGACACGCCCTCCGCTCCAGCTCCGCTCCGTTCAGGACGCGGGCTCGGCTGTCAGCCTAGCTCCTTCAGGCCCCCGGGGTGTGGCCGCCCACCTGCCAGCACCGCCGGGCGGGGACGCCCCCACTGCCACCACCCACCTCCCGGCCAGGTGCCCGGCTCCTGGCAACGGTAGCGCCTCGGCCGCCGCCCCCACCCCTTCCTCCCGGCAGTGCGGAGACAAAGCCGCGCACACGCACACGGGGGCTACGCGGGGCTACGCGGGCGCACACCCGCCCTCACACGCGCACACACGAGGAGTCACACTGGCGCGCACACAGCGACACACACACAGAGCCACAGGCTCCAGCCGCAAGCAAAGCTACGAGCACACACCCTCATCCAGATGTACACACACTCTGATTACACATTCGGACACACCCTCCCACAGACACATTCACAAATAGACACACGCAAACACACACGCTCACCCAGGTACACACACACCACCCTGTCCAGACGTGCGCGGCGACATTCAGGGCACAGACCCCCTCGCACACAGGCGCACGCGCGGGTACACCGAGCATCCACTTGCACAGATCCACGAGCACACGCGCGCTCACACCCAACACACACCCGGAGACGTGGACCTCGACAGGCCAGTACCGAGATGCACGAATCGAAGCCGGGGGCTCTTGGCACCGGCGCCCGCCCCCTGGAGCCAGCCGGCCGCCCTGTCAGTGCTCGAGGATCCCGGACCCCGCAGTCTTCGGCGATCACCCCCACACACGCGAGCTTGGACGCCGCGGGGTCCCCGAGGCCCGGAGGAGGGTGGCGGGCGCCGCTAACCTGGCGGCGGCGGCTCGGCTTCCGGGCGCTGGCTGTCCCTCGGTTC
>NW_006159579.1:3482051-3482314 GCF_000334495.1 Tupaia belangeri chinensis | reverse complement strand
CGGTGGGCCGGGCCCCTACCAGAGCGGCCGCGGAGCTCAGACGCCGGGGACAAGCGGCCGGGCGACGAAGGGGAAGAGACCCTACCCGGAGCCTCCTAGTCCTCGCAGTCCCAGCCGGTGGGCTTCGGCCCCGCCTCCACCTCCTCCCCGGTCGCTGCCAGCGCCGACCTCGGTTTTCCCTGGCTTAGACGCCTCGGTTTTGGGCCCGGTGCCCCGAGCTAACCCCGCGGCGGGGCGGCTAGCTCGCCCGCCTCGGCTACCCC